>NC_041381.1:265241581-265346602 GCF_002162155.2 Triticum dicoccoides | reverse complement strand
GGATGAACTTTGATCCTTGGATGTCTCAATTACAACAGGCAGTGATGTGGTTCAAGCCTTCGGGTTGATAGGTAATTGGGCTGTTGCATCGAAAGGGTGGAGTACTGGTGTCTCCGGATCACTAGTCGCTGAAGCAGGGCTGCAAATTATGATGGTGTTGGATCATCTCTTTGAATGACTTTGTTGTCTTTCCTGCTGGTTCTGGATGGGTAGTTCTTTCTTTTGTTATGCATATTCCTTGTCATTTGTTCATCCTCATTCATGTAACTCTTACTATGTAATAGTTGCTTCTGTTTAGAATGTCATTCTCGTCTGGATCACGAGAGTTTGAGCGCTGCAGATGGGTGCATTTTGGTGGTGTAGCAAGACTTCTTATGAACTATCATGTCTTGTTGTTTATGTCAGTAGTAGTCACTAGTCAGTGTTTGAATGTTGTATATATAGTTGTTTTGAACTGTTTATTGTCTCGAACTACTGGTGGGCTAAATGAGGGCATCACCATTCTCCAGTGTTCAGAGTATATCTCCTTTTTTCAAGTTATATAATTTGAGCTCAGTGTCTTTTCGATGATGTACACTTGTTTGGGCCAGTGAAGTGTCATTGAATATCGGCCGACTAGTAACGCAATGCCAAACAGGTCAATTATGACTCTCAGGCCGGGCTCTCAAAAGATCCTGAAAAAATGGCCGGGCTCTCAAAAAAAGAAAGAATAAGGACTCTTAGGCCGACATGTGGGCGCCACCGGTGTTTTCGTGTGCTTGCGCGCCGAGAGCATATTGGCGTGTGCTCAAAATTCATGCTACCTTTTCATCCCAGTATTCCGAGCCTCCCCCACCTCTGGAATCTCGATTCCTACTCCAGTTCCCCCAAATCCCCCTCCTATACTCCCTGTACTCAAGTGCACTATCATGTTGCCGATCAACGCGGATCTCCGAGCCGGAGATCCTGAGGTCCGTCCTGCCTTCGGTCGCTGCGTGCTGTCGCTCAACAGTGGCATGGCAGCGCTTGACGACCAGTTTGCCGGCAAAGTGCTGATGGTAACCATCAACGGCGACCGGCCTCCCATCTCGTCGGACGACCTTGTCAAAGCTCTTGGCATTGCGCACGCTCCAAATAAGTGACTTGCTCGTCGAAGTCTGTCCTCCACCGGCTGATTTCTTCGTCAGGTTCCGAACAACTTTCGACTGCAGTCGTGTGTTCAAATCTTCCCGGCATTTGTTCTGCGATGGTGCGCTGGTGAGCTTTGATCGGTGGCACCCAGGATGGGGCTCGGTGCCCTCTGAGCTTGAGTTCTTAACAAAGCTTACCTTCCACGGCATGCCTCGGCGTGCTTGGAACAGCGAGTCCTTGAACGAGCTTATCAACGACCTTGGAGGTGAGCTCGTAAGTATGTTTGTTCCTCCAGACAGCTAGGCTTTGATGGTTATGGCATGGATGAAGAAGCCTCCACCATACCAAAGGTGATTGGTATTGAGATACCGGTGCAGAAACCGGGGTTGTACTATTTGTCGCCACCAAGGCCGCCGTGGACCACGTTAGGGATGTACCTGTTTCGAGTGTTCGTGCATGTCAAAGAAGTGGTCAATCCATCAATCGAAGTCCTGCCGCCGCCACTGGTGCCAGGGTCCGTTGACGACGTCCATTACATGAGTCAACGTCAGACTTTCCCCGTGTTGCTCGGAGCGATGGATGGCACAGGGCCTACTCCATCGCGCGGCGGAGGCCACTTCTTCTTTGGGAGAAGAGGTAGGGCTGGCTGCCTGGATGTGCTCTAATTTGAGGTAACAACTGAATCTTGTCAGATACTAGTTAAATCCGAGCTATGGGTGTGAAACACTGATATGCTAGTACATTTGATTGTGACCTGTTCTAATTTTGTACCTGAACTTTTTTTAGAAGGGGCTGTACGTCAACTTAATGTGCTAGCAGAACTTATTGTGTTGTCTGTCTGTTTTCTTTGCACAACATTCAAGATATTTCCTCGTCATTTATGAAGACGATGAACCGTTATGTACGACTTCGTTGGTTTCAACATAGCCCTACCCGTAGCGATCCACTGCTTCCATCCTGATTGTGCCGCCTGCATGAAATTTTTGTATGCAAGTTCTGTGTGCTATGATGTTCTATATGATTGTGTCAACTATATAAGTTTTTACTGAGCATCAGCAATGCATATGGCTGAAAGATGTATTTACGAGCATCGACCGATGGGTCTCTCTCTCTCTCTCTCTCACACACACACACACACACACACACACGCATGCACACGCGCGCGTGCACACGCGCAAGTGGGACCCGTTGAATTATTTATTTGCTCGTGACAACTTTTGATTAGGTTCCACTGTAATCTAACTTTTTTCTTAAGTTATTAGTTGAGCTCAGTGACTTCAAAAAGTTGTACAGAAGCTTTGTTTGGGCCTTTCCGGTGTCGCTGAATGTTGGCTGAGTAGCCATGTTAGGTTGTACAGTACTACACAGGCCTTTTTTTCAACATCAGCAATGCAACTGGGCCGACAGTTGTACACAATATCCAGGTCAACTAGTTATTCTCCGGCCCGCTGGGCTGCAAACTTTCCTAGGAGGTATGCATTAGGCTTAACAAGAAAATGGACTTTAAGAAATGATAAATGGGATGTAATTATAATAACTGGGCAGTAACTATGCACCAAAAGCGTAATTAGTTTAAAAACTATATTATATTTGGAATTTAAAATTTTTAATTTCATTACTTGTTGCGCACGCAATATTTCGTTGGATTTTAACGTAATACAACTTTATTTTGAAATTATATTTAACCTGACTAGAAATTTCGGATAAAAATATTTCGGATCCCCATCAAAATGTGGGAATTGTTTTTGAATTCTGTTTTGAGCGGTTGTTTGAAATTATTAATCATTGTCCTAGCTAGAAGTTGGGCTGTACTTTTAACAAACTATAAATGGGCTGTAGTAAATTCCATTAAAATTAAAAAATGGGTTGTACATTCTTACAAATCGCAAATGGGCTATATGTTCTCTTCCAAATCTGAGCTGTGGGCCTACTAAGTTGACGCGTACCAAGGGCTTTGTCAACTTAGTTAATATAAATGATTCTAGCTGAAGTGATCGTACGATGTCCATCCAACGACCGTAGTGCTTCTTCAACCTCTGGTCTTCTTGCTCCAACCGCCCAAAGCAGCGGCGGTCGTGCCGCGTGCTCCTGCCTCCCGTGGCCGGTTGTGATGCCGCGGAGGCCTCACCGCCCCATACTACTCCCACCGCTGGCCAGGCCATCCCTCTACTCACCCACACCCCCTATTATTCTGCGGCGACGGCAGCCTCACACCACAGCCGAACCAGTGAACCCTCGTACTCCTCTTCGCGCGGGCTTCCACTGCTGCGTCTTCCGCGACTCCGCGTCATCCCCTTCCTAGGCCTCACCGTCTTCCACCGCCCTAGTGCTCTCAGTGCAGCGTGGTCAACGTGGTCAACGACCGACTTCCATCGGAAGAGTACTGTATGTGGAGAGGCTGACAGCTAGGTCCAGGCGGCCACAAGGAAGTGCCTCCTTATTACGTGCGAAACAATTATTCCTCCACCTGACAGCAGTGATCCACCGGACGGGCCACCTTATTTCGCGAAAAAAAATAAATTTCCCCCCTGACTGCTGGGACTCACCAGACGGGCCACCGTATTTCGTGAAAAAAATGTTCCCCCCGCTGTCAGCTCGAACCCACCGGAAGTGCCTCCTTATTACGCACAAAAAAATGAATACTCCCCCTGCTAGCTGGGACCCACCATGGTGGGAGGCTGACTTGTGGGCCTACTAAGTTGACTGGGACGGGGGTCTTTGTCAACTTTAGTCAATATGAATGATTCTAGCTCAAGTGACCGTACGATGTACATCCGACGGCTGTAGTACTTCTTCAACCTCTGGTCTTCTTGCTCCAGCCGCCCAAAGCAGCGCCGGTCGTGCCGCATGCTCCTGCCTCTCGTGGCCGGCTGTGCTGCCGCGAAGGCCTCACCGCCCCATACTATTCCCACCGCTAGCCAGGCCCTGCGGCGACAGCAGCCTCACATCACAGCCGAACCAGTGAACTGTCATACTCCCCTCTACGCGGGCTTCCACTGCCGCGTCTTCCCCGGCTCCGAGTTGTCCCCTTCCAAGGCCTCACCGTCATCCACCGCCGTGGTGCTCTCGACGAGGCGTGGTCAACATGGTCAAGGAACGAGTTCCATCGGACATGGGCTGTACGTGGAGAGGCTGATAGCTGGGTCCACGGCCGCAACAAGAAAGTGCCTCCTTATTACGCGGAAAAAAATGATTCCTCCACCTGACTGCTGGGACCCACCGAACGGGCCACTGTATTTCGCAAAAAAATGCTTCCCCCTGACTGCTGGGACCCACCATCTACATCTTCGCACGCAAGGAAGTGCGTCCAGGCAAAAAAAACAATTCGACCCCCTGACTGCTGGGACCCACCAGCTATATCTTCGCACGCGAGGAAGTGCCTGACAGTCGAGACCCACCTGGTCGAAGCGTATGAAGTGTTGTCATTCTGGCCGCGAATGTGTACGTCCATATATACTGATCAATGTAGAGGCGCGCGTGTGTCGTAGTAGAGGCGCGCACGTAGCATGTACACGTACGTACAGCGGCCAGGGTGCAAGAAAGAAAATACGGCCACGTACGTACATACGGGCAGGGTCTTGATCACCTACTCGCGCATACGTATGGCCAGGGCTCGTGTACATGGTTGGGTCAGAACGGAGAAACATCGTCGTCGTCGTGTTCATGGGGAGCCAACCGGCTGGGTTCGAACGGAATGCGTCGTCGTGTTCATCAGGAGGGCTTGGATGGAATAGGCGATGGAAACGAGGCCTGGCGTACCACCGAACGGAGGAAACATCCTTGTGTTCGACTGGCCACGTTCGAAACGGGGGTCTTGTTGATCGGGACGGGTCTGGCGTATCGCAAAACGGAGGAAACGAACCTCCTACAGTCGAAATGGGGGTCCGGTTGATCAGGAGGGGTGTGATGTACCGCAAAACGGACGAAACAGACCTCCTACGGTCGAAACGGGGGTCTTGTTGATCGGGAGGGGTGTGGCGTACCGCAAAACGGATGAAACGGACCTCCTATGGTCGAAACGAGGGTCCTGTTGATCGGGAGGGGTCACTACAAAAAAATACACTTCCGTGATGATACGTGTTTGTCACAGTAGGTCGCGTTTTTTGTCATGCATGTACATCCATGATGATTTTATGACAGAACCAAGATAGTCATACCTGTGTTGTCGTAGAAGTGTTCCATGACATTACCAAAATTATCATCATGGAAGTGTCCACTTCCATGACGATAAATCGCGCGTCACAGAAGTGCTTTCGTCAAGGGAGACTGACACGTGGCATCCACCGTAACTGAACGCCGTTAAGCTATCGGGTCGGGTTTTGGATCCGATAACCTGTTAACAGCCCCGACCAATGGGGATTTTCCATGTGTAAAATCATTATTGGTTGCAGGAAACATGTGTCGGCTCATCGTTGGGACAGATGTCATCCACTCATTGGATGGAAGGCGCCTATGATACGTTGACACGTGGTAGGGCCCAACAGAGGCCCATTCCTGTGAAAAGGCCATCCCGTTTGACTTGGTCAAATGGTGGTGGGCCGGCCCATGGAAAGCCTGTTAACGGCCTGTTCGCATATAGCCCATTTACAGCCCGCTAACCCAAGTCCCGTTACGCCCTATCCGAATTTGGCCCAGTAGCGTCATCTGGGCCATCCAATATGATTCCAGCCTGTTTTCACTTCTGGCGCATGTATGGCCCATGACGTCTTTCGGCCCATATGAGGCCCTATGTAACTCTTGGCCTATTAACGGCCCATGGTGAAACTGGCCCATAATGAACAATGTATCACTTTACACCCATTAACGGCCCATGGTGAAACTGGCCCGGAATGAACAGTGTATCACTTTATACCCATTTACGGCCCATTATTCCATTGGGCCATTTCCAACCCATGTTATCTTTCGGCCTTCTCAGAGCCCATTTATTCTTGGGCTTATTTCCAGCATTCGTTTACTTACGGTCTGTTACTGTCATTTTCTGCTTGTGGGCCAAATTCAGCCTGTAGTTACAGTCGGCCTGTTTGTCGTCCGTTAATACGTTCGTCCGTTTTCATAGCGTCATCAAATATGTCCTATTAATGATGGTCCGTCATGGTCGGCCCATGAACGAACGATTCCAACTCTAGCCCGTTTATGGCCATAATGTGGTCTGTTTGGCCCATGTTTGGCCAATCGATCATATGGCCCGTATAAGGCCCATTGATGATACGGCCCGCAGAAGGCCCATTGTTTCTACGGCCCGTAGGAGGCCCATTGTTTCTACGGCCCATAGAAGGCCCACTGTTTCTATGGCCAGTAGGAGGCCCAGTGTCACTACAGTAAATGTTAGCCCATGGTTATTGTGGCCTAGTTTAAAAAAATAGGTTATTGCAGCCACTAGCAAACCGCGAAAAAGAACTGCAATGACTACAAGCAAACAAATAAACAAGACAACAAGGAAATAAATAAGCAAGCAACTAACGCTAGGCTATCACGGTTATTACACATATTACATCCACTAGCCATCAAAGTTCGCCACCAGTGAAAATATAGGGAACAAAGCGGCATAGCATATACACTGGTTGTCAAAGTTGGCGACCAGCGCAAATAAACACCGTAGCAAAACAAATCCAGAACTGAAACCACTTCAGAAGATCTCAAGAAACAATATCCTGGGTACCCATAATGCTGGCAAGATGCTTTGCAAGCTTATTAACTTTCTCTTGTTTGGCGCTTAAATCCTCCAGCGCTTGTTGTTGCACCAGAAAATATGCATCTGAATTCTGCAGGGACTTCTTCAGTCCTTCAGCTTCCTGTCGCAGCACATCTGATCGATGACTTTCAACTTGAAGTTGAGACTCAAGAAAACGAATTAATCTAGGCAGCGAGTTCGAAGAGCTTGTGCCAGTAGTAGTGGCCAGTAACTCGAACACTACATCAAGACAGGACTTTTGGGTTCCCTCACTGTCGTTAAGATAATTTTTATCAGCTTTCTTGGAGACCAACGGGGATGTCTCACTATCTTGAACCTTATCTGCATTACTTCCTTTACCATTGGATAACGTGGTACTATTCTCCAATATTTTGTCCGCATTCTAAAAGAGAAACAAGCAGACACATCACATGTTTACCATGTCGTATATGAAACTCATTTTGGTAAATGAGTTCAGTAGTAAAGTGGACAGGATAACAACATGAAACAAACATATATCTATGTACCATGGTCACTTTATGGTATATATCATTCTAGTTTTTGTTGCCAAATCAAGATAGGGACACAGTTCAAATAATATTTGTTCAAGACAAAGCAGAATAGACAGAATATAAGTGTGGGTAACTATAGAGCAATAACAGCACTTGTAATGTGCATGACATGAGAACATAACTGTTTATTCAATTGAAACTGAAATCAACATAGAGCAGGTTACAACAGCAAATCAGTTAAAGAAACAGGTTTAAAACATACCTGTTGCACCATTGGAGTTTCAATTCCATCCTTCAAATTTGAAATTAGTTGGTATGAGTAAATACATTAATGCAAGAGCAAAGGAGTATGAACCATAGCTACAGAACCTAACCTGAGAACAAATCTTCTTCTCCTTGAAGCGTTGAGTTGGGATTCAGAGTGGTGGTCCTCATGCTTTGGGCACTGTAGTTACCTTACTAACTGCTCGTGTTTGGGTGCTCTATGGTGGAGACGGTGCTATGTCAACTGGAACTGGGTTACTATCTGCCCGGGTTGGGGTTAGAAGGGGTGTAGCTGGTTCTTTGTCCAACTGGGTAGGGGTACAATCTACGAGAGTCTGGGTTATGTGTGCTGGATCTGGTCCTTGGGCAAGTACAACCGTGGTTCTATCTGCATCAACTGGTAGCACTATCTTTTCTGAAGACCGTGTTGTTACTCCCTTAGATACTGCCATCACGCTCTCCAATTCAAATGGCTGATAAACAAGAAAAGTAATTGAAAGTATAGACATTGTATGACAGACAGGTGCAATGGACAGTGGGGAATAAAATAGGGCATGAAATAATTCATATTTATGTTGTCTAACCAAACAGTATAGCATGACACAATTTCACATATATGATGGCTAACTAAACAGGATAGCATGACACAATTTCACATTATGATGGCTAACTGAAAAACATGGAAAGACATAGTTCAAAATATGAGACTATGTAAACATGATTACATGACATAACTATATCATGTGTTTATTAAATAAGTTGGCATGCCATAATTCACATACATTCACAGATAGAATGCCATAATTCTAAATATGATGACTGTAAACACTAAACAGGATGAGATGATATAACTATATGATGTCTTTATTAAATGGGTTGCCATGCCATAATTCAGATAGATGATGTGTATGTACTATGTAAACATGATGGCATGATATAATTCAAATATATGATTTATATAGTAAGCAAGTAAGAAGATGGCAATCCATATATGATGTAAAAACTAAGCAATGCAAGACAACATGCATGACATGGGTAATATAACCCTGCCAAGTTTGAGCATAGACCTCAGGGGGGAAATAGGACTGGTCATCAGTCTCTGAATCCTCCTCTGAGGAGCTCTCTATAACCAGCAAGATGTCTGCTTCAGTAGGTAGCATTATCTGCTCTCAATACCTTGTGTTCACTCCAGATACTTCCATCACCGCTTCAAATGGCTGATGCACAGGAAGAGTAGTTGAATATACAAACGTTGTCGACAAATGGAACACGTAATACAAAAAAATGATAGCATGATATAATTCACATACATGATGATTGGCTAAACAGCATGTCATTGCATAATTCACATATATAATGCCTTTGCAACAAGATAGCATTGTATAATTCACATATATAATGTCTTGCAACAAGATGGCAATGCATAATTCACATATATGGTAATTAGACACAGAACAGGTGGCATTCACACAAAGCATGTCTAAACTAATCAAATGACATAGCAATGGGAGACACCATACGCACGATATGAGCAACATAACACTGCCAAGTTAGAGCATACACCTCGGGGGGGGAATAGGACTGGTCATCTGTCTTTGAATCCTCCTGTGAGGAGCTATCCGTAACCAGCGAGATATGCGCTTCGTCAGATAGCATAGTCTACTCTAAAGACCTTGTTTTCACTCCAGAATTTGCCATCACCGTGTCAAATGGCTGATGCACACGAAAAGCAGTTGAATGTACTAACATTGTTGACAAATGTAATATGTAACGAAAAAAGGATGGCCTGATATAATTTACATATAAGATGACTGGCTAAGCAGGATGGCATTGCAAAATTCACATATATGATGCCTGGCTAAACAAGATGGCGTTGCATAATTCACATAAACAATGAATAAACTAAACAGATGGCATTCGCACAAAGGATGTCTAAACTAAGCAGATGACATATTTGATGTATAAAGTAAGCAATGCAAG
Organism: Triticum dicoccoides; assembly: GCF_002162155.2. Lineage (NCBI taxonomy): Eukaryota > Viridiplantae > Streptophyta > Magnoliopsida > Poales > Poaceae > Triticum > Triticum dicoccoides. The sequence goes on along the minus strand of NC_041381.1, from coordinate 265,337,065 downwards.
ACACTATATGCATGATATAACCAACATCAGCATGCCAAGTTAGAGCGAAGACCTCAGGGGGTAAATAGGAGTTGTCTTCTCCTTCTGAATCCCCCTCAGAACAGATATCTTACTCTCGATTACAATCCGAAATGCATGGAGGGGGGCTGCCTTTGCGCCTACCATGGAGCGACGTCTGCATGAAATTTTATTGCCACGCAAGGCTCGTCTCTTCTGCTCTACATGTTCAGTTCCATTGTTTAGAATAACTGTCATGCATAGGAATAAAACATAGTGAGATTATGTAAGGAGTGCATGCAGAAATCCAGAGTGATGGTAGCAACATGTGGATAGACCCAAAACCAACAATAGCAGGCAGATAATGGCTTCAGTTAAAAAATACAGATAATGGCTTCTTTACTATTTGTTTCCCAGCCAACATGAAACTCATAGTAGACACCGGAGATTACCCAGATAGTAGATAGATACTATTGATAGCGGCCCCGATATGTACCCCACAACCATTTAAAAACTCAAGTTTGACCATTAGTTTGGAGCTGACTCAGAGTCTAATCAGTGAACAGGACGATAAAGTAGCATGTAATATTAAGCGATGCATAACGTAAGCAGACATGAAAGAGTGTGACCTCTCTTGCGGACCCGTGTAGTCCTCGAGGTCATCTGCTCGGATGATGATGGTAATGTAGTTTTCATGGCTGCCAGCGGCGGGGAAGAAGATCTGAGGCAGCGAAAGATAGTCTGGAGGCCGGATCCCTATTGTGCTGGACCCTTCTGTCGTTGGAGCAGCTGAGCAGGGGTGGACGACGGCGCAGCAGTAGTGGGACAAACCACACAAGGTTTTCTTTGACAACTATCTATAAGTGAAGTATTTCTGTAAGGGCTCGTTTGAATTGGAGGATTCCAACAATGCAGGGATAGGAAATAGATAGGAATAGGATAGGAATGCACGTGCAAAACAAAGAATTTAAAAACAAAGGATTTGTGCCAATATGGGTGTTTGATTCACAACAATTGGAAGATCACGGGATGCAAAGAAGCATGGTGAGATTAAGTCAAACCACAAGAAAATGTACGGTTATAATGCTATTATGCTACTATCTCTTAGTCTTGTGCTTCATGAATATGAATTTGAAAAGGAGGACAAGTGAAAATTAAAATTCCTACGTTTTTTCTTGCAAGGAGACACTAAAGGAACAAGTCCGCGTGCTCGGTGGGAAATATATATAACATGTAGAGTAAAAAAAAGGTGCAACAAGTGTACAACCTCTTTGGCGAAGCCATGTCGATCTCAGCGTGATTGGGTTGGCCGGTGAGGATGCTCCGGCTAACTTTGCTGTCGGAGGAGGGGAAGAAGATCTTTGGTGTCTGGAGATGGAGCCCGAGGTACTGCTCCGCTGTGATGGAGCGTTATGTCGTTGGAGCAGCTCTTGTGAGTTGGACGACGCCGAGGCTGAAGCAGGACAAGAGAGACAACGAACAACGTTAACCTGAGTAGAATTCTAATAGCATCTCCAATACATGATGTAAAATACATAACCACAAAGTGCTAGATGTAAAATACATCAGCCGCTCATCTCTGAACTTAACTGTCGAAACTAAACTTAACTGTCGAAACTGAATTTTGCTGTCGAAACTAAATATTGTTGTCGACATTGATCGCACTAGCAAGGTGAGGCTACAGATCGGTCGACTGACTTTTTCATCTCTGGTCAGTCGATTTTGCAGTCGTTGGATACGAAATCAAGGGCCTGCAGTTCATCTTCAACCTCCACCCCCCTGAGCCGCCAGCCACCACCGGCCAAACAGCAGCCCCCCGTCGCCCGCGGCCGACGGTGCGCCGCCCTGCCCGCCCCGAAAACACTCCCCACCGCCGGTCCGCCACTGCCCCGGGCATCCCTCTAGGCCCCCCCGTGCCGAGCTTTTTCTCCGGCGTTCCCCACGCCACCGCCGGCGACCACCACCCCCATCCTGAACCCTAAGATAGATAGTGGGGTACCTCTTCGGCGAGCCCCCTTCCCCACTGCGGCTGGTTCTTCCTTCACCCCGACGAGCGCGCCCCTTGAAAATTGACTGACCCAAATGTCGATTCAGTCGACTGAAGTGTAGCCAAATCGGAGCAGCATCACAAGTAAGAGCAAGAGCGAGAGCAGCCGCGAGAGCAAGAGCAATAGCAAGAGTAGACCAGGCAGGGGACCGAGAGCAAGAGCAGAGCAGTAGCGCGAGCGAGAGCTAAAGTAGCAGCAGCTCCTACTGATGTGGATGTCGCCGCCGAGGGAGCGATGTTGTGGAGGAAGTGGCCGGCGATGCCGTCGTGGATGGAGCCGCGCCGTGTCGGCTCGGGACCGAGCACCGCCAGCATCGTGAGATCGAATCAAGAAGAAAATGCGGCGATTAGTGTACAACCTCTTTTGTGGCGCCGATTAGGCCGCAGCTTCATCCGAGGAAACGGCGATGATGATGCTCTTCCGGTGGTGCAGGTGAAGACGGCGGTGTGGGAATGGAGGTGGCGCGAAAGACGAGGGGAACGTCGGGGTAGCTCCTTGGAGGTGGAGGACGGGGTGGCTGAACCGGCGGGACGATGAGATCGATAATGTATCCTTATCTGGTACGGTGGATGAGGGATGTCGAGGTGTTGCTGTGGACGGTCGTCGTGGAAGAGGCTCCGGCAGGGTGGTGGACGGAGCAGGGTGTTGGGTTTCATCATGGGTTTTCGTGACCTAGGTGTACAAATGGGTGGGCGGATGGGATGGCAGTGGGGAACCATGGCTTAGTGACACGCTTGTCCGAAATGTTGGGTAAGTTACAAAAGTACCCCCCACTGATTTGAGGCGGTTCCTTCGGTTCAGGGGTACCACGGGCATTTCGTGTGTCGGGATTTCACAGGAGGTGGCAATTTTCGCGCGCGTTGTAATTTCGGAATAGCAAGGCGCGGGTTGAGATGGAGGGAGTTTTCAGAGCACAACGAGACAAAGATATATCTTAAATATTTCAGGCTAACAAGGCGGGGGTTGAAATTTCCGGACAAGCCTAACATGTACTGTACCAAATCAATGCACTACAAATGTCATTCAAAACCTTAAGTTCATGTTATGTTCAATTAAAATATTTCGCAACGTGTATAATGCATGCAACCTACTACTCAGATTAACGTTTTAGTGCATTCCAAACGTATATACTACCGCTTCAATATGAACTAAATTTGAATAAGATCTACAGTAATGATTGTTGTGAAGTCAAAGCATTTGAATTCGTTTCTCTGTTTTAATAAGATCTACAATCATCATTATTGTCAAGTTAAACCATCGTTTGTGTATTATCTTCACAGCACACCACATGATTAGTCTCGAGTTACATATGAACTATGTGTACTATATGAACTCGAACTAGATTTTTTGAATGCACTTCATTTTGATTTCAAATCACATTACATTTCTAGCTCTAGCTATATCTTCATAATCTAAACTGTGTCTCATATGTATAATGTGTTTATCACATTATGTATGGTGCCCCGCCCCCTACGCCTACAAGTATTTAGATGTGAGTTGCAAAGACCACACATTACCACAAATTCAAATAAAATGTGAGAATGTTCGATATATAGTATTGTTTAGATTGCTCGATATTTAGTTGTAAGCTGCAAACGCCGCACATTATCACAAATTCAAATAAAATCTGAGATTGTTTGATGTATAGTATGGTTTAGATTGTTCGGCATTTAGCTGTGAGTTGCAAACGCCATGCATTATCACATTATGGTATAACATGTGCACACCACGTGTATCACCGCTATATTCATGCATGCAATGTTTAAAACACTATGATCTCCTATTCAAATATATGAATCCGCTTTCATATCAAATTATGATCTTTGTTAGTCTCTTACACCCACACAATCCTCTTACCTTTGTAGCTACCACTAACTTTCTCTCTTGCATGCACACGCCCTCCTCGCCCTCCCCCTCCCTCGGTATTCTATCCACCGGGCACATTCATTTTTTTCTTTAGGTCATTCTCCTAGAGTGTCCACAACTCCTTTTCGACACACACTGATCGATAAACCTCTCCAGCGATGCCTGCCTACAGCATACACACACAACTTCAATCTCCTCCATTATGTGTCCTTGCCTCATGTCTCTCATACGGTCAGACACACGTGTAAAATCTCGCCCCTCTTTTCATCGATCTCACAACCGCACACTCCTCCCCCTATCTAGCTAGTAGTTGGGCCACTCGCACCACCTCCTAGCTCCATTCTCTCTGTCTATCCGTCTCGCTGGGCGTTATTTGCCTCTAACAAATGGACGTACACCGACCGATCTCTCGCTATACATATAGCTAGCTAGGTCGTTATAACTCGTTTTTACCCACACGTTGATCGATCTACCTCATTAGTTGTGTCTCTCCCATCCTCCGACAAACAAAATTGATCTACCGATCTAGTTAGGTTTGCTTACCAAACACATGGTTCCCCTTTATCATCCATGGATGCGTCCCGACAGATCTATCACGCACAGGCACACACAGAAACACATCCCCACTCTTATTGATAACATTGCAGTTCCACCCTCAGTTTGTCTAGTAGGCCTCTCCCAACATCTCTGAGAAGCAACTCCATCACCCATCCAGCACTCTACCCCTCTCCATCCCTCTCCCTCCCTCCCTCTCTCTCTCTCTGTCCCATCATATTTCCCGTCCTTCAGTTATGTATGGATGTCGACCGATCTCCCTCAAGACATAGCAGGGTCTCTCCTTCTCAACACATATACGAGTCGTTCTACCTCTATAGTTAGGCCTATGCCTACCCCTCACCCCACCCCCTCCCCCCACACACACCGATACATCAAGCGCTCTAGTCATGTCTCCCGGCCACACACAAACTTGACATGTGCCCTCTAATGTTCCGGTAAGCCAGTCCCCCTATATCTTTGACTTGCACACACACACAATTTCGATGGCTCTCTTCATTGATCTCGCACCCACCCACTTGATCCTCTCTTCGCCTCTATCGATAGCTATGACCCATCCCTCCCTTCTCGTGGATTGCCCGACCCTCTATGTATGATAGGGATAGGCCTCCATTTCACACACATTGCATCCAAATTTTGTTTGAGATGTCATCGACACATATTCCCACAAATAATTCACGAAATCAACCCCCACCCCAAAACAAAAAACACTCACGAACGTGGTTTGTATCTCTCACACACACCCACATAGTTGGGGGACGTGCACGAAGAGAAGAGGTGCATGCACGGTGCATGTACTCCCGTCTTTTTCCCAACCACACCCGCGCCGGTACACGGTGGAGCTCATTTCTGTATGAAAAAGGCATCCCACGTAGTGATTTGGCACGTGTACTGGTTGTCCATTTGGTGGAGGGAGGATCATCTACCACGGGTGAACAAACAAATTGCGACTTGACGCGTTATGTTAAATTAAAAAAAGAGGCAAACCATGTGGGGCCTACCTTAGAGGCAAGGCTCGATACACTGGAGTACTTTTGATGTGTCCCGTCAACTCGCAGAACGAGGAGAATCTTGCTTAGTATGCCGTCTCCCCCGCCCACGGGCGCGATGGCTCACAGGATGAGGTGAAGCTTGCTCCTCCTTACGCCCGCTCCCTCGCCCATGTGCGCGGTGGCTTGCAGGACGAGGAGAAAAATTTTCTACTCCCTCCATTTACTCCTCGTCCCTACTACCTTGGTTATAGAGATTATATCATATTGTTTGGATTATATATGTCCTTTAGTAGATTTCAATATGAACTACTAGTACGTACTCCAAACACTGATGTATATAGACGTATTTTAGCGTGTACATTCACTCATTTTGCTCTGTATGTAGTAGCACTCGCCCCTCGACCCTCGCCCACGTGGTGGACGTGCAGCAATTCATTCGGTCTCATATAGCCAGAACGACATATACTGCACTACCATTATTGCTCGACTTCCCGAAGAGGCGAAGAGCCAATCTCAAGGTTAATATTTTGGAGATGCCAAGCTCAAGGTTATAGGAGAACGAGTAGTAGGTGCCGCGTCATTTATAAATAAAGTTTTTTTTCTTCAGTGACACGTACGCAATATGATAGGTTCATATGGAGAGAAAAGGAAACCGCTCCACTATATACATAGTCAGGACGGGCCAGCCTACACAGTTGCTTGCTGGGGTTGCTCTCTTCACACTCTCTCACACAAAACGACTGTGGCCACATCTCTAACATCCCGGCGGATCACGTCCACTTGGGGAAGGGGTGGAAACTTAGTGTAGATGACTGTGGCCATCACCGACGGTGAAAACCCACTGTCGGCACGTCCCGATCAGGGGTCCCCGCCATTCTCTCTCACAAAGCTGGTGAGGTTGCCTTCGTCCCTTGCTCACTGCCGCGACGTGGGCAGTTGCCACCACAGGCCGCCCTCCTCAAGGTTGAGCTACATCCCTCAGGTACAACTCCCTTTACAGCCGGCTTGCACCACTGCTCCAGCTGCCCACATCACTCCATGTGGATATTTCTCTACTTCTTTGCCCCGCACATACCTGATACCTCTACTGGCTTCTACGTACTGTATTTGTGATGAGTTTATGTCTCATCAACTAGTCCCAGTATTCTTATTCTAATCACGCTTCTTCAATTTCTTTCCCACAGGGATGCTCATCTCGATTTTGGTGAAATTGCACAAAATGATCCGATGGTCAAAAGTTTGCAAACTTCATTTATTAGGAAGCTCGAACGTTGCCAGCAAATTGAAGCCTGGTCAGGGTTCATGGTTCAAGGGCTAGGGACTGCATGGATCGTTTTTTTCTTTAGCTGCCTCTCTTCCAAAATATGTGTCAACTTTAGTAGTAGTACAACTTTGTACTAAAGTTTGCACAAAGTTGAGACACTTATTTTGGAACGGAGGGAGTACATATTTGCTATGATATGTCAATCATTGAGATGCAATAGCATGCATGTTAGTCTCCTTTGTATTTAATGAAATGTTGCAACGGGCAACCTTGGATGCAAGATACATGTAACAGGAGCTGGAAGCTTCATAGCATTGTACATATTTATCTCGCTGATAAATTACAGTACGTACTAGTACTATACTAGTACTTTCTCCGTTCCTAAATACTCCCTCCGTCCCAAAATTCTTGTCTTAGATTTGTCTAAATACGGATGTATCTAGTTACATTTTAGTATTAGATACATCCATATCTACACAAATCCAAGACAAGAATTTTGGGACGGAGGGAGTATAAGTCTTTGTAGAGATTTCACCATGAACCACATGTAGATGTATATAGATGCATTTTAAGTGTAGATTCATTCATTTTGTTCTGTATGTAGTTCACCTAGTGGAATCTCTACAAAGACTTATCTACTAGTAATAGCTAGCCCCACTACTAGGAATTCTCCATCCTCTCCTTGAGCCACATCATCAAAATTGATGTAGCCGTTAGATGAAGTAAATCAGTCCGTAATAGCCGTCTGATCTAGACGTTGAGAGGCTCTACACTAAGCCACATGCAAGCATGCATAAATACTGTGGCACATGCATGTGAGTGGGTTTTAAATCACATCAACATGTCTGTATGAAAGCATGCACCAGTAGCATGCATGTAATTGAGCTTTTAAGTCCCATTAACATGTCAAAAAGAAAAACATAATCCCATTTTGCAGTAGGAGTTGGGTGATCTTTTTTCATTATGTGGGATGATCTAAATGATGATGCGAGTTTATTTACTTTGGCTACCACATTTGTCATGCAGTTATAGAGTTTTTTATAGTTATATGAAATCGATAATTTTGCGCAGAGAGATATACAGCTGTTCCACGGCAACGCGCGGGGACTCATCTAGTAATATTTAGGAACAGAGGGAGTACTATGTAAAGAGTTAGGTGTCGCACGGTGATAGTGTGAGGTGGGCCATGTAATCACTGAGCCTGTGTGTTTTCACTGCTCTTGCACTCCTCCGCTGTAAGAATTGAGAAAATTGTAATCTACTACCTCCTTTTGCAGAAAGCGTGGGACATCCAGCAGTCCTACCACCTCAGTAATAAAGACCAATGAGCCGTGAAATCACATAGACCCAGCAGTAAGTTGGACGGACGAAGCAACCATCACTCTTGCGCCAGTGAGAGGTCGCGTCCGCTCTGCCTGGGCATGAATGCGGTACCGATTCTTTGGAGTGGCGCTGACTGTTTCGGGCGGGAAGCGCGCGCGGGCGATGGAGGGGCTTTGGGTGGGCCAGGCTGGTCAGGATCGGGCGTGGTAGCTGTCTGCATGTCCCTACCGGACACGCCCGGAAACGAGAGGATGCACCGACTCTCGCGGCTAAAAACGTACACTACACACCATCTCTCTGTAGGAGTAGGTCGATCTGTCGCACTCTCTAACACACACATGCTATTAAACACAAACACGCACACGCACGCACCTTGGTCCCGTTGCACCTTCTAACATGACTTATAACACCTAGACGGAGGGAGTAGTAAGTATATGAGATACGGTGGCACACTGACTTAAGTCGAATACAAGTGCCCAAAATTTGTGTGCATGTTATAATAAGGATTCACTTAAAATAGTACATGAGCGAACAGAGGGATCAATTGGACAGTGTTCCCGAGCAGTAGCGAGATGTGTGAGGTAGTAAGATACACCGCTGGCGCTTTTAATTTTTCTTATTAATTTGTTTGTTTCACCCTCTGACTGGTGGGACCCAACGTACTATGTGGAGAGAGGTAAGGTGACTAAGGCTGCATTATTTCTGCACCACTGTGGATAGTCTTACAAACAAAGCCACATGGCACGATTATGATTGAAATCCCATTGACTCCCACACACACACACAAAAACACGGCATGCTTGTCACACGAATGCAGGAATGTATAAAAGGTTATTTTCCTCTCGTTGAACATAACGGGAGGGTTGTGTAGCTGGTTAGCCTGTTCGCTCATCAAACTTGACGTCTTGGGTTCGATAACTACACTTGAGCATAAGTTTTGCCAGGAGGATTCTTGGACTGGTCAAAATGTTTTCTAGGGTTTGCACGCTTCACACTCTCTCTCTCCAGTATATATATAGACGCTGGAGCCTCAACGCTTGTAGTTGCTCTCTTCACACTCTCTCGCCCTCTCCCACTTGAGCCTCATAGCTTGTAGTTGCTCTTTTCACACTCTCCCGCCCTCTCCAGATCTAAACAAGACTTCGTTGGCCTCTCGCTCTCCCCTCACTGCTGCTCAAAGAGCCGGTAGGATCCGTCCACCGGGAAGGGAAGGAGGCTTAACACTGTCGCCGTCGGCGAGGGAGGGAATCCACTACTGGCGCAGCTATTCACTTTCCACCCAGCAGCGGCGCGGGAGGGCCTCCGACCCCTTCTTCTTCGCCGTCGTCCCGTCGCCCACCGAACCACGCCCCAAGAACCTTAAGGTATATTTTACTTACTCCACATGCATTGCTCTAGCTATATGTATACCATTAATCTAGGACGTGGTTCAAAGAGGAAAGGAGTGGGGGAAAGTAGTGGGAAAAGTTTTATATAGCATGAATCTAGGACGTGGTTCAAAGAGCAAATGAAGGGGGAAAGTTGTATAGCATGAATCTAGGACGTGGTTCAAAGAGGAAAGGAATGGGGGAAAGTAGTGGGGAAAGTTGTATCGCATAAATCTAGGACGTGGTTCAAAGAGGAAAGGAAGGGGCAAAAGTACTAGTTCAAAAAGGAAAGGAAGGGACAAGGCTGTAGAGTTTGAGCAGGACTAGATTTACTGCGCTCACATAGGGAAAGGTGTCTAAAGATAACAAAACTGGGACCAACACAAATATGCTCCTTGGTTGTTTGTTCTTTTTTGCAACAGACTATGCATGACCACAGTACATCGGTAGATGCACATGGTGCTAGTGCGTCCACTGTCCCGTGCAACTCATTAGCTGTTATTAATCTAAGGCCCTGTTTGGTTAAAAACTCCCTAGTCCCTACCTGCTTGGTTCCAGGGACTAAACATGGACTAGAGGTTATTAAATGACATGCTAAAAGACCATGTTACCCCTAGTAATGAACTAATAGAAACAAGGTGCGATGCGTGGCAGCGGCAACTGTTGGAAAAAGTCCCAAAAAGACTCCCTCGGGGTCTTCTTTCTTTAGTCCCAAATGCCCACTTTTAGTCCCTAAAAGTCCTTCCTGTTTGGTTTAGATGTGAGTGACACGGAGTTTTTTTAGTCCCTACACCAAAATGTCCCTGTAAACAAACACCCTCTAATAATGCCGCTAGAAAATTGATGCAATGCCACAGTTAAAAGCAAATTACATGTTTAACGAATTTTATTGTTAATATAATCTCTATGTTAATATTAATCAATGCCACCGTTTGAGAAATTCTACTGTCTTGCTTTCTTTCCCATTTAGATAAAGTAGATGCTTCTTTTTGTTGGCTTCTATGTCATCCACCGTTATTGACCACTAATTGTTTCCTTTGCACCTCTGTGTAAACAGGGTTATCTACTTCACCTCGTTGCCATTGTGACCTTTTGTTGTACTGCACAAAACACTTTTGGTGTAAGAGTGTTTTGTGCAGTTCAACCAAAATATCACACCGACAACGTTGCTTGATTGCTTGATCTTAGTGGAACTGCACAAGAGGAGATCTTACTTCCTATCCATTAAGGCGAATTTGGTTCAGATCTTCTTCTTGTGAGTTGTTTGAATTCCACATCATGAGAGGTCAGTACTAGCCTTCTTTCACATGATTCTACAGTGTGCTTTCATATGTTGTGCTACTTGTACGATAATGTTGCTTGATTTTAGTGAACTGCACAAATGGAGACAAGACTTCCGATCTTTATGTGCACCGTAATATCCCATTGAGGTAAGATAAGGATATTTCACAACTGCTGGCCTATATTTTGCCACTTTCAATAGAAAATTAAGTTTATTACTATACTGGTGCTCCCTAATTGACATGCCAAATCTTACATTGAAGGTGAAGCTTGTCTGTTATTGAACCAAGTGATGAAGGGGAAGAAAAAGCGGAAGAAAAACAAAAATCAACTCCCGGTGCTATAATGAAGCACTGGAACTGTGATGACACAGGTAATGATATAGTTTTGTATCTTAATTTATTGCTATGGCTGGAACGAGCAATTGTTTTTGCCACTGATTTGATGCCATATGTAATTATCTCTACTTTTGCAAACAGGGATCTTCTTTGAAGATACCATATATTTTAGTGGAACTTCACAAGAAGATGTTGGAAACATTAAACTAATCGAGGAGTATACAGTAAGCATGGCCCAGATAGCAACAGATAGTTCCGGAGAAGTGCTTCACCTGTATGCTCTACACAATCAGCCTCGTGACAAAGGTTGGTACTCGCCCACTGATTTCATCCATATGATTGAGCTTTGTTATCTCTATTGGTGTTGTGATACTGTTTAGATACTGTCATGAAAAAGTGGTATTGTCCTTGAGAAGTGCTTCATCTGTGCTGTTTTAAATATTTCCTTTCCTTTTTTTCGAGCAAACAGGGATGCTAGCATTTAGTAGTCCTCTTGTCTTTGCACAACAGGATCATCTTCCTCTAAAGAAGAATATGGAGTACCTGAAGTGACTAGTTCCGATTATGCCAGGATGAAGAAGCCTTGTCAACCTTCTCATCAGATGGAGCAGTTGAAGGATGGTTACATTACTCCCCACAAGACCAAACTAACTTCAGCTCAGAAGGACTGACAAATCTCCATTTTTTTGCTGTGATGCGCGAGTACAATGTTGTTCTAGGATTCTTTCTGGTGAGTTCCATTTTTCTAAAAGTGTGCTCTACATGGACCATGTATGTGCCTGTTGAAACTATCAATTCATAGTATAGTTTGCTTTATACTAATCACTTTTTTGTATTTGTGCAAACATGGGTGCTCAGCTTGATTTCAATGGGAACTGCACAAAATGTTCATGAATACATCGAATCATTCATTTCCACCACAAGAAAGGAGGTGCCCATAAGTTCAAGGCGTTGCAACATATAAGGGCAAAATCATACAAGCTATACGCGAATTTGGTTGATTTTGGTGGAACTGCACAAAAAGAACACATGGTTTATTTAGCACGAGGTGCAATGTCAATGTTCGAACTGATGGCAAACCCTGCCCATTCCACAATCATAGGCATTTTATATTTTGGAATGGGACAACCTTGTCAAATTTTGCTCATTGATTCTAGCAAGATATGCCTTTGATATTTTCGAATGGGGCGCCCTTTGCTGTCAGCAGCGCTGATCAATTTTTTCTTTATTCTTTAGTTGTGAAGTAAATATTGCCTCTGACATGTGAGTCGCTGAGATGCATAATCATCGATTGTTTTGAATGTTCTCTATGAATTGCCAGGCCTGTGTGTTTGATTGCAATGTACAGAAATGCTAAAAAGCTGCTCAAACTCTTTGTACTCCTTTTGTTCCTTTTTACTTTGCACATTGTGAAAGTGCATACTTTTTTGTATAAGATTGGTCAAAGTAGAGATACTTTGACTGCAGACAAAACTTGTATGAAGATTAGAAAGGACCGGAGGGAGTACATGTGAAACTGCTGCAAACGAGGTGATCACCCTGGGAATAATGCTAGTACGTATTGTTTTGCATGTTCATCCAATGCCAGTGATACAGGAATTCGAACTAATAGAAATAAATTCATTCATACACGGTCGGATTTCATATAAACATGCCGGATTTTATTACATTTCATACATTCTTCAACTAAAAAGGGGTGCGCTTGAGGTATAATTAATTAACCGAAGCTACCCACCTATGTCCCGCAGAGCTGAACAGAAGCTTCACTGACTTAACTGCAGGTGCAATTGTGTAACTGACATGTGGCCTGTTGGGCCCACGTGTCAGTTAGCCAACTGCACCAGCAGTTAAGTAGAAGCAGCGTTCTTCTCCAGCGCAGCTCTCCGACTCCACGTCGCCGCCAAGATGCTAACCGTCCGTCAATGGTCAACCCGCCTAGCTTGGGTTCAACTAGAGGGTAGCAGCGGTGGCCTTACTTGGACCCGAGCGGCGGCGACCTACCATGTTCTACTCTTCCTCATTTTCTGTGTGGCGCGGCCTCGTTGGCAGCAGGGCGGGGCCTCAGTGGAGCCGGCGATGTCCTCTGTCTCGTTGCCGGCGGGCGGCACCTCAGCGGAGTGGTGGAAATCCTCCCCCACGTTGCCGGCAGGGTGGGGCCTCGGCTGAGCCGACGATGTCCTCTGCCTTGTTGTTGGCGGGGTTGGGCCTCGGCGGAGCCGGCGGTGTCCTGTGCCTCATTGTTGGGGCCGCGGGGCCTCGGCGGAGCCGGCGGTGTCCTCTGCCTCGTTGTTGGCGCCGCGGGGCATCGGCGGAGCAGGGCCTCATCAACGCCAGCGGAGCGGGGACTCGTCGGAGCGGGCATTGTCCTCTGCCTCGTCCTCGGTCTCGCCAAACAGCGCCTCGCCCGCTTCATTGCCCTCTTTGCTAGCCTCTTTGTAGGTGGCCGCAGCCTCTACCACCCGCATGCGGTACCGCGAGCGCTCGAGGCGGCCCTTGCGGGCGGAGCGGTACGAGTTGAGCAGCGCCTCCTGCTCCGCCTGCTCCGCGGTGATCTACTGATCCGCCTGCAGGTGCTCCTGGAGGAGATGTGGTTGTAGGCAGCGTCGGCCTCCGCCTCCCGGAACTGCTCCTCACGCATCTGCCTCACGCTGTCCATATATTGGGCACGGGCCTCACCGATGGTCATGGTGCAATGCACCGGCGAGGATGGTGCGGAGGAGGGAGTTGGCACCGGATCGTCGACTACCATGTTCTCCATTGGGACGTCGTCGTCCTCTGGCTGCCTGCCGGCCAGCCGGTCGGCAGCAATGGCTGCCATCTCCTTGTGGTCCATCGTCCGCCCGTCCCGAAGAGCGCTGGAGCGCGAGGAAGCCATGGTGAGCAGTAATGGTGTGGACAGGGGAAAAGGAACGGATGCGGATGACTGCGGCTATGGCCGCCGCAGCAATTTATATAGCAATGGTGGGCGGGCGGAGGGATGAACGTGTGGCACCAGAGTAGCCGCCTCGGCAACCGTGTATCATTAATGTGTGCGGCAGATGGATGGATGGACGGCACATATGTCGTTCAAAGGCAGAGCAACCGCCTACACCGGGAAGCGGGGCGGCCGACGCAGACTGTTTCGGGCGGAAAGCGTGCGCTAGCGAGGTGATGACTTTACTTGGATAGGATGACAATGGGGACCCACCAGGTCCATAGCCTCACGTACGCAAGTGCCTCCTTATTATATATATGTATACCTATAATTTATTCTGCTTCCTCCTGGTTTCCTGACATCACGGTCCCACACCATTGTAAACCTATGTACTCCCTCCTTTCCGGTTTATAGGGCTTATCTCAAAATTTTAGTTTTTCCATTTTATAAGGCTTAATTTGGTTGTTTTCCATCACATGTTCAGATTCCAAGGTGCATTAAATCATTGTATGCAAGTATTAAGAGAAAATTGACCAATGCATGTACTTTATGCATGCATACATTGCAATTAGTGCATTGATAAACATATTTTTTTGAGGATAACAAGAGCATTAATTAGGTGCTTTTGCAAAACTAAAAAAAGTATTACACCACTCGCCATCTACCTTGATTGGTGAGATTTTTGAATTGAGCATTATAAACCGGAAAGGAGGGAGTAGTCAACAAACGAGAGAATTGCACAAGAAGCGGCCGACAGCTGGAACCAAGCAGCTCGAGCAGTATTTGTGTTTTTGAGGTGTGAGCACTGCAGAGTTTTTTGATGTTTAGCCCAGATATTAATTTTTCTCCTCTGAACAACAACGAAAACATCGCTGCAGGTATTATATGTGCGGGTTGTGGCCCATCTAGCCCAGGCCAGATATCCAGCCCAGATATAAATTTTTTTCAAGCTGAAAATGGCTAGCCCAGCTATACTTTTTTTAGGAATACCCAGGCAAGGTCAAGTTGTTATTCTCCGCCCCGCTAGGCTGCAAATCTTTCCTAGGAGGGATGCATTAGGCTTAACAAGAAAATGGGCTTTAAGAAATAATAAATGGGATGTAATTATAAAAACTGGGTAGTAACTATAGAAAAATGCACCAAACAGTGATTACTTTATAAAATATTATTTTTGGATATTGAAATTTTAATTTCATTAATTGTTGCGAGAGCAATGTTTTGTTGGATTTTTACATAATATAAATTTATATTGAAATTTATTTAATCTGACTAGAAATTTCAGGATAAAAATATTCGGATCCCAACAAAATGTGGGAAATTTTTATTGAATTCTGTTTTGAACGGTTGCTTGAAATGGGCTGTACTTTTAACAAACTGTAAATGGGTTGTAGCAAATTCCATTAGAATTCAAAAATGGGCTACACATTCTTACAAATCTCAAATGGGCTATAAGTTCTCTGCCACACACTTCTGGCCTTACTAAGTTGACGCGTCCCCTAAAAAAATAGAGTTGACGCGTATGCAAGGCTTTGTCAACTTATAGTCAACACACGGTTCTAGCAGCAGTGGCCGTTGGATGTCCATCCAACGGATGCCGTGCTTCTTCTTCAATCTCGGATATTCTAGCTTCACCCACCCAAAAAATGATTCCTCCCCCGGACATCTGGGGTGCACCATTTCGGAAGCTGACCTGTGGGCCTACTAAGTTGACGTACCATGGGCTTTGTCAACTTAGTCAATATAAACGATTCTAGCTGCAGTGACCATACGATGTCCATCCAACGGCCATCATGCTTCTTCAACCTTTGGTCTTCTTGCTCTAGCCGCCCAAAGCAGCGCCGGTCGTGCCGCCTGCTCCTGCCTCCCGTGGCCGGCTGTGCTGCCGCGGAGGCCTCACTGCCCCCTACTACTCCCACCGCTGGCCAGGCCATCCCTCCACTCACCCACACCCCTGTTATTCTGCAGCGACGACAGCACAGCTCAACCAATGAACCCTCGTACTCCTCTTCCCCGGCTCCGCGTCGTCCCTTCCTAGGCCTCGCCATCATCCACCGCCGTGGTGCTCTCGACGCGGCGTGGTCAACGTGGTCAAGGAACGACTTCCATCGGACATGGACTCTACGTGGAGAGGCTGACATCTGGGTCCACGTCAGCCGCAAGGAAGTGCTTCCTTATTATGCGCAAAATAAGTATTCCTCCACCTAACAGCGGGGACCCACCGGACGGGCCACCGTATTTCGTGAAAAAAATGATTCGCCCCCTGACTGCTGGGACCCACGAGCTACATCTTCGCACGCAAGGAAGTGTGTCCAGGGAAAAAACAATTCGCCCTCCTGACTGCTGGGACCCACCAGCTACATCTTCGCACGCAAGGAAGTGAGTCCGAAAAAAAATGATTCGCCCCACGACTGTTGGGACCCACCAGCTACACCATCGCACGCAAGGAAGTGCGTCCGGGCAAAAAAAAACGATTCACCCCCCTGACTGCTGGGACCCAGCAACTACACCTTCGTACACAAGGAAGTGCATCCGGGCAACAAAAAAACGATTCGCCCCCCTGACTGCTGGGACCCACCAGCTACATCTTCACAGGCAAGGAAGTGCCTGACAGTCGGGACCCACCTGGTTGAAGCGTACGTAGCATTGTCATCCTGGTCGCGAACGTGTACGTACATACTGGTCGATGTAGAGGTGCGCATGTGTCGTAGTAGAGGCGCGCATGTGTCGTAGTAGAGGCGAGCACGTAGCATGTACACGTACATATAGCGGCCAGGATGCAAGAAAGAAAATACGGCCACGTATGTGTACATACGGGCAGGGTCTCGAACGCCTACTCACGCATACGTACGGCGAGGGCTCGTGTTCATGGGGAGGCAATGGAATGCGTCGTGTTCATGGGAGGCAACGGAATGCGTCGTGTTCATGGGGAGGCAACGGAATTTGTCGTGTTCATCGGGAGGCAACGGAACGTGTGGGAGGCAACCGGCCTGGACAGAATAGGCGATGGAAAGGAGGCTTGGCGTACCACAGAACGGAGGAAACGACCTTGCGTTCGACCGGCCACGTTCAAAATGGGATCCTATTGATCGGGAGGGGTTTGGCGTACCGCAAAATGGAGGAAACGGACCTCCTATGGTCGAAATAGGGGTCCTGTTGATCGGGAGGGGTGTGGCGTACCGCAAAACGGACGAAATGGACCTCCTACGGTCGAAACAAGGGTCCTGTTGATCGGGAGGGGTGTGGCGTACCGCAAAACAGACGAAACGGACCTCCTACTGTCGAAACGGGGGTCCTGTTCACCAGGTGGGGTGTGGCGTACCGCAAAACGGGACTCCATGGGATACTGTTCATCTCCACCGTTGACCTCGTCCAGCCTCCACGGCTACCGTCGACCTCCTCTAGCCTCCACGGGCTCCTGATCATCCAGCCTCCACCGCGCGCTACTCCACTGGCTCCTGTTCAACCACCCCTCCATGGGCACCCCTCCACCATCTATTGTTCATCCAACCCTCCACACCACGGGGTCCTGTTCAACCACCCCTCCATCGTATACTGTTCATCCAGCCCTCCACACCACGTGGTCATGTTCATCCAGAGGCAACGCCACCGCTCACTGTTCATCCACCCCCCCCCGCAACGCTCACTGTTCATCCAATCGATCGGCTTCAATTAGCAGCAGTAGCGAAGGAATCACTCGATCGGGTTTAGTTAACAGCCATCGATCGATCGCTCGGGTTCAGTAACACGTAGCCTGCAGTGCAATCCCTCAGGTTCAGTTAGAGGCCAACGCCTCGCTTGGGTTCAGTTAGAGCCAACGCCTCACACACACGCACGTACGTGTACAAGAGAAACACGCATTGCTCGGTCCCCGACCTCCCACTGTAACCGGGAACTCCCCAAAATTTTCCTCCCCCTCGCTTCTACCATGTTTTTTTCCATCATGGACGGCCCAAAGAATGTCATGTAGCTGCGTCTCCGGCCCGTCCAGGACGAGAAGCACATTTTCTGTCATGATTTTTTCTCATAGAAGTAGGATCCCACCACATCTATGATGATACCGGATTCTGTCACAATTATCGTCATAGAAGTGTCATATGTATGATAGAATTTTTTTTCGTTCGGCCCAAAATGTCACGGATGTGTCTTTTTTTTGTAGTGGGTGTGGCGTACCACAAAACGGACGAAACGGACATCCTACGGTCAAAATGGGGGTCCTGTTGATCGGGAGGGGTGTGGCGTACCGCAAAAAAGACAAAATGGACTTGTGTTGGAGCGCTACGGTCGAAACGGAGGTCCTGTTCATCGAGATGGGTGTGGCGTACCGCAAAACGGGACTCCACGGGATACTGTTCATCTCCACCGTCGACCTCCTCCAGCCTCCACTGGCTACCGTCGACCTCCTCCATCCTCCACGGGCTCCTGTTCATCCAGCCTCCACCGCGCGCTACTCCACCGACTACTGTTCAACCACCCCTCCACCATCTACTGTTCATCTAGCCCTCCACACAACAGGGTCCTGTTCATCCATAGGCAATGCCACGGATCACTCTTCATCCACCCCCCCCCCCGCAATGCTCACTGTTCATCCAGAGATTCAGCATCGATCGGCTCCAGTTAGCAGCAGTAGAGAAGGAATCGCTTGATTGGGTTTAGTTAACAGCCATCGATCGATCTCTCGGGTTCAGTAACGCGTAGCCTGCAGTGCAATCGCTCGGGTTCAGTTAGAGCCCAACGCCTCGCTTGGGTTCAGTTAGAGCCAATGCCTCGCATACACGCACGTACGTGTACGAGAGAAACGCGCATCACTCGGCCCCCGACCTCCCATCGTAACCGAAAAATCCCCAAAATTTTCCTCACCCTCGCTTCTACCACGGTTTTTTCCGTCATGGACGGCCCAAAGAATGTCATGCAGCTGCGTCTCCGGCCCGCCCAGGACGAAAAGCCCATTTCCTGTCATGATTTTTTGTCATAGAAGTAGGATCCCACCACATCTATGATGATACCGGGTTTTGTCACAATTATCGTCATAGAAGTGTCATATGTATGACAAGAAAAAAATTCGTTAGGCCCAAAATGTCACCGATGTGTTTTTTTTGTAGTGCAACAACTGAGCTCTCGACAATGCTTTCGCTGTCGTCCCTAGCATGGCGTGGGAGGCAGAGCGGGACACCGCTTGAATTCTAGACAAGCCGGAAAGAGCGTTGTTGGCCCCCCTCCATTTTGGGCCCGTTGCCAGGGGAGTTTGGTGCAACCGAAGCTGTTCTTGACGACCGGGCTCTTGGTCAGCTGGGCTCTTCCCGTGCGGACGCAGTTGCTACGGGTTGACGGTGCCAGTCGGGGTCTTCTCCCGCTCACCCAGTGTGGGATGAGGCACGCGCCCTGTGTCCACCCTTCTAGATGGCGCGACCAGTGGACCTTGGCTCGCACCAGAGTGGGCCTCGACGTCGTGTTGGGTGATCTTGTCGGGGGGGCGGGGGGAGGAAGCTGGGCATCTCCGAGACCCGCACCAGCGGTAATATGATCAGTAGCCTGACGAAGCCTTCGATGTGGAAGGATGCGTTGCTGCACCACTTCGCTTATTAGGAGCCATGGCCGATGAAGATTGACGAAGATCAACGCGCTGGCTACCGCTTCAGGTTCGCACAAGCGACGCCCCCTACCTGGCGCGCCAAAGATGTCGACGTGGAAGCACGATCACCTGTGTGGCATGGGGTTCGGCAAGGGGACAGTCACAGTGCACAAAGAGAATCAGTAGTAGGGGACATCACGGCGATGGACATCTCTCTTTTACCCAGGTTCGGGTCGCTTTGTAGCGTAAAACCCTACTCCTGCTATGGTGGATTAATCTGGCAGAAGACGAAAACACGACATGCTTTAGCCCGGCAAGGGTGCCTCATGAAGAGCGACATGTGTATACAAGCGTCGAGGGATCCAAAAATCGAACCATTTTCTAGCTTTCCTCAGGCCTCCTTTTATAGCTAAAGGGGCAACCATAGTGGCAAAATAGTCATTTGAATGTGATTAGATCGCTAACAGTGATATCATACCTAACTTTGATAGTTAGGACAAAGTGCATTAAATGTACTACTAGATGTCATGCTGAGGTTGAAACCCAGCAAGCCTGCCGCGCCGCCTAACCATCTTCTACTCATGTGCATGACACGCCATTCGGACGGGTGTCAATAAAGCTAATCTCTTCTCTCCAGGCTGCCACCTGCTTGAACGGATCCACCTAGCTGCTTGATAGCTTGACACCGCATGGATTAATGACTTGGGTGCAATGAGGTGGAGCGGTGGTGCCTTGGTGAAGGTTTGCCAGCAAGGATGCCTGGCGGGTTCTAGTCTTGGCAGCCTCGTAAACCTAGCCGGGCGGGCTGATCTCGCTCCTTAGTTTCGCTCTCGACCTGGCCAAGCTCTCCTTCCCGACAAGGTAGGTCTCCTTGGGGTAATCTTCTGCTAGCTTACCCTTGTTAATGCTCTCCTTGATCTCACGAAGAGCGGTTTCGCTGGCTTACCCTTTTGTGATGCACTGGTACTGGATATTTGATCACCAGCACGCCTATGCATGAGTTTGGTCAGCAAACGTGAATGTTTGCTACACCTACAAGGTCCTATAACACGGTAAATCTTTGCGCATGACGGTGGGGTAGGGCGTTCAGGACACCTTCATCCCGGCAATTAAACGGAAAGGCTGCTATTGCTTCTTGATGGCAGCAATCCGTCATCTTGTTCTTCACTAGAAGGAATCTAGCCTAGTAGTGATGGACTATTTCTCCGGGTTGCTGCTTAACATACATCAGATCCCATGCGAGAGGGCTTTCGGTGTCTGGGGTATATGTCGTGTGGTGGGCGGGTGGGAAAAAACTGCATGCTTCAGCTGGTGGCGTATCCGTTGTTTTAGTGGTGACGTTGGGCATCTCGAGGACATCCGGACGACAATTACGGATGCCAATTTGTCTAGGCAATGCAGCACAGGTTTGGGATCGTGCTCCGGATCGAGATCTAGCCCCAAGCTATCTTTGCGGTGAAAATCATATTCCTTGCTTGAGGCCTGGACAAGGTCGCCGCTGACCCATACATAGTTTGTTTTAAGTCTCATCGAGTGCGAGCCTTCGGCATACTCTTCAATGGTTGTGACAAGCTATGTGATAGGTGGGATAACAACTTCCCTGCTGTCGGGCCTGAGCTCGATCTGTTCGTGAACCGAGGGCTGGCCGCTAGAGAGCCCCGTGGCGTGAATCCGGTCTAGTAGGTAGTTTAATGAAGAAAGATCCGTGGGATCCATGCTCCTCGCATATTCGGCGTTGACACGCAGGAGCTCCTGGACTTCGTATGACGAGGATGCTTGATGGCTCGAAGTTAGATCCGAAGAGGGGAGAGTCCGGCCGGGGTTGACTCCCAGTCTTCGTAGACAATGGCCATACTAGGGCTTGATGTCAGGTGCGGGTTAAGGGCCGATCCGGGGATCGGATCGGATAAGGGTCCCAGAGTTGGAGCTCCCTGGGCTTTGGGCGTCTCGGAAAAGGAGAGAAGCCAGTGAAGATCAAATCGCCCCGAGCATCGGCAACGTAAGTTAGGTTGCCGAACCTGATCTGGTGCTCAGGGGCGAAGTCGTTTACTCGATCGAGGTGACCGGCCATGTTGGCATGTAAAATGATGCTACCAAATGCCAAAAGCTGTCTGGGGACGAAGATGTCCCCGGTGTTGATGTCGTCTCGGGTGATCAGGTGATCCACCAATCCTTCGGTGACCCAATAACGGAACTCCCAATGACAGCACCAATGTCGGTGTCAAAACCAGTGGATCTCGGGTAGGGGGTCCTGAACTATGGATCTTGGATCGATGGGGAACAAGGTACGCGGGACACGATATTTACCCAGGTTCGGGCCCTCTCTAAGAGGTAATACCCTACTTCCTGCTTGATTATATTGCCTGTGTATATGGAGATAATGGCGTTGATCTACCACGAGATCGGATGGACTAAACCCTAAACTATTAGGATGCTGATGGTTCTCTAGCCCCTACGGATTAAGTCCCCTGCTTTATATAGACACCAGGGGTATTAGGGTTACACATAGTTGATTACAAGGGAACAGGCATGCGAACCTTCCATCTTGACTTGGAGTGCACACCAAGGCACAAAAGATCTCCCATCGGGTTACGAAGCTGCTCCATAGTTCGGTCCACCAGCAGTCGTTGTGCGGCCCAACTGTCCGACCCATGTGAAATAGGTCGGCATCCCGCGGACCCCCTAGTCCAGGACTCCCTCAGACACTGCACTGCTTAGTGACTGGCATACGATGACGTGGAGCAGTGGCGTCTTGGCGGAGGCTTGCTAGTATGGAGCCTGCCGGGCTCTATCTTATGGTCCTAACGGCCCCGGGAACCTTGCCGGAGCAATTTGGTCCTGGACCTCAAGCGCGGTCTCGACCCTGCCGGGCTCGCCTGCCCGACAAAGGAGGCCTACTAGAGGGATTCTCTTGTTGACTTAATTTTCTTAATGCACTCCTCTATCTCACGATGAGCGGTTTCTTTGGCTTGTCATCTGTCCCCTTCAAGGCACCATACTGGGAAGGCCAAAACTGTCCATGCATAAGTTAGGAGTACTAGGGAGCACGTTCCAAGTTCACCAACAATTACCCTTCTATCTGCATCAAAAGTGAAGAAGACTAAGGCTGCTGAGAGAGAAGGAAAGAAGAGAAAGGCGCAAGCTCAACCAGCGCCTGAATATATGAAGAAATTGAAGATGGCAACATATCTTCAATTGTCATTCCAATAGATGCTATATCAATTTCATCAGTGCCCCCTTCTCGTAATCTTGAAAACCTTCAAATGGTTCCTTACGAGGTAGATTATCAAATTCCTGAGGCTAATGAAGACAACGAAGAGAACCATTCTGCAGCTACCATGGAGCAAATGGATGAAGAGATTGAGGTTGATGCTGATGCATAAAAGCCTCATGAAACTGTACATACTCTGCAAGAATCAATGGGTGAAGAACATGAGGAGGAAGTGCAAATTGATAGCACGAGAAATCCTCCAATCCATGACAAATATTGGGAAGCAGCTCACCCAAATTCACCCCTCACCACTCCACTGACTCGAGAGCCTCAGTCGCTTGTGCACACTGAAGAAATACCTACTGGCTCTAATGAAAGAGAGCCATCACTCCAGAACATGACTAAAGAAATTCCATCTGCAATAGCTAATGATAATGCTCAAGATTACCCAATTGTTGATGTCATCAAAATGCAACACCTCCGCGTGAAGATTACATCCCCTCAGCAGATACCAATACTGTTCCGACAGCCACTGCTGAGGAAGTTACAAAATCTCTTTCAATCGCTGATCCTCATGACTCAGCCGGCTCTCCCAGGCCTATCTTTGATGTGAGCTCAAAAAGGAAGAATCTTCAACCCATCCAAGTGATGCCCAAGATTGGCAAAGGTCTAATATGACCAATATTTGACAGTGCCAAATTCTTCAAAAAAAGAAGAATTTCTTCATTGGCGAGTCACCCTATGACTCCGCAAAACTCCGGCGTCTGAGGTTTTGGAAAAGGACACAGATGAAATACTATGTCTGACTGTTATTTGGTAGAACAAAGTTTCCCCGCATCGTCATATTCCTCGTGTGGATATGAAATCAATTCCCTACTTCCGGCCAGTTTTGGATGTTCTTCATGATGTCAGATTACTCAACTTTTGCACTGACGTCTGTGACCGGAATGAAGAACTCATTCTTTAGTTCTATGCAATTGGAAATTTCTCTGGCAACGCTGATGCCACTACAACTTGGGCTCTGGACTGGATGAGTGAAGACACTCATGACAAAAGACGAATTGACGGATTACTCGTGATCATCTAGTAGATCCACCCCAAGAATGTGCCAAGAAAATGTATGAATAACCTAAGCTGCCCAATAATCTGATGCAAGTGATGATGAAGCCAATGGCCGAAGGAAATGCTCCACGGACAACCTTCCTAGTGAAGGATTTGTTATATTTGTCGAAGACTGTCTATCGCATTTTAGTAAAGACCCCCAGTCTGTCAGAGGCCACAATTAAAACATTATATAAGTTGTGGGAGTTATGAAGAACTTAATGTTCCACATCATTCATGGAACTCCCATCAACATTCATGATTTCTTCCTCAGGACTTTGATCACAGTGGCTCAGACTCCTTTTGAATTTAAGCGGTATGCACCATTCTTATGAGATTCATCAGATCCATGTCTTCCATTCAATACAAGGCTAATTGTCAAAACCACCTAGGCTATTTGCCTGAAGTCAAAATTCTTCAAAGCACTCTGTCCACTGTACCTAGCAAAGGCAAGAACTTCATTGATTAAGGAATTCGTCATGTCGATGGACAATTCGATCAGCTTATATCTAGCTCCAATGATGATGAATCTGCTTGCCAGGATGCTGCAACAAAAGCTTCACGGCCATCCTCTTCACGTGAAGGCCACATGTCATGACTGACCATGAGCTTCTTATTAGTCTTCATCAAAAACTTGACAAGCATACTCGTTGGGTTAAGCGTTAGTTTGCTGCTGTTCAAGCCAACATGATTGTGATGCATAACTAGTGCGCAAAAACAATTACTATCTTCATGAGATATTTAATAGATCATGGGCCATACCCTTGCACCTCAAATCCGATGAAGAATTTGGTGCAGAAGAATTTCAAATGAACTTTGACAATGCTGAACTGCAAATGAAGAAGTTCAAGAAAACTCAAGTTCGTCTTCTAATGCCGAGCTCAGAATTTTCTTCACGCTCCACTGATGAAAATGAAGTTGTTGAAGACACTGCTACCAGTCCTTCTACACCGTGCGACCCCAACAATGTTGGCGCTCCCTCGACCTCTCCATGATGTTTTCCTTCAGGGGTTCTAGTCCTCAAATTCCTTGGATTTTGGTCATTTTATGACAAAGGGGAAGAAGTTTGAGTTAGTCTTCAAGTGGGTCATTATATGCACTATTTTTTCATAGTTACAACTCTTGAAATTTTCTGGATGTGCTCTTTGATGAATTGTAACTTAATAACTGTTAATTGTCTGACTCTTCTGCCTCATTTGACGCGCATGCAATGATCTTAAATATATATCTGCTCATGCATGCACAATTTCGTCAAACACCAATTTTCATCATGCATTTATATTCTTGAAATATCTTATGATCATGCATGATTGGATTCCAAGATATAGGGGAGATCTCCACAATTTCAACCTGCCATGTCCATTTGCAATCAAAAGCAAATTCCTCATATGCACATCTTCAGGGGGAATTCCTCAATATCTTGTAACCAATTTCTTCAAATACTGTACTTACACTTCAATTATTTTTACTCCCGTTGATAGCCTAACTAATTTTTCATCAATCACCAAAAAGGGGGAGAATGTAAGTGCATCAAGTGCCCCATTAGTGGTTTTCGAGTACTGAAGACAAATAGGTTGAGGAACTAATGTGTTTGTGAGTACACACATGAGATAGAGTACCTGAAGATTTGGTTTAACACATGGATGATGACCCCTGAAAATGGATTTCTACAAGTGAAGAATTTGGTGATGAAATTGGTACGACATTTGAAGAAATTGATGTGAAGACTTTGAAGCTTCAAGACTTTTCTTCTCGTAGTTTCTTTTCTTCTTCTTTGAGTTATAGGAAAAACCGTCCTATTAAAGGGGGTCTAGGTGAAACATATTTCATATTCAAAGGTGCTGCTCAAACCTACTCAAACCCATAAACAAAGCCGCTTTGAGTGAAGCCTATGGGAATCTCTAGTACAGCTGATTCATTTGCTAGCAACAATGATGAAGTTCATTTGGTCGCTGACGAATCTGGTCACGCTGAGGAGTTAGGAGTTCGCTAGTGCGATCTGCCTAAAGTAAGGAAATTGAGTGCCCCGATGAATTTGAGAGTTCAAATTTCGATCGTTGCTGCGTCGTGGACCAGCTATCGAGTGGATCCTTATCCTGACAATGGTCAAATCATATAAGGGTATTTATGAAAATTCATGTCGGGTTGTCCCTAGCTATAAATAGTCGTCCCCCACAACCACTTGTTAGTTGCCTGCTCCGAGAAAACATGACACTTATCATTTGAGAGCAACTCATTCTCTGTCGACTTTGAGAGAATCCTAAGTGATGAAACCCAGAGCCAAAGTGATTGAGCATCGAGATTGATCTGTGTGATATGACACCTGTTACCTTTGAATACTGTCATTCTTCCAGATAGTTAGGCATCAAGTTCTGAATACACCAACGGTCATTGTGGTGTGCCCGTGAACAAGTCTGTGAAGGGTTTGGAAGTCTACCTTGAAGACTTACCATGAGTGATTGGGCGAGGTCTGTGGGCCTTAGCTCAAGAGGAATATGGTGAGGACTATGTTTCTCTGAGTTACGACTCAGCCCCCTCAACCAAATGTAGAGTTGATGCAGCACCTAGAACTCCGAATTGCATTGTCTTGATCAAACCAACCTGGTTTCAAATTCCTCACCCTCGCTTACATTATTCCGCTGCTAAAGAATTTGTGATCTAGGCCCTGACGAGTTTGAACTGAAGAATTTCATAACACTATCTTTCATTTCCTCAGTTCATATTCCTCACGCTTGTATGACTATATGATTGCATGTTCTTTAGTCTTATGTATCCTGATTGCATGTACTCTGATTCTGTGATGACTTAGTTTCCCTTGCGTTTCTATTTCTTCTCTCCGATCTTTTTCAAATTCATCAGAGTTTGATGAATTTATGAAAATCTCCCATTTACCCCCCTCTGGGAGATAACCTGCGCTTTCAGGGAGACACACGCTCTACCCCTAGTTCTTGGTAACTTCTCACACACACACATACAAACACACACGCACACACCGCACAGACTATTTCTCCTCATTCCTCTATCCCCTTCTCCCTTCCATGGACACACTCAAGGGCATCTCTCACCGAGACATCCTATTCACCTCTCCCTCTCTCTCTCTCTCTCTCTCTCTCTCTCTAGACCTCTCTCATTTTCTCATGCTACCTCTCTCTCATCGCACCCCCCGCCGGCCCCTCTACCCATGCGTCTCCCTAATATGTACACATACCCTCTATAGGACCTGCCAAATATGTAAACTACACATTCACACATGTGCCCCATTTATCTAAAAAGGCCTCTCTTCACTTTTACTTCATGTACACCATTCCTTTTGAATAAAAATAACACAAAGTGTGGCCAAAAATATATTTTAGAAAATCTACACATATACAACATTACAAAGTTATATGGAGTATAAAACTTAATTTGCATGGTGAATTTTTATATTTTTATACTATATATAAAGTTAGTGATAATAAATAGAAACTATCTCTAGACCCTCTAAAAGTATGCCCCAGGCATATTCATGCATTTTCATATTTTTGATGAGATATATTCCGACGATCACTATATTTGAAGCGAAAGCACGATACATTCATTGGACTTCAAAATCCACTCATTACGGTCTCCATTTACGTCTCGTGGTTATTTTACAGTGACGGGCTCACCGTACAGCTCTGTATTTGTTGAAGACACGACTAGTTGACAAGTTAAATGCTCCACATGGTGCATCTAGTGTTGCATCACCAACACACATTATCTCACTACCATAGGGCTCACCGGTCGGCGGGTATAAGAATGAAAACAAATGATAAAAAATATTGGATGGTGGGTATTCGAAGTCATGACCGTGGGCACAGTGGACAAGGTTTCCTTGTATTCGTATGTTGAGCCATCTCTTTTAATACATAGGAGCTAGTGTGGTGATTACACACACTTGCGCATTCACACAAACTTCATGCATGCAACACTCACACGTACACACGCAACCACACAACACACACGCACGCAACACTCACACGCACACATGCACGCATGCATCCACACACCACATGGTCAACACACACGCTCACACTCAAGTGCTCAACCTACACATGCATGCACACACATCAGGCCCTGACACACACATACACAACCAGGTGGTTCCCGCGCACCGGTTGGAGTCTTGTCATGCCTGCGTAAATTTGTGTTTATCTTACTTTTTTCCTCTGCGAACTGATAGGTAGGACCCACAAGGAACTTGGCAAATTTAACCGCTCAACATAGTGACATGGAGTCTATTTGGATAGTCAACCGAGTGCAATCCGATGCTGAACGGTGAGCAAGTGACCGTATAATCACCTAATAACATATATAGTGACCGTAATGAGCGTATTCTAAAGTCCGATGATCGTATTACACTTTTTGCTTCAAATACAGTGACCGCCAGTGTATTTATCTCTCTCGCTCTTGTCGGTGTCAAAACCGGCGGATCTCGGGTGGGGGGTCCCGAACTGTGCGTCTAAGGCTAATGGTAACAGGAGGCGGCGGACATGATGTTTACCCAGGTTCGGGTCCTCTCTATGGAGGTAATACCCTACTTCCTGCTTGATTGATCTGGATGATATGAGTATTACAAGAGTTGATCTACCACGAGATCATAGAGGCTAAACCCAAGAAGTTAGCCTATGATTCTGATTGTTGTCCTACAGACTAAACCCTCCGGTTTATATAGACACCAGAGGGGGATAGGGTTACACAGATTCGGTTACAGAGAAGGGAATCTACATATCTGAATTGCCAAGATTGCCTTCCACGCAAAGGAGAGTCCCACCCGGACACGGGACGAAGTCTTCAATCTTGTATCTTCATAGTCCAACAGTCCGGTATAAGAATATAGTACGGCTGTCCGAGGACCCCCTAATCCAGGACTCCCTCACTAGCCCCTGAACCAGGCTTCAATGACGATGAGTCCGGCGCGCAGATTGTCTTCGGCATTGCAAGGCGGGTTCTTCTCCGAATTATCCAGAGTACCTATTGTAACGAGCAGTTTCCGGCTTCCCATTTAATGTTGCACTCATAGGCTTTTGTACCTTAATAATGTCAGTCTCCACGTGTCGAGCGAATGCAAGAAGCCGGGGCATTTTTAAACTTGCCATCCTGACCATGTAAATAGATCGACTATTAAAGAGACGGGGATCCTTAGATCCAAACCACGCCATCTTCCCCAAGCAAGGATTCATCAGAGCGCGCCCGAAAAACCATCCCATCATGGCCGGCCACCGCAGCTCCTCCTCTCGCACCCATAGCGCCAAGCCAGGTGATTGGGAGAAGTGTACTGTATCCCACGGCCAATTGGTGAAGTTGCAGACCTAGGGTTTTCTCCCACCTGCATATCTTGTCCCCGTTCGAGCCGGATTAGCCACCTTTGACGGCGGGGAGCAAGCAGAGAGTTTTCCCAACCCATCCCGAGGCAAGCGAGTGTGCCTTGTCCCTTACTTGCTGAGGGGCATCGGATTTCCAATCCATTCGTTCCTCCGCGGGCTCCTGGAGTATTATGGCCTCTAGCTGCACAACTTCACCCTTGCTTCCATCCTGCACATCACAGGTTATGTCGCCCTTTGTGAGTTATTTCTGGGTTGTGAAGCTCGTTTCGAGCTATGGAAGAGGCTGTTCTGCCTCGTCCCTCGCAATCAGGAGGTATCAATATTCCAAGTGGACGGAGCCGAAATATGGCGCATCGCCGGGACTGGATACCTGTCCGACACTCCGAAGAAGACATCCGAAGATTGGCCTTCCGAGTGGTTTTATATAGAGGACGTCTCCCTTCCTGACCCTATCTGAATGGGTCTTCCTGAGTTCACAAATTCCCCATTGAAGAAACGCCGTAGCTGGCAGCCTCGGAGCCCCCATGAGGAAGATAGTAGAGAGGTCCTTCAGTTGATGGGCAGGATAAAAATGCTTGCCAAATCTGGATTGACAATAATCGAGGTTATGTCAATATGCATAATGCGGGGGGTGCAGTAGCTCCAGTATCGGGGGCGTCCCATGTGGCACTTCAACGGAGAAGACGATGCCACCCGCTGCGGTCGGAAAGGTCCGAACTCTGCCGCCGCTCTGGCGAAAATACTGTGCAATTTATACAAAGGAGAAGAAGAGGAGTTTATCCGCATTAAGCCACGAGATGGATTTTCCATGTACAACCCCCCTAGCTGGGTGAGCTGCTGCCTTTTACTCAACTCTATTCATTCCCGCCATCTTTCATCACAAGTATTTTCCTCGCTAGTCCATAACAGGAAATGCAGAAAGCTATGAGGGAGGTCCACAGCCCGCCTCCACAGCCAGAGGACCACAACCGGGCCCTCGACCCCAGACTTGAAGAAGATCCAGACATATTGGTGGAGCTCGATGACAGGGTGTTCTACCAGGCGAGCTGTGACGACACCTTGGTGGCCATTATTGCCGACTATCCCAGCCTCCTCCCTGCATCACATGTAAGTAAAACAAGAGACCTATCTTCTGAAAAGGAATCACTCTTCCCCCCTTACCCACCGCGCATGTACTATGCTATAAAGGGAAGGCCATCAGCGCGCCATGCCGAACCCGCGGCGACTCACCAACTAGGGGCGCCCAGACCGGGTAGGCTTCCAAAAAGGAAAGCAAGCAAAACATGGCCGAGCCGCCATCTAAGAGGTATCGTTTAAAACATGCTTCGTGATTGTTATCTTAAAATATAACAACATCCGTTGTGTCCTGGCAGAAAGAATATCCTGCCCGTCACGCCTCTACCAGCCGGATTCCAGAACCGGCCTCGAGGGTGGAGGCTAACGTGGGGACAACACCGTACGGTCCTCCTACAGATGATTCAGATAGAATATCCGCTACAAATTCCAAGGTGGAGAGCGCTATGAATCATCGGCGTCGGCGGGCCGCACTCCGTGACCCTAGTTTTTCCGAGGAGTCTTTTAGTTCCTTAAACTCGGGAGACGCGTACGTCCGAGCAGCCCAGGATGGGCTTGCAAGAGCTACAGACGGGTAAGCAAAATCTGATAATTATGTATATCAGTAGCCCCTGAGACTTGAAACAGTTGGTACAACTGATTTAAGGATCATTGCATTAATAGGTTCTTACGGAGAAGAATACCCATTTGTCTCAAGAGCTGGAGAAGTGTAAAGCCCAGCTAAGGGACGCAGCTGCCGAAATGGAGGAATCCAAGAAGGCCTCATCTGGTAATATTTCTCTCGATCGATAAAAAACATAATTACGTGTACCATTTAAGGTTCGGAACGTTGTAGATCTAACAATAGATTCCGCAGGCAATCCCAGGGTGAATCCGGAGATCCTACAAGAAGATGAACAAAGAACTCAACGACAACTAGAGGCTGGCGAGCGTGTACTTACATGGGTCTGGCAAGAGAAAAACAATCTCCAGGATGCCAATACCCGGCTGGGCGTGGAATTGAAAGATGTTCGGGCCTAGCTAGCTGACTCCATGAAGGAGAATAGGAGGCTTCAACGCGGCATTTTTAGTATGTGGTCAAACGAACCTTTATATAGTTCGGCAAAGAAACAGGATAACAGAGTTATGTCTGTAGGTATACTGACTGGTCGTCCCGAAGAGGAGATGCCCGGATCCTCAGGCGATATTCTGTAAGAGCTTTCGCAATTGCACGAACAAGTTCAACAGGTGATGCAGGGTGTTGCCAAGGCCTTGTGGCCATCCGCCTCCCTGCCAGGAAGCATGGGGGAGCTTGTACAACTGCTCAAGGGAGCACGGCGGCACTTCTGGTTATGGAAGATATCTGCCTTTCGACAAGGTGCGAGGGAAGCTTGGGCCATGGTAAAAACACAGTATACCAAGCTCGATCCGAATCACATGGTCGGGGTCGGACCTGTAGGGTCAGATGGGAAAGAGATTCCCGTTAGTCTAGTATATGACCAGGTAGGATTAGCTGCAAAGTATTCCCAACAGGATTGTAGGCTAGACAGCCTGTTGGATGGCATAGAAGAAGAAGTATGTGAGTCTATGTGACTATGCACTTCAATTGACATATTTTGTCCCTAGCCGGATCGTAAATCATTTGTCATGGCGGACCTTTTCGCTTCAGCCTCCGGACCCGACAGTCCGGAGTGTTTCCAAATACCCACTCAGTTATGTAAACCGGGGTACGCGTGGAAACTAGGCGTAGGGGTCATAATTGCTTGAACAGACAAGTACCCAACTAGCTATGTTATATTACATGGATAGTAAGAAACATCTTCCAGGGGGAATAGTTCCGTTAAGGGTTCCTTTCCCTGGGATCGCATGCATTAATGTGCATGCCCGAACTGCGAGCAGAAACGCAGTATATGGAACATTTGGGGGTTTGTATTATAATAGGTAAAAAACATCTTTAGTTCACCGACCGAATATTCCCTTAAGAATGCTAGCTTTCGGCTTCACCCAGTCTGAGGTACACGACCGGAGTACCCGGCAGTAACAATCGCAGAGGTGCTCCCCTTATGCCCTAGCCAAACTAACGGGAACGTAGGGCATAAACACAGGAGACAGGCAACCCAGCTTTGCCAAAACTTAAGTCATATCGATGCATATAATAGTGAAGAAAAGGTACATATGGGAAAGCGACACATATGTAGTGGGCGTGATGCCCGGGAGATAATTATATTAAGCTTCTGTATAAGAAGCCCCTAGGTATAGTGAGCATACTTGAGGATTTAGCGCCTCAAGAGTGTGTAGTCGAGTCACACTTAAAGCCTTAGAGCCATAAAAAGAAAGAGAGAGGATATAACTAAAAGCTAAAAAAAGGCAGAGGGAAGGAGACGAACACAAAGTTTGGCACTAGGTGTAGAATCTTCGGAGTCTGGCCGTGTTCCATGGGTTCGGCTCGAGTCGATTATCTGATGCATCACATAGGTGGTACGCTCCTCCGGTGAGAACTTTATCAATGATGAAGGGACCCTCCCACTTGGGCTTGAGCTTGTCCTTTTTCTTCTCTAGTAGGCGTAGAACGAGTTTGCCAGCATTATAAGTTTTGGCCCATACTTCTCTACTTTGATACCTGTGAGCATGTTGCTGATAGAATGAGGAACGGGCTTTTGCAACGTCGCGCTCCTCCTCCAGGGCATCTAAACTATCCTAGCGATCAAGCTTGTCTTCTCTCTCTTCATACATGCGCACTTGAGGTGAGTCATGAATGATATCGCAGGGCAATACCGCCTCGACGCCGTACACCATGAAGAATGGCGTGTATCTGGTAGTGCGATTTGGCATGGTCCGCAGCCCCCATAGTACGAAGTCGAGCTCCTCGACCCAGTGCATGTCTGATTCCTTTAGAGATCGCACTAGTCTGGGTTTGATGCCGCTCATAATAAGACCATTTGCTCGTTCGACTTAACCGTTTGTTTGGGGGTGATAGACGGAGGTGTAATCGAGCTTAATGCCCATGTTGCTGCACCAAGTTTTCACTTCATCGACTGTGAAGTTGGAGTCATTATCGGTGATGATGCTGTGGGGGACACCGTAACGGTGCACGACCCTTGATGTGAAGTCTATCACTAGTCCGGATTCAGCCATTTTAACTGGTTTGGCCTCTATCCATTTGGTGAATTTATCCACCATGACCAACAGGTGTTTTTTCTTATGGCTTCCTCCTTTAAGGGGTCCGACCATGTCGAGCCCCCAGACCGCAAAGGGCCAAGTTATGGGGATTGTTTGGAGAGCGGTGGGCGGCATATGGCTTTGGTTGGCGAAGAGCTGGCAACCGATGCAATGTTGGATGAGGTCCTATGCGTCTGCTTGGGTTGTCGGCCAGTAGAAACCTGTACGGAAGGCCGTGCTTACAAGGGCCCGAGCTGTGGCATGGTGGTCGCTGAGTCCAGCATGAATTTTGGCCAGGAGTTGCCGCCCTTCCTCTTCGGAGATACATCTTTGAAGTACCCCGGTAGCGCTTTTATTATAAAGCTCTCCCTCATGGACCTTGTAGGCTTTAGAGTGCCGCACAATGCAACGTGCCTCATTTTGGTCCTCGGGGAGTTCTTGCCTATTTAGGTAGGCTAAGAAGGGTTCGGTCCACGAGGCAATGACAACCATGATTAGATGGGCCGAAGGTGTTATTTTGGTGGTGGAGCCTCCGATTATGTTAGTGTGTTCGGGATCTGTGGTTGTGTTCGGATCTGGACTAGTATTGCCGGTCTCCCCTTGCCACACCACGTATGGCTTGAACAACCTTTCCAAGAACATGTTGGGTGGGACGGGGTCGCGCTTAGCGCCGATGAGGGCAAGGATATCTGCCGCTTGGTTCTTTTCTCGAACTACATAATGAAATTTGAGCCCCTTGAATCAAGCTGACATTTTGAGGACGGCATTAAGATAAGCCGCCATTTTCGGGTCCATGGCGTCGAAGTCTCCATTTATTTGAGATATTGCAAGGTTCAAATCCCCACACACTTCTAGGCGTTGGATGCCCATGGAGACCGCCATCCGAAGACCGTGCAATAGAGCCTCGTATTCAGCTGCGTTGTTGGAGTCTGTGTATACTATTTGGAGTACGTATTGGACTGTATCTCTGGTGGGGGATGTCAAGACAACGCCCGCCCCCAGACCATCTAGCATCTTAGAGCCGTCAAAGTGCATGATCCAATTGGATTATGCGTCGTACTCTTTAGGGAGTTCGGCTTCTGTCCATTCGGCGACGAAGTTAGCCAGTACTTGCAATTTAATGGCTCGTCGTGGTTTATATGTAATCTCGAACGGGAGGAGCTCGATGGCCCACTTAGCAATCCGGCCCGTGGCATCGCGGTTATTTATTATATCGTTGAGTGGTACTTCAGAGGCCACCGTGATTGAACACTCTTGAAAGTAGTGTCGTAGTTTCCAGGATGCCATGAAGACCACATATGCTATATTTTGATAATGTGGCTACCGTGACTTGCATGGTGTGAGGACAGCGGATATGTAGTATACCGTCTTTTCAAGCAGGAACTTATGTCCGTCCTCCTCTCGTTCATGGACGATCACTGCGCTTACAACTTGGTGTGTTGCAGCTATATATAACAACATGGGTTCGCCAAAGTTCGATGCGGCCAGGATTGGGTTGCTGGACAAGAGGGCCTTTATTTCTTCCAGTCCGCCCGTAGCCGCATCCCTCCACTCGAAGTGTTCGGTGCGTCGAAGAAGGCGATAAAGAGGTAGTGCCTTTTCTTTCAATCAGGAGATAAAGCGGCTTAAGGCAGCCACGCATCCAGTTAACTTCTGGATTTGCTTCAGGTCTGTTGGGGTAGCCAACTGTGACAAAGCTCGGATTTTAGCTGGGTTTGCTTCAATTCCTATGTTGGAAACGATGAAGCCCAGGAGCTTTCCGGCGGGAACGCCGAAAACACATTTTTTTGGATTGAGCTTGATGTCATATGTTCGGAGGTTGTCGAACGTGAGCCTCAGGTCGTCTATTAAAGATTCGACATGTCTGGTCTTGATGACCACATCGTCCATGTATGCCTCAACTGTTTTGCCGATTTGTTTTTCCAGGCATGTCTGAATCATGCGTTGGTAAGTTGCGCCGGCGTTTTTGAGCCTGAAAGGCATGGTGTTGACACAGAAAGGGCCGTATGGGGTGATGAATGCCGTTGCGGCTTGATCGGACTCCGCCATCTTGATTTGATGGTATCCAGAGTATGCGTCAAGGAAGCACAATGAGTCGTGTCCTACGGTAGCGTTGATGATTTGATCAATGCGGGGAAGAGGGAAGGGGTCCTTGGGGCAAGCCTTATTGAGGTCCATGGAAATCGACACATAGGCACCAGGATTTATCCTTCTTTGTTATCATGACCAGGTTTGCTAGCCAGTCCGGGTGTTTTATTTCTCTGATGAATCTGGCTTCTAGTAACTTGGCTAGCTCTTCTCCCATAGCCTGTCATTTAGGCTCTGAAAAGCGTCGTAGTGTCTGCTTGACCGGCTTGTATCCATTCAATATGTTGAGGCTATGCTCGGCCAGCCTGCGTGGGATCCCTGGCATATCTGAAGGGTGGCAGGCAAAGATGTCCCAATTCTCGCGTAAGAACGCCCGCAGTGCCGCGTCAATTGTGGGGTTCAGCTATGCCCTGATGGCTGCTGTTTTTGTAGAGGCCGTTGGGTGGACTTGGAATTTGACGATTTAGTCCGCAGGTTTGAAAGAGGTGGAGTTGGATCACTTATCGAGTATCACGTCGTCCCTATCCACTGTGGAGCATAATGCAGTTAATTCTTCGGCTGCGAGGGCTTCGGATAATGCCTCAAGGGCCAGGGTGGCGGTTTTATTTTCAGTGCAAAGTGCTATGTCCGGATCACTGGCTAGAGTGATGATTCCGTTGGGCCCGGGCATCTTGAGCTTCATGTAACCATAATGGGGTATGTCTTGGAAGCTCGTGAATGCGTCCTGCCCTAAAAGGGCGTGGTATCCACTACTGAATGGGGCCACTTGGAATGGTATCTCTTCGGACCTGTAATTTTCTGGCGTGTCGAATACCACATCGAGTGTGAGTTTTCCCGCACATCGTGCCTCCCGACTAGGGATAATTCCTCGGAAGGTCGTGCTGCTTTGCTCGATGCGGCTCTTGTCTATTTCCATTTTGGTGAGAGTTTCCTCGTAGATGAGGTTTAATCCGCTGCCGCCGTCCATGAGCACTTTAGTAAGCCGGAAGCCATCCACGATTGGACTAAGGACCAAAGCGGCTGGTGCTCGGACTGTTCGGAATTTTGGTTCGTCACAGGCATTAAAGGTTATAACCGTGTCGTTCCAGGGATTTATTGCTGCAAAGTGGCAGACTTCGGCGAGGCCGCGGAGTGCTGTCTTGCCCCAGTTATTTGAGACGAAAGTCTCAAAGACTGTCAACACTGTATTGTTGTTTTCTGCGGGATGTTGCTCTGTGGTATTGTTAATGAGGAGATCCTCGCCTCTCTTGGCCACTTGTGAAGTATCCAACATGCTCTAAGGTTGTGCGTTGGTACGGTATCCAGTGTGGTGTGAATTTTGCATGGCCTATTGAGCTATCCCTCCAATACAGTTCCACGGCCTATAGTGGGCTTTGGTTTCTTTGTGATTGGATTGGGTGACTTGCGAGAGTGCACACTTTTGGTTCGGACGAGGGGTTTAGTGAGAGCCGAAGGATCCCAGAATTTTGCCTGGGTTTTCCAGGCGCTTTCCATCGCATTGTACTTCTATACTATGGCCGCCAAGTCAGCGCAGTGTAATATGTCACGACAACCTATGGCCTTAAGGATTCCCTTGTCCGTGCAATTTTTGCAAATGAGATTGCATCTTCCTCGTGACAATCCTTAACCTAGCTCATTACAAGGATGAATCTGTCCCAAAAGTGATGCACCGTCTCTTGGGATTGTTGTCTAATGTGGGAACGATCGCTTGTATCTGGGTGGGTGGGTGGATTTAAGTACAAACCCTGACCTAATCCGAGACCCACAGGCAGAGGAACTTCCGAACTTGGTAGTTCGGGCTCCGGGATGTTGCCCAATTCTTCTGGCCCGCTGTCTGATTCTAAGTTCAGAGTTTGGGTCATGTCATCCCGCGAGCGGGTATCCGGCTCGGAGAGCTCGGGAATCCGGACATAGTTCGTCCTCAAAATAGAGGAAGAATCGCTGCATTGCTCCTCCACCACCACTATTTGATGGGTGACCGGCGGAGAGTTAATCTGTCTTTGATTGGGTTTAAGCCCAATCCGATCATAGTCCATAGCGACTCCCAAGGCGGCGATGTGATCCAAGAGCTCGTTCAAGGATGAAAGTTCCATTCGATCCATCCTCTTGGCGTATTCCGAGTTGACATGGAGGCTGTTTTCGAGTGACCCGATAAGTCATCGTCGGCACGACAGCCGAACGGTTGGTCATGACGCAGCGCATAGTCGGAGGGTTTGGCCTAAAGCTAGGGCTCCCCCAGAGGCCATGTTGTCCTTGATAACAAGGCGATCCATCAATCCTTTTTTGACGTCACAGTGGAACTATAAATGAAAGCACCAATGTCAGTGTCAAAACCGGCGGATCTCGGGTAGGGGGTCCCGAACTGTGCGTCTAAGGCTAATGGACAAGTTGTTTACCCAGGTTCGGGCGCTCTCTATGGAGGTAATACCCTACTTCCTGCTTGATTGATCTTGATGATATGAGTATTACAAGAGTTGATCTACCACGAGATTGTAGAGGCTAAACCCTAGAAGTTAGTCTATGATTCTGATTGTTGTCCTACGGACTAAACCCTCCGGTTTATATAGACACCGTAGGGGAATAGGGTTACACATAGTTGGTTACAGAGAAGGGAATCTACATATCCAAATTGCCAAGCTTGCCTTCCACGCAAAGGAGAGTCCCACCCAGACACGGGACGAAGTCTTCAATCTGGTATCTTCATAGTCCAATAGTACGGCATAAGCATATAGTCCGGCTGTCCGAGGACCCCCTAATCCAGGACTCCCTCAGCTCTCTCTGTGGTTCCGAGTAGGCCAACCTCCCACTGCCTAAATTGCCACACGCCACCCCATTATTTTTGTACTCGTTTCGTAAGAGTGAACAAGCATTCACTTCTACCATACAAACTCTAGATATGAGTTATAAATGCAAACATTTGAATCCACTTTATTCCCAATTTCTCTCTATAGGCCCTCAAAAAGTACATCTCTACACGTTCTCGCATGTTACATCTAACAACTATGCAATACAACAATACTACACTCTAACACAATAAATCATATGTGTTTTTAGTTTTACTAGATCTCA
Source organism: Triticum dicoccoides (assembly GCF_002162155.2). Taxonomy (NCBI): domain Eukaryota; kingdom Viridiplantae; phylum Streptophyta; class Magnoliopsida; order Poales; family Poaceae; genus Triticum; species Triticum dicoccoides. The sequence goes on along the minus strand of NC_041381.1, from coordinate 265,298,525 downwards.
TATTGTTACTTCAATTATTCAGTTTGCATACAATAAAATTGTATTGAAATGCATCGCTAGTATCATCTAGTCATATGAAAGGTCCGACTACACACACACGCACACACACACACACACACACACACAAAGGGCCCATTACATATTCAAGAATTTCACATCTTTCTCTCGCTCTTTGTGTCAAACTGACTATACCAAACTACCCTACCTACCGCGCTGAGAAAATCCCGCCCTCGCCTGTTTAATCGGATTTGTATCAATGGATCATGCGAAACAACAAAACTATAGTAGTACTACAATACAAGTAATAGTTCACTTGGCTGCCGTGTCGTGTACTCTTCCATCGTAAGAGTGGAGCGAGCACTTTCATAAATGTTCTAGGTACTTCCACCAACATGTGGGACATCAAGTAACCGGGTCCACGTGCCATACAGCAAACAACAATGTAGAGCAGCAGGGGGACGCACCCCGATCATGGCACCGTATTAGTAATGAGCAATGAGGCATCAAATCAGAAAGTTGCACCTTTCCCACAGTTAAGTTGGAGAGACGAACTGATGCTCAATAAAACCGTTGGAGGGACGAAGCAACCATCATTTCCCTCTTTGTTGAATCCGCTTCTCCCTCATCTTCTTCAAGTTAACCAAGTGTTGCTTCTACCGTTGTTCTGCATCATGTCGGACGCGGATAGACTTGGTACATCACTCCAACATGGGACCACATGTTAGCAAACTGGTAGGCTAACCTCCTCTAAAAATATAGAACCTCCCCCGCCTTTGCACGGAAAATTCACCTCATTTTTACTAACACTAAAGGAATCAGGAACTTGCCGTCAGCCATGGTTGAGGACAAAGGCATGCACGGGGGACGGCAAAGGCCTTTGTCATCAGCCAGCAGACGGCAACATGTCCTGCTGAACAGGCTATGTCAAAGGATTCTTTGCTGTCTGTTGGCGGACGGCAAAGATGCAAAGGTCTTTGCCGTCAGCCAGTCCGTTAACGGGTTAACGGCGTGCTTTGCCGTAAGCCAGCGGACAACAAAGACCTTTGTGTATTTGGTTTCTTTGTCATCCGACAGTGGAGGACATAGCGTGTCACGTGGCAGCACCTGGGTGCCTGGCCTATTTGGTTGCTTGGCCATCAGCTGGCAGACGACAGAGATGCAATGGTCTTTGGCGTCTGCCAGCGGACGGAAAAGCATCCAAATAGCGAGCGTACTGCCCGAGGTTGCATAGGTAGCTGACACGTGGCATATTTGCCATCTGCTGGCTGATGGCAAAGCTCTTTGTCGTCCGCCAGCAGACAACAAAGAACCTGTATAGCCCCTATTTTTCTGTTTTTTCTTAAATTCATTCAATTTCACAGAATTTCACATACACACACACATATGAAAATACTTTCGACAAGCATACCAACACATATACATACCAAATCATATCCCTGCCATATGGATATGATCATCCAACACATATACATACCAAATGGTTTCATCCAACATATATACATAGCCAACATATCCAACAACAAGCATGCAATGGTTTCATCCATACGTACATATATAGGTAGCAAGTTTGACATTGTTCATCCTACAAAATCAAAACAAGAAGTAAGCATAAAGAGAAGAGTAGACTCCATCAACCCAAGCTTCCTCATCTAAAGAAAAAGAATAAGAAGAATAACAAGAAGAAGAAGAAGAAGAAAAGGAAGAACAAGAAGAAGATTTTTCTTCTCTTTGATTTTCTCCTCTCCTCTTTTTTATATTCTTCTTCATCTAACTAAGGTAGGTAAAAATTCTATTTTATTGCCAAACTAGGTAAAAATGCTAAGTGTAGGTCATTTTAGAGCTAAGCTAGGTAAACAAGTCATTTTGGAGCTTATTAAGGTTATTATGTCATTTTCGAGGAAAGTGAGGTAAGTCTCTATTATTTTGGAGGTAACAAAGATTATCATGACACTTTTGAAGAAAGTAAGCTATGTATAGCTCATTTTTTGTCTAACTTAGGTAGTTATGCCATTTAGGAGGAAAGTAAGCAAAGTATGCATTTGTTAAGCAAAACACTAGAGAAAACTTACCCTCATCACAACAAATGCGATGAAGATCGCAAGTAAGGTAACAATTGATCCAACAGCATAATGATACCAAGCCTCATTATCAATGACATATTTCTAATCTTCTTAATCTTCAATCGCATTGCATCCATCTTTAAGCGCATTGCATTCATCTTCATCTTTTGATCATCGACCACATCGACAACATACAACTCCAATTTCATCTTCTCTTCTTCAATTATCTTATTTTTTTCTTTCAAATACTCATTTTCTTTTTCAACTAAATTTAACTTCTCGACAAGAGGGTCGGTTGCAAATTCCGCTTCACATACCTCCTAGATTAAAATATCTCTATGTTAACTTGATGGCCATAATTGTCATAAATGTGAAATGCAACAAATAGTTATAAAAGAGGATTTAGCACATCTGAATCATAAAGTGGGCGAGGGCCGATGGGGATGGGTATCATGACCATGGCACTATGTGTAACAAACAATCATACAAAGTAAGAAAGTTATACAAGTAATTATATAAATCATACAATCATACAAGTAACTATATAAATCAAGTACAAGATAAAAAAATTGATACCTGGTAATAATCTGGATTGTCGGGTTCAATAAATGCTTTGAGATCAATAATTGCGTCATCATCATCACTATCAGTAATGACGTGCTCATCATCATCATTAATAAATGCATCATCATGTGGAAGGCCACATATACGTAATCGGTCAAGCATTGACAGGTCATCCACAGTAATAACTTCTTCTAGTTTAGCATCTTCTTGTTCCGGCTGAGGGGTGAAGTCGGGTTCACTGTCGCTGTCTACTTCAATGTTATGGGGTGAAGTAGAATGGTTCTTGAAATGTTTTTTGGAAAGACATGTTTCTTGGAAGAATTCTCCTTTCATATGTGTCTGGGTTAATGTGAGGTTCATAATCATCCTCATTGGGGGGAGGTGGTCTAACACGTGGCGACACTTCATAAATGACATCCCAACCATTGAGATTAGGATCACCTCGACAGGCCCATGATAGATAGTAAACTTGGGTTGCCTGTTGAGCCATAATATAGACATCAGGAACATCCAAATGGGTGCTTTGTTTGATTTCCACTAGCCCTACATGTTCATGTGTCCTTCTAGTCTCCTTCGGCTGGAACCAATAACATTTGAAGACTATGACGTTTGGTGGGTTTGCACCATAGAATTGAAGTTCATAAACTGCTTCAACTCTTCCATAATACTCGGTATCTCCTTCGCCAATAGCACAGACACAACAATTTGTAGACTTTCGGTCGGCCATAGATAGCTCTTTGCCATAGGTACGAAAGCGATACCCGTTGATGTCGTATTTGTCAAATGAACGGACCTTATAGTCAAAACCATTAGCGACTTGTCTCATTTCAGCGTCCATAAGCTTTGAATTAGCCATAAGTTTAATCTAAAAGGGATTGCTGCATTAGCCACAACTTAGACGAAGAAATGAAATGGTCTAATGGAAATTATCGTTTGTTTGAACCAAGAGATGAAACCGGGAAAGCCGCCTCCATGCTTTGCCAGAAGCTCATACTCTTCGACGTAATCATTTTGGATCACCGCTCCATACAAGAATTTGGCGACATATCGACTGTATCAAATTTATCCAGGAATAAGAGCACTTCAAAGGAATTAGAAGTTGGGAAACAATGTACTGTGAACTTACTCGATGTACGGCCGCACTTCTCTTAGGTTGTTGAAGATATACAACGAAATGGTCTTCCATTCTTCGAAATCCAACGTTAAGGAATTAGAAGCACCGACTGGTGCCAGATCCCCTTTGAATAGGCTGAGGTTGGATCGACCCTTTTTAGGGTCGCCAGCATTGTACCGAGGCTTTGAATTATGCAAATGATGATTTTTGGCTTCGTAGTGTGCTGTCACCAAGTTTGGCGCCTCCTTAGTAATGAATGCCTCGGCCATCGATGCTTCAATTCTATGTTTATTTTTACATTTTGCTCGTAGCGTCTTCTACATCCTCGTATTTGCATAGCACCTATGATTCTGCATAGGTCCCCCAATCTTGCCTCGGTTGGGAGAAGCAAAATGAAGTGTTGCATTGGATTAAAGAAGCCCGGGGGAAATATCTTCTATAACTTGCAGATCAATTCCGGCGCCAACTCTTCCATTTCTTCTACCAGGTCAGGCGATAGTTCTTTAGCACAAAGAACACGGGAGAAATATCTCATCTCTGCCATTACTAGCCATTCACCCTTAGGGATGAATTCACGCGACATCACCGGCATTACCCGCTCAATCCATATGTGCCAATCATGACTCTTGAGACCAAATATCTTCAATTTTTCAAGACTCGCTCCCCTCTTTAGATTCGCTGCATACCCATCGGGGAACATCAACTGCATATTCACCCACAAGATAATTTCCCTCATATCTGGCCTTCCAAGATTAAACCACGCCTTTGGCTTTGTCCAGTTCTTCTTTCCTTTTGGTGGTTGCATGTTTTGTAACGGTCTATGACATAGCGCCTCCTGATCGACTCTTGCCTTAGGATTTTCCTTTGACTTCCCATCTATTCCTAACAATGTATGAAAAGGTACCTTGGCAATATTCTTCTCAGTGTGCATCACGTCGATGTTGTGTGGACAAAGGAGGTCTTTGAAGTAAAGCAGATCCCACAAGCATGTCTTGTGAGTCCAGGTGTGTTGCGAATTATACCCCTTGAAATACCCTGGACCATCTGGATCTAGCTCGAGAGCATTTGACTGGTGCAGGATCTCTTGGCCTGTCAACAGAGGTGGTGCAGAGTCTCTCACAACAATAACTTTGATGAAGTTATGCTTGTCTTTCCTGAACTTATGGCGAGGATGCAGGAACGGTCTATGCATGTCGAAGCAAGAAAACTTGTGATCGACCTCAAGCCAACGAAACTGAAGAGCTCCCTTGCATGTGTGGCATGGGAACCTTCCATGCACAGAGCAGCCAACGAATAGCGCATATGCCGACAAGTCATACGGCGAGTACATGTACCACACACGCATTATGAAGTTCTTTTAGCTAAAGGTGTGGTATGTCTTGAACCCATTATCCCAGGCTTCTTGCAATTCGTCCTTCAGCGGCGGCATGTACACATTCATATTATTCCCCGGATAGTTGGGCCCTGGAATTATCAACTTCAGGAAAATGTTCTTTCTTTGCATAATCTGTCCCGGGGGTGAGATTGAGTGGAATGACAAATACGGGCAAACAACTGTATTGGGTTGCCCTTAGACCAAAGACACTGAACCCGTCAATGTTGATGGCGACTCGAGGATGCCTCGGATCTGCCACTTTGTCGTCATGTAATGCATCGAAGCGCTTCCACGCTTCACCGTCCGATGTGTTCACCATCATCAGCTTCCCATCTGCATCTAGTTGGGTTCTTTTGCCCATTTTGTGCCATGTCATCTGTCTTGCCGTCTCTTTGACCATGAAAAGATGTTGAAGTCTTGGTACAATTGGCATATACTGAAGAAAATTAACGGGAATTTTGGTCTGAGTCTTCTCACCCATACCATTGTCTACCACAACATACCTGGATGACATGCAAAATGGGACAATACTTGAAGTCCGCATACTAAAGCCTAAATAAGGCACATCCATTCTCACAGGCATGTATCTTCTCATAGGGCATCTTAAGAGCACGGAGGATTTTGTCTGACTGGTACAGGTTTGCAGGTATTACATGGCCTTTGGGTAGAAAACATCCAAATACTGTCATCATCGCGTCGTCGCATTCTCTTCCCAAGTTGAATTGAGCTTTCAGAGCCATTATTTGTGAGATGGCATCCAGCTGACAAAGCTCAGTGTGCTCGTCGAGAGGACGTTTTGAAGACTCCAACATTTCACTGAAGGCCTTTGAAGATTCCTCCATCTCATCGTCCGAGTCTCGAGCATCATCAAAGTCTTGCACCATGTCTTGCATCCCGGTACCATGCTCGTCGGTGCAACGATGAAGCACGTCAGCTCTAGCACGTTGGCCAGACTAGCCATGAAATGTCGACACCATATAATATGCCATAAAACCCCTCTTCTGCAAGTGTTTGCCCATTTCATCATTTGTTTACTAGTGCCAATTTTTGCACCCGGCAAAGGGGCACCAGGTTGTCCTCTGGCCATTTGCAAATGCGGCTCTCAGAAACCCCTGGGTTTTTGTTAACCATTCAGTGGTCATGTCTTTCTGACTAGTGTGATCGGTGTACATCCATGCACGATCACTCATCTTGCCTAGCTACTAGACACATAAGAAATATATACATATAAATTAATCAGCATGTATATATTCATCAGTTAATGGAGTTTGTCACTTTTATTATGTCCATGCAACCTAGTCGCTAATAGGTAAATATAGGTTCTAATACCACTCGAGTATGTGTAGATTGGGTTCATTTTCACATGCTCTACTTCAAATCTGGCGCAAAATTTCGGCAGCACCTCCCTGCTGTTCTCCTGATACACGTCTCAGCAATAAGCAGAGAGGATAGGTACCCAGAGAACAACAGGGAGGCACTGATGAAATTCTGCATCGGATCCGAAGCAGAGCATATGGGAAAACGAACCCAATCTACACATACTCGGGTTGTCCATGGATAACGTTGGACAATTCTAAAGAATCACGGTTATGAATATGCAAATGCATGCATATTTATAGATGTAACCCTTTCGAATGGGAGACGCATAGTGGTCACGCATACTGATGATTGAAGACACCTATAGCTAGCAAGTTTCATCGGTACGAAGAACGGAACAAAGAAAATCAAGGGGGGAGGAGATATCATCTGTGCTAAGCCATGAACGCAGGGGCGGAGCTCGTCGAACACTAGACCCTCGCAGCAACGAATAAACTGCACATTTAAATTGAAATATGAGTTTCATAGCAATATTGTTTTTTCCATCAACCTAACTAAATATTTACACAGGACGAGCAGGTTAGGGGTTCCTCGGCATCGATAGAACCCTAAATAGCAAGTATCATCAGTGCAAGATACATGAGGCTCTCGGCATTGAACACTAGATCCACGTCCCACAAGTGACGCCGACGCCCGGCGTCCCGCAACAATAGTTCTGATGGCCGAGGATGGTCGAACACCTTGGCAAATTTGTCTGGCAGCCTTTGCAATGAGGATTAAAACCAAGTTTTGAAAGTTCAGACAACCAAACTGACTTGAGTCAGTTTGGGTGTTTCAGGTTTCAACACTTCAATTTCAATTGTCATCTCAAATGCTACCAGACAAATTCGCAATGGTGTTCGACCGCCATCGACGCCGAGAACTGTTGCTGCGGGACGCACGATGCCTATGTCACTTGTGGGACGTGGATGTAGTGTTCGACACCGACAACCACATGTATCTCGCACTGATGATACTTGCTATTTAGGGTTCCATCGACACCGAGGAATCCCCTAACCCGCTTGTCGCCGGGCGCCCTAAATTAGCATGCATTCAACAAGCAAAACTACATCATCTCTTGTGTCCATACATCGTTGAATATTATCACTAATACATCTCAAATAGTATCATACATATAGCATCGCTAATACAGCTAAAAACCTAGCGAATGACTGGTGTTGGCATGGGCGGTGGACACCTAAAGAGAAGGAACCATCACAGGATCATAGCTCCAGTGAGATCCCTGAAGAACCTGCCAGGTATTGTCGAACCTGCCCTCCAACACAACCATCTAGCAATGGACGTGCTCGTCCTCCTCGCTGACACTATGATGTACCACCTCCGCGGTGTTCGAAAGCCTCGACACCTTCACTAGCCCACGCGACCGCCACCAAAGAAGGTTCAGGTCAACGATGGGGTAGCTCCTCACCAAGCTGCGCCCCCCGAGAAGGCAGCACCTCCCAGTACCAGCCCGGCGGAGCCTAGTCTAGGACATGGCCCCTCTGATCAAGCAGGCCTCCTCCACCGAGTCGACGACGAGAATGCGGGATAGGCATCGTCGACGTCGACGCGGGAATAAATGTTTTAACTTAAAAAATAACAACAAATTTGACATGTTCAAAATAAACCAGAAACTGAACCTAAACTAAAACTAAACTAAACTAAACCTAAACTTTCTTCTTCTTCTTTCTTCTTGACCTAAACTAAACTAAATCTAAATCTAAACATAAAAATCAGAAACAAAACCTAAACTAAATTATACTAAACCTAATTAAACTAAATCTAAAAAACAGAAGAAAAAATTAAGAAGAGGGATAGATGTCTCACCTTCAGGCGGCCGTGGCAGCGATGCGGGGCGGCCGGGGCGGCGAGGCAAGGCGGCGGGGCCTGGCCGGCATGGCGTGGCGAGGTGGATGGGGTGGCAAGGCAGGCCGGGCCGGCGCGGCGGGGCGGCTGGGCCGGTGCGTCGGGGCGCGGCGGCGGCGCGGGTAGATAAAGGGGTAGGGCGAGGGCCTTTTGTTAGATAGGGCACAACTCTTTGCCGTCTGCTAGCAGACGGCAAAGATCCTAGCTAACAGACGTTAGTTTGGACACTTTCTTTGCTGTTTGCTAGCGAACAGCAAAGTCTCTTTGCCATCCGCTAGCGGACGGCAAAGAAAGTGGCCGTTAGGTGGCTCTCGCTAGTGAGGCACCCTCCCTCTTTTCCGTCCGCTAGCCGACGGCAAAGATTCTATGCTGCCAGCTAGCTGACGGCAAAGAGGCGGCTGGGGGCAAACACTATCTTTGCCGTAAGCTCCTTGTTTGTCGTTAGTTTTCTACAAGCTGTTGGCGAAGACCCTCTTTGCCATCATATAGCTGACGACAAAGAACTGGCTGACAGCAAAGATCCGGATTCTAGTAGTGTAATCTTGATATTTTTCTTAGATCAATATAATCGAGATTTGTAAAGATGGCACCAAGGAGCAAAACCAAGTGGTATGCTTAAGGGCATCCACAATGTGTAGCCAAATGGTAAAATAGGGCATCGATGGGAACCATTGTGGAGGGTGTTGCCAAAGCAAAAAAGAGGGAACCGAGGCTCCTTGGTGCACCAATGCCAAATTGATTGAAGGAATAAAAAAATGCAATTCTCCCGTGCTTGGATGCATGCATAGAGCACAGAGTATACTCCCTTGTCCGTTCTATCACAAATCACAAAGCAGTGAGGCATCAAATCAGACAGCACGGACAAAGCAACCGTCATTTCACTCTTCGCTCACTCACTTCTCCATTGTCTTCTTCGAGAAACCATCTTTACCGTAGTAAGCTGGACGGACGACGCTATTGTGTTACTACCTCTGTCCTGTTTATTGGTCCTCATTCTATTTGCTGGCAAATTTTGACCATAAATTTAACTATGAAAATGTTCATGCGTGTCACAAAAAATTATATCATGGAAAACTACATTCAAATATGAATCCAACGATATAATTTTTGTAGACATGCCTTACATTTTATTAGTTAAATATTTGTTCAAAATTTGGCAAAAAATACAAAGGATACCAATAAACTAGGACGGAGGTAGTATATTTAGGCCTCCTTTGGTTCAACGAACATCCTGGATGTAAAGAAGGCGGTTGTCTCGGCTTGCAGGCGACACTTGCAAAAGACATACTGTGGTGTGCCTCAATGGTGCGCTCCATCGAATGTACTTGGCCAAAGCCACAACGATCGAGATATCGTCGATGTCAATGTAATGGGGATGGAACTCAAATAGTTACTCCCTAAATTTTTTTGTATAAAAGGCCACAATGAAAATTACAATTTGCAGCTATATAAGGCAAATAACACTAATTGAGGCAAAATTGATGGGGTTTTCCTCGTGCTAGCAACCAAGGACATTAATATCCCCTTGCATGCATGCAGAAGTGAGTGGGTTGGTTTGCATGTGCTGCATTAGTCAACAAATGATGATTGAGAGGGTTAGCTTGTTGGGTGTTGGAGAAAGAGATACACATTAATTGACACGTAAAACAAGGAGGAAAGCTAGCTTTTAACATTGGCTTAAAATGGCATTAATGTTTACCCAGGTAGTACCTGATATGAGTTTGTGGCCTTGTATACTTCTACAAAAATGGGGGGAGTATATGGTTAGCAAAATGATTGCAGCCGGAGAGGCGATGGGGGCGCCTTTTCACTACTAGGGAAAAGCCTAGCAACAGCGCGGGTTTTGGCCCTCTCAGTAGCGTGGGTACCGGCGCTACTAATAAGGCGCTACATCTAACTTATAGCAGTAGCGCCTGTTGACCAGCGCTACTGCTACACATGAATAGCTGGAGCGCTCTTTAGAAAAGGGCGCTACTGATATTATCTGCAGCGCTGTTTACAGGGGAGCGCTACTGGTAAGGCGGCGCTCCTGCTAAATTTTCCCACCTCGCTACTACTAGTTTTATTAGTTTTTTTTCCTGCATATTTGTTTTTTATTTGTTTTGTATTTGAATAGGCTTTATACAATAATCTTTAGCATATCATCCACATACAAATGTAATCATAGCATATACATACAATTAGTCTCATCAAATCATGTCATCATCATAATCATCATCCAACACAAAGTGGTCTCTCGTCAACAATCTCGAAAATAGCGATACAAGTCTTGATTACTTGCAAATACATCGTCATCCATCTAAGCAATGATATACGCGAGAATAGCTATCACTTTGAGTACATGAGTTTGTATCCCTCTCTCGCATTAGCGTGAACCTAAACTAACTACTGCGTGTCGCTCGGAAACCAAAAACCGGTACACCTGGGCCTGACACTCCGACCACTTGTCGTATATATACTCCTGGCGTAGCACTTCTTCGCCATCTATGATCTATGCACCTGCATCATCACATGAGTCGATGATATGCAACATATATAGTTTAGCAACAGAAAGAGACAGACTTGACAAAAATAGAAACAACATATCATAAGCATAAATAACAAAGTTCACCGTACCCAAAATGCCCTAACTAGAGTGATCTTAGCTAGTCGAGGAGGAGGACGGTTTAATTACATCACAAATAAAGTTTCACTGCGCATAACTCAAAGTTTTGTCATACAGAAAGTATGGACTAAACAGGCACATTGTCATATATCGACAATCACTCCAACATGCCGTGCCATCCATCAAGGTCAGGGAGATAGTCCCCGAGCTTAGTGAAAGGCTTCATGTCAAGACGTTGAGAGGCTATCCATGTTCGGACGTCTTCCCGCAACATTTGTCCTTATGCGTAGAACATCCCTGTTTTTTTGATGACCTCATTCATGATGATTTGGGCAAGTTCACGCTGGATGTTATAGAATTCAGCTCGAAGTCGATGATCCTCGATATCTCCTATGTCCTTTGCCCATTGCAGAATATGGGCATCGCCAGATCTAGGTGACATGTGAAGGTTCTGGTGATCCCGTCTGTACTCCAGCATGTGGTGTAGGACATAGAATCCATCATTCAGAGAATCGTTCGGTTGCTGGATGCAGCAGAAGTCGGTCTTATGGCCGAAGGCGGCCCTGCCGCCCCTTCTCTTCTTGTCCCTAACCTCTCCACCCCTTGCTTGGTAGTAAAACATAGCATTGTCGAGAACATCTTTGATGTGGGTGTAATACTTTTTGTGAATGTTCTTCGACGAGTCCAAGTAAAGAGCATGGGAGAATCGGGGGTAGAGGATGATGAGGACGGCGCGCTCGTCGCTGCGCAAAATAAGTACACCTCAAATTAATTAGCTTACACCGTGCAAATGAATTATTGAAATCGAAGGAAGGATAGCAGCGCGGATGACTTACACGGGATGATAAGGCACGAGAATCGCCTCCTTGTCCTTATTGGCGAGCATGAAACTGGCGATGTAATCCCTCGCGTATTCACATGAAGCCCTCGTGCATGTAGTATGGGTCAGCGACACAGATATGACGTATCTGCTCAACCCCAATGATGTAGTTCATGTGCGAGGCATAAAGGCGGACAAACGTAAAATCCAGCTTCTTCACATGAAACATGTCGAATATGTAATCAAATCGGAGGAAGAACTTATCCTCGGGGAAGCTGTCGACGTACGACATTTGCCGCGAACGTTAACCACGTAGAGTGGGTATCCTGGATCTTTCGAGGCGATGACGCCTTTCTCTACCCGCAGCACATCATCATGAAGTCTCTTTAGATCGCCGAATCTGGCCCGTAGCGCTGTTTCAGGTATGATTGGTTGACCGGGGATATGCCATGTATCCACATCGGGGATATCTACACGGTCCTGAAGCCGAGGCTGCTGAGGCGGTTGGATCATAGAATCAGCTTTTTTTCCTTTCCTCGCTCTCTTCCTAGACTTTTTTACTACCGGAAGGTCATCAATAATACGTTGAGACGGTAATTCAGGCACCGACTCATGACGCTCAAACCCTGAGGAGGCGCCAGTATAGACATACTGTTCAACTCCATCGTCATCCTCATCCTCATCCATGGCGACGTCATCAGCGACTAATGGAGCCACCTGCTTACCCCATCCGCTATCACCCAACCCGACACCCGACGCTAATTAGGTAGGTGGGGTGTTGATGTTCATACCTTGCTGAAGCTGCGTGCTCATGGTGGGTGTGCTCCCGGCCGCCTCCAGACGAAGCAGACTCTTTGGCCACAACAGGACCCACCCATTGCAACAATCACCAAGCCGCCGCGGGGTCTTTTCGTCATCCCCCACTAGTACTAGAGGAGGCAAATTCTCGTGGCCTGGTTTGACATTGGCCACGGAAACCTTGAAGACGTTCGAGGGGATCGGCTGGCTCTGGAACAATGGTTCCTTCGGCTCCATTATCGTCGCCTTCCCCACGTCCACCTTCTGTTCGCCGATGGTGTACAATATGGTGCACGGGGTTTCGTCGGCCTGCAAAGAAAAGTCTGCGACGTGAGACATCCGAAAGGCAATGAAAATGGGAGATTATACATTTATATTGAAGGGGGCCAGTGTGACAGATACCGTGAGGGCGTCGAGCTCAGCCAAAGAGGAGGCACCACCGAGCACGTCCGGTGCGGGAGCTGGTGCGGGAGCCGGTGCGGGAGCAGGTGCAGGAGCCGGTGCGGGAGCAGGTGACGGAGCCGGTGCGGAAGCAGGTGCGGGAGCAGGTACGGGAGCCGGCGCGGGAGCAAGTGCTCCCAAGAAGTCAGCAAGGGGAAAGTCCTCTGCATTTTTTTCTGGATTTTGCCTTGTCCAAGTGAAAACGCCCGTCACCAAGGAAGTAGATATATCTGCAATTGCCTGTTTTGCGGCAGCTACCGCTGTTGCGACTGTCTGAGATGATTTCTTCGCAACCGCAATCTCAAACTTCTTGTCGATGTTTTCTTCAGTTAACCTCCGTGTTTCCTTTCTCTCCTCCGTGGTCTCACGGTAGTACTTCTTCCACGTGGCGCCGTCTCCGACACCGTGCACGCTTCCATACGATGGTTGAGTATCCACCGGTTGTTGTTTCAATATGTTCAACGCCCGGTTGAATGGAGTGTCCCACTTGGGCCTCGCCAATGCCTCAGATGGCGAGTTGCTTTCGGCCGCAATCCGGTGCTGCTCTCTCTGCAAAAGGCACAAGGATCGTTTACAAATATGACTAACGTGTGCAGTCGAATTGACCAGAAACTAAAATTACCAGTAGTCTCATGAACTCCGTAATGACTGGTGTTGTCTCCTAATCCTTCTTCACTGGGTCCCAACGGTGCCGGGCCCCCAGGACGTCACGCTCCTGCGGGATGGTGAAATCCGCCAAGGGGACTGGGATGCTCAGACTCACGGCTTCTGTGTCCTCCATGGCCCATTTGGACCTCTTTCCACCGTAATCACGGCTTCCGAAGTGGTGGCTCCCAATGTTCCTCTTTTGAAGCCCCTTCATGTACTCAGACTTTTTTTGGCAGCTTCAGCCTCGCAAGCCTCCTTGAAAATTTGAAACTGCTCTTCCGTGATTGTCGGATTATCCTTTACAATCTCGGAGTAGGGTTCCCCGTCGTTGATCTTTGCTTTCACTCGATTTTTCCAGGCGGCCAACGCGTCGCTAAACTTGGTCATGGCGTGTTTGTTTATCTTCTTCATTGCCGGGTCCTCGTCTGGATCTTCATAATCCTTCTCATTCCGGCCCGGGAACAATAATATCTGGTGAAACTACTTTAGGAGGGAGCTCCTCATATTTTCTATCTTCTTTAGTTTCTCATCGTTGATGGTGGCGGTTCTCCGTACGATGCAGCCTATTTGATTGTCGTAGCAAGCGCGCGCTTCCTCGGGCGCCTTTGGCTCAAAATTGCCGTCGTCCACCTCCGTGACCACCAGTCTAGTAGTCCTGAGTTTGTTAGGAACCCGTTGCCTCTCTGCTTTCGGTTCTACACCGGCTCCGCTCCCCGAGGCAGCACCGGTCTCAGCGCCGGTCTCAGTGCCGGTCTCGATGCCGGTCTGAATCACAGCGCCGGTCTCAGTCTCAGCACCGGTCTGTGTGTCGGTCTTAGTCCCTGATGCCACCGGTGGGCCCAGCAACAACATCGGTTGATCGTCGGTAAGGCTAAAAAATTCGTCTGCCGCCCGGTAGACGTCGTCGCAATCACCAGAACCCTGTCCTTCATTGTTGCTAGCCATGTTTCGTATGATTAAATCTAGTCAATTAATTCTAGACCTAATAAAATGAATAATGACATAAAACAGGACTATTGTTTTGCAGGAATGATGACTCGTTCCTGGTGCGGCAAATCCTGGGCACTCGATATGTCCTAGTTTGTAGCACAAGTCATGCCAAAATTCACGGAAAATTTCGGCATGACCTTTGCTAAAAAGTGGACAAATCGAGAACCTGAAATTTGCTGGAACAGAAATGAATCAACATCCCGGCAAAACATAGGTCACTCAGCATCATTCCCTGGAAACAACAAAGCCACTTGGGCACAATCGAACAACTTCAATGAAAAGATATAACATGGCCACTTAAAGTTTTGCACTAATTAACCTAGTTAACGTAGCTAGTTCTCTGTCAAAGCCCAAAATAAATTTTTGCACTAATTAACCTAGATAATTAACCTAATTAAACTATTTAACCTGACTAGTTCTCTGTCAAAGCCCTAACTAAATTTTTGCACTAACCTAGATAATTAACTAATTAAACTAGTTAACCTAACTACTTCTCTGTCAAAGCCCTAACTAAATTTTTGCCCTAACCTAGATAATTAACCTAATTAAACTAGCTAACCTATGCATTAGAGAGAGAGGAGGGGTGGGGACTTACAGAGGATGGCTCCGGTGGTGGCGACGGAGGCAGTGGTGGCGAGGGAGGCAGGGGTGTCTCCGGTGACGGCGAGGGAGGCAGTTGTGGCGAGGGAGGCAGTTGTGGCGAGAAGGATCCGGTGGCGTCGACGGCTGCTTCGGTGGCGTTGACGAGGCCGCGTGGCTCCACGGCGTTGGGGGCAGCTCCGGTGGCGTCGACGTCGCATGGCTCTGGTGGCGTCGACGTCAGGAGGAGACGGCGGCGAAGTGGGGCGACGGCGAATCGGGGAGACGGCGGCGCGCGGGGTGGGTTGAGGGATTTGGGGGAGAAGTGGTGGCCGGTGGGAAACGGTTTTTTGGTTAAGTCAAACTTAGCGGTAGTGCGTTTGGCAAAACGCGCTATAGCTAAGATAGCTATAGTGGTTTTAGAAAAACGCGCTGCTGCTATAGCTATGTAATTTTCTTCCATGTTTTAATTTCCTTTTCTGTTTCTATAGCAGGGGTCTAGGACACGCGCTGCAGCTACGGTAGCTATAGCGCCTCTTACAAACACACGTTGCTGCTATGCCTTCCTCCGTTTTTTCGCTTTCTCATTTATTTTGCTTTACATTTAATTTTTTCCTTTCTCCTTTTTCTATTTCTTTCATTTTCATTTACTTTTCTATTTGTTGTTCATCTTATTTTATTTCCATTAGTAGTAGCGCTCTTCTAAGGAAACGCGCTGCTACTTTTGACGTAGCGGCAGCGCGTTTCCTCCAAGCCTGCTACTGCTATGCGTACCCTGTCATTCTAGCAATGGGAATATTAGTAGTAGCGCTTTTGTCACTACACGCGCTATTGCTAAAGTTGTATCTGTAGCGCGGTTTCCGCCAATCGCTACTGCTATTTAGCACCAGCGCTCTTTTTTGACCCATGCTGTTGCTAAATTTCTGTGTATAAGGTTTTCCCTAGTAGTGTTTTACCGGATTTAGTACTACAAAATTCGGTGTCATTTTAATCGGGATTTCCACCGATGTATAGCGCGAAGGCAAAGAACCACCAAGTGTCATATTCACAATTTGTTTCTTGATGGGGTTATCTTCAGAAATTTAAACCGAGGAAAAAGAAGACTCGCCTCACGGCTGTCGCTTTCACATCAGACCAGCGCATGTTCGATCTACCCCACGACTCAATGCAAATGGTCTTGTCATTTCACTACATGTGGGAACGCATGTCAGCAATCCAACCATGGGCCACACACACACTAGGCCGCCCCACCGTCACATTTCGAATCATGATTTGTATCGATCTATCCCACAAAGGAAAACCCTGCCCTTTGTTTTTATCATTGTACGTACTAAAATCGAAGTTGCTCACCCTCACAAACCAGATGTCACGATTTACAAGTTCAAAATGAAAAGGAGGTACACTTATGCACGCCTGTCGCGGGCGCACCGCACCCTCACACAGTCGGTCCGGAAAGCAGCAAACCAACCCAAAGAAGGCGCCTCAGCTTGCCTTTTTCACTAACGCATGGTACCACATGTGATCAAACCAATCTTAACCAATATTAACTGTTGCTGCAACGAACGTTCACGTTTGTTGACCAGACCCATACACATGCATGCTGATAATCATGCAATCAGCACCAATATATGACACAAGGCTAAGCCAAAGAAACCGCACTTCATGAGATCAAGGAGCATATCAAGAAGACCAAGCTAAACATGTATGTCAAAGATTCCAAGAGAAGTCTCCCTTGCAGGCTAGGAAAGGCCCACAAGGTTGATGCAGCCTCGCCTCTGGGGCGATCGGAGGCCGAAGCGCGCACCCCTCCAAGAAGGCCTAACAAGCCCCTGCCCCTGGCAGACATAGGATAATTGCCACCACTCCACCACATCGCAACACCAATCACTTATCGATGCGGTGTCGAACCTCTAGGCAGCTAAGTGTCTCTCACTAAACACGTGGCATTATAAATAGAAGACAAATCATGCTCATTTGACACCCGTCTAAGGGTGTGTTAAGGTGATAAGCAAAGCTGGCTAAGCGGTGGTATAAGCTTGTCGGGGATGCACCCCCGCACGCCACCTAAGGTAGCATTTATGGCATTTTGTCCCAAGTGCCAGAGTTAGGTATGATAGCATTGTTAGCTATCTAATCAGAAGATAATGACTGTTTTGCCACTATTGTTACCCCTTAAGATATAAAAGGAGGCCCAAGGCAACCAAGAGAGGGATTCGGACCCCCTCACACTTGTACGCACATAGCATCTCTCTCCGAGGCCACTTTGTCAGGCTTGAGCATTGTGTGCTGTTGTGTCTTCGTCCACCCAATCCACCAAAGTAGGAGTAGGGTTTTATGCTTCCCAGCGGCCCGAACCTGGGTAAAAATGACCTGAGTCCCTTGGTCGTGCTGCCTCATGGCCTCCGCTCTTTGTGCAATGTGATCATCCCCCTTGTCGACCACAAGGGGCTCATGGCCCCATAGGTGATCGTGTTCATCCAAGACATCTTTGGCACGCCAGGTAGGGGAAAGCGCTTGTGCGAACCAGAAGCTGTGAACAACACGTCGATCTTCATCATCGTCTTCTTCAGCATCATCTTCTTCGTCCATGGCGCCCAAGAATAAGCCTAGCGCGGCAGCACGCCACTCCACTTCGAAGGCCCCCTCACACGTAGCCCCGGATGCCGTAGGCACCACGGCGGCGTGGGTGAGGCGGGTGCCACAGGCAACACGATCAGCACGGGTGGTGTCGTCGTTGTGTCCCCTGTGGACGAAGCTAGAGAAGGAAACACTAGAGATGGGCAGCATCAACAACATCTTGGCGAGATTAACCTGGAAGCTACGGGGGGAGGGAACAACCACTCTCCACCTCCCCACCGCACTAGCAGATGTAGTCGCAACAGCGACACCCACTCCGGCGCTAGCCGTGATTCTCAAGTTGCACCCACTACGTGCGCGGCTACGAGGCACATGCCTTGCCCAGGATGAGACGGGCAAGGCAGCGCACCAAACAGGGCCGTCGACCTCCGAGCACAGCCGGCTCACCACCAGACTATCTTGGCGACAGGTCCATGATGGCAAGAACACGATGACACTCCTGCTAGTCCTACCAAGAGTCAAGCGACATCGCGCTCTGCCTCGCTGGGCATGCCAAGCACAACCATATTAGTGATGACGCAGGACCAGCTTTTGTTAAATTTCCCACCAACACCTAACAAGATCGATGAGTGGAGGTACACTATCCAGAGTTTGATTGGCTTAACCATGGCCGGTAAATAGTAGCATGCGGAGCCGTCATGATGTATGCGAACGGAGACAATGGCCCGAGATGCTGGCTGTGTTGAGAGGGCTACACCGGCGGTGCAATCCCCTCTGCGACAGCAGACTCTATGGTAGCATCGACGAGCCCGACGAGACGTCGATGAATTCGTCTGACCCCCAAGCCGGTCGTGATTAGCGGTGAGTTCTGGAAGACCGGCGAAAGGAAGATGCATGCATCGCCGTGAGTATTGCCAAGAGGCACACCGTCAGTGTGACAAGCGCAATGGCCCAGATGATGACGAGTGCGCACCCAGTGCTGGCGGGTACTTACCTTTTGAGGTTGGTTGTCCTGCCTTCACTCGCGAGCTATAGTAGGTCACGCTAGCCATCTGCCCGAGTCTTCAAGCCTGTTCTACTAGAAAAATATGACGGAAAGTTAAACCCGGTAGATTTTTTGAGAATTTACACAATTGTTGTTCAAGCCACTGGAGGCAAAGATGAGAAGGTTTTCGCCAACTATTACCCTTTGGCACTAAAGCCAAATGTGCGATCGTGGTTGATGCACCTGCCGGAAAACTCCATTTCATCAGGGGCAGACATGTGCAATGAGTTCGATGGCGCCTTCAGTGGTGGTCATCAAGAGCTTGTACAGCCTAGTGATCTGCCGGTCCTACCACAGAAAGAAGGGGAGGATCTGCGCTAGTATATATAGTGATTCAGTCGAGTGCACTGTAACATACTAGAAATACATCTTGCAGCCCTGATTGTCGCGTTCCATTCGAACATGCGCAATAGAAGGTTGCGAGCCAAGATGAACGTCCGGCTGGCCAAGACCATCAACGACCTATACACTTTGGCGGATAAGTGTACTTCAATAGAAGAAGGGAGGCGACTCCACAGAGAGGAGGCTGGCATTGAAATTGATTCAGATGACGAAGACGGTGCCTCCAATCCTAAGGGGAAGAACCGGAGGCTCAATAAGATGCAAAGAGAAGGTTGTATTGTCCGGTGAGAGCTGTGATGAT
Organism: Triticum dicoccoides; assembly: GCF_002162155.2. NCBI lineage: Eukaryota > Viridiplantae > Streptophyta > Magnoliopsida > Poales > Poaceae > Triticum > Triticum dicoccoides. The sequence goes on along the minus strand of NC_041381.1, from coordinate 265,279,044 downwards.
TCTAGTGCCAGCAAGAAGACCAAGATCGACGCCCCTGGCAAGGGAGCTGCCACGTGCACTAATTGCCAGGAGGCCGCGACAGTGGAGAAAGCTGGGTAATCCGTCGGGCTGTACTGCAAAATCCACCGCACCAAGGGCCATAACCTCCAAGAGTGTCATCAAGTTGAGCAGCTTGTTCAGAAGCAAAAGGTTGAATATGAGAAGCGTGACAGGGAGAGAGACCAAGAGGGTGCTGCCAGAAAGGGCCATGGTAGTATAGGAGGCTGCCGCGGCAAGGTGCTGCAGCAGAAGGAAAACACGCTACAGGCCGCGATAAGAAAGAGGGAGACGACGGGAATGATGAAGAGGAATAAGAAACCAGTGACCAAGAATTCCAGAAGGCTACCAAAGCCATGTGCATTGATGGGGCCACATCTTTGCACTCTTCTCACCGGTAGCTCAAGCAGTGGGCCCGTGAGGTCAATGGCGTGGAGCCAACTCCATACTCCTAATGGACACTTAAATGGTCCCGCACGCCTATCATCTTTGATGAAGAGGATCACGCTGTCCACACCACTGCTTTAGGGTATTTTTCGTTGTTGGTTTCCCCAATGATCCGCAACCTCAAAGTAAAAACGATGCTAGCTGACGGTGGGGCTGGGCTGAATTTGATCTCGCCTAAGGTGGTTGGTAGGCTATAGATCTCTGATGAAGAACTCAAGGCCATGGGTACATTCCAAGGAATCAACCCCAGTTGGAGCCGACCCAAAGGGAAGATCACTTTGCCTATGACATTTGGCGGGGAACTGAACTACCGGACTCAGAGGGTCGTGTTTGACATTGTTGAGCTTCCTTTGCCTTACAATGGGATTCTTAGTTGTCCATCTCTGGCAAAGTTCATGACAGCATCCCACTATGCGTACAACACTTTGAAGATGATAGAACCAATGGGCATCATTTCCATGCCACCAGATAAGAAAGATGCGATCATATGTGTGGACAAGATGTATTGAGATGCGGTAGCAGCTGAGGCAGCTGAAGCCCCCACTCCCGCCAAGGAAGGCTAGCTGAGATGCCGGTAGGGACACCGGGAAGCGCACATCTTCGAAGGGAGCTGCGCCTATTTATGACCTACCGGAAAGTTCCACTAGAAAGAGACCTAAGGTTGCTTCATGTACCATGAAGACGGTTCTGGCAAGATAGGATGGCGCTGACAGTACATTCACCATCAGCGCCACCCTTGATCACAAATAGGAAATCGCGCTCGTTGCCTTCCTGCGGGCGAATGTCGATGTGTTTGCTTGGCAACCATTTGATATCCCCGATCCCAGGGAGGTAATCAAGCACCACCTTGAAGTCTATCCTCATGCTCGGCCCGTCAAGCAGAAGGTCAGAAAGCAACCTGTATAGCGGAGGCAGTTTATTACCTAGGAAATCAAGAAGCTTGAAGCAGCTAGTTTGGTTAGAGGAGTATTCCTTCTGACTTGGTTAGCGAATCCAATGGTGGTGCACAAGGCAAACAAAAAATGGAGGCTCTGCATTGATTTCACGGATTTTAACAAGGCATGTCCAAAAGACTCTTTCCCCGTGCCTTGGATTGATCAGATTGTTGATTCCACCTCCATATTTGATTTATTGTTCTTCTTGGATGCGTACTCCAGGTACCATCAGATATTTATGGCTAACGAAGACGAAGAGAATATCGCGTTCATAACTCCATGTGGCACATACTGCTTTGTACGAATGCCTTTCGGGTTAAAGAATGTCGGATCCACTTATGCTAGGGCAGTACAAGTAGGTTTCGACCCCCATCTGCACAGCAACATGGAAGCTTATATGGATGATATAGTGGTCAAGACGAAGGACAGATCAACGCTGATTCAAGATTTGAAAGAGACCTTTGCTAACTTGCGCAAGATCAATTTGAAGATAAACCCTGAGATGTGTGTATTTGGTGTCCCCTCTGGCAAGCTCCTTAGTTTCTTTGTGTCACAAAAAGGGATAGAGTACAATCCGGACAAGATCAGAGCAATCGAGCAAATACAAGCACCCAAGACTGTCAAGGACGTGAGGCATTTGACCGGATGTGTTGCTGCACTAAGTAGGTTCATCTCCAAGTCTGCCAAGTGTGCCTTGCCTTTCTGCAAAATCTTGAAGAAGGCATGCCCAATGAATTGGACCCCGGAAGCATAAGCAGCGCTGCAAGACCTGAAAGCGTACCTTTCACCCGCTCCCACCTTACTCACGCCTAAACCACAAGAGCCGTTGTTGCTATACTTAGTTGCAACGAATCAAGTGGTTAGTGCAGTGCTGGTGGCGTAGCAAGAAGTGGATGTGGAAGCAGCCACAATAGCTGTTTCATCCAGAGATGGAACTGAGCCAGTTGCGGCAAGATTGGACACGGAATAGGGGGAAGCTGACCAAGCTAGCGAAGGCGATCCTAAAACTGCAGCAAGGAAGAAAGTTGTGCAAAGGCCAGTATACTTTGTCAGGTCTTTATTACAAGGGGCTAGCTCAAGGTACTCTGAGTGTAAAAGCTAATCTTTGGCCTTAGCACGGCCCTAAGGAAATGGCACCACTACTTCCAACCCCACGAGATCATATTTGTCACCCATTTTCCATTGCAGTGCATATGGAGGAACCCCGAAGCCATGGGTAGAATAGTCGAATGGGCACTAGAGCTTTCAAGTTTTGGTTTAAAGTATGAAACCACTTCAACTATTTAGAGAAGGGCATTGGCGAAGTTCATTGCAAAATTGAAACCCACTCCAGATGAAGAAGTACCAAAGACGGTTCTCCCCAACAAGGAGGCGCCTCAGGAGTGGATCGTATATTTTGATGGTGCTTTCTCGTTGTAGGTCGCCAGAGCCAGTGTGTTTCTTTTTGCGCCCATCGGAGAGCACCTCAAATATGTGGTTCAAATGCACTTTCCCCGGGAGGAAGGCCACTAATAACACTACTGCGTATGAGGGTCTCCTTGCCGGGCTCAGATTTGCAATGGAGTTGGGAATCAAGAAACTAATTATCCACGGAGATTCTTAGCTAGTGGTGAGGCAAGTCTGCAAATATTATCAGAGTCCGTTGATGGAGGCATATGTGGAGGAAGTGAGGAGGTTGGAAGAGCACTTTGATGGATTACAATCAGAACATGTGCCACGAGCAGAAAATGGCATCGCGAATCACTTGTAAAAGTGCAGCGCGCAAAATCTCCCCGAGGAACCAGGGACTTTTGTCCTCCATCTAACTCAACCATCAGTATCCCCTTCAACGATGGCCAAAAAAAGGAGCAAGTTGAACCCCAACAAGCATTTCCCCGCAGAATTCCCCGAAGATGCTGGTAGAGAGGCTGGCGGGGGCAACCCTACTTCGGTTGGTGAGCAGCACCCTCTTACAGAACCACAAGTTCTTGCGGTATAGGGAAGCTGTCCCACGAACGAAGAGGTGCCTTTAGTCCTTGTTGTTGAGCCACAGGCTCCAACTTGGGCACATCACTTAGTGCATTTCCTTCAAACAGGAGAACTTCCTGAAGAACAAGAAGAAGCCAAAAAAATAGCTTGACAATCCAGTGTGTATCTGTCGGTGTACAAATGTATGGGTGCTTCTTTACACCTTACTTGTGCATGGGCTGTCGCAGCCACGCCCACAGCAAGGCTTGGCGAGGCAGCGGAAGACTGCAGGAGATAAGAATGAAGAACATCAAGACAGCTCCCTGGAGTAGCAAGCAACAAGAGGCAAGTAGGGCCACGCTTGGCAACAAGCCTTGCCGAGGCGACCTGCGCACCCCCTCAAGGCAAGCCCTTGCCGGGGTAGCTTGTGAAGAGGCCAGCAAGGCCCCTACCCTTGGGGTTGAGAGCTCTGACACCATCGACAATGTTCAAGACCAAGAGTTGAAGAGCACATGCCTGGTAGCATGCGGCTCCTCACGGCGGTCGACAACCCACGAGTCCACATGGGGCCAAATGATGAAGACTGAGGGAGTCCTGGACTAGGGGGTGTCCGGATAGCCGAACTATCATCATCGGCCGGCCTCCAAGACTATGAAGATACAAGATTGAAGACTTCGTCCCGTGTCCGGATGGGACTTTCCTTGGCGTGGAGGGCAAGCTTGGCGATACGGATATGTAGATCTCCTACCATTGTAACCGACTCTGTGTAACCCTAGCCCTCTCCGGTGTCTATATAAACCGGATGGCTTTAGTCCGTAGGACGAACAACAATCATACCATAGGCTAGCTTCTAGGGTTTAGCCTCCTTGATCTCGTGGTAGATCTACTCTTGTAACACACATCATCAATATTAATCAAGAAGGACGTAGGGTTTTACCTCCATCAAGAGGGCCCAAACCTGGGTAAAACATCATGTCCCTTGTCTCCTGTTACCATCCGCCTAGACGCACAGTTCAGGACCCCCTACCCAAGATCCGCCGGTTTTGACACTGACATTGGTGCTTTCATTGAGAGTTCCTCTATGTCGTCACCGATAGGCTCGATGGCTTCTTCGTTCATCAACAACGACGCAGTCTAGGGTGAGACCTTCCTCCCCGGACAGATCTTCGTATTCGGCGGCTTTGCACTGCGGGCCAATTCGCTTGGCCATCTGGAGCAGATCGAAAGCTACGCCCCTGGCCGTCAGGTCAGATTTGGAAGTTTGAACTTCACGGCTGACATCCGCGGGGACTTGATCTTCGATGGATTCGATCCACAGCCAAGCGCGCCGCACTATCACGATGGGCATGATTTAGCTCTGCAGCCGGACAGTACCCTGGAGGCCGCACTCGAGCCCGCTCCGATCTTCAATTCGGAGCCGGCTGCGCAGATCGAGGACGGATGGCTAGACACCGCCTCGGGGGCTGCAACCTCTACGGTGATAGAGCTGAACATTGACCTTGTCCCACATGAAGCTCGTGACTCCGAGGTGCCGGACTCCTTGCCGGACTCCGAACCTCCCGCGCCCCCTCCAATCGAATCCGATTGGGCGCCGGTCATGGAGTTCACCGCTGCGGACATCTTTCAACACTCACCTTTCGGCGACATCTTGAGTTCGCTAAAGTATCTCTCGTTATCAGGAGAGCCCTGGCCGGACTGCGGTCAGGACAGTTGGGATGCGGATGACGAAGAAATTCAAAGCCCACCCACCTCCCACTTAGTAGCCACTGTCGACGATCTAACCGACATGCTAGACTATGACTCCGAAGACATTGACGGTATGGACGACGTTGCTGGAGACGACCAAGAACCAGCGCCTGCCGTGCACTGGAAAGCCACCTCATCATATGACATATACATGGTGGATATCCCAAAGGATGGGAATGGCGAAGGAACAGCAGAGGATGACCCCTCCAAGAAACAGCCCAAGCGCCGGCGTCAGCGGCGCCGCTCTAAATCCCGCCACAGCAAGAATGAAGATTCCAGCACCGGAGATAATAACACCCCAGACAGTGCCGAGGACAACCCACTCTAGCAAGATTCAGCACAGGAGGACGGAGACGCCAGCCCTCATGAGAGAGCGGCAGAAGAAGAGGTAGAGGATTATATGCCTCCCTCCGGAGACGAGGCAAGCCTTGACGATGACGAAGTCGTCGTGCCTGAGGATCCCGTCGAACAAGAGCGTTTTAAACGCAGGCTTATGGCCACAGCAAACAGCCTGAAGAGGAAGCAGCAACAACTTAGAGCTGATCAAGATCTGCTAGCCGACAGATGGACTGAAGTCCTCACGGCCGAAGAGCATGAGCTCGAACGCCCCTCCAAAAGCTACCCTAAACGCAAGCTACTCCCCTGATAAGAGGAGGAGGCGTATGAACCCGCATCACCAGCAGGCAATACGGCTGACCGACCACCCCGTGGTCGCGACAGAGAGGCCTCTAGGCCCTTCACTAGAACTGTACCCCGGCATCGCTCGAAAAGCACAAGGCCATAGGGGAACGCTCCGGACTTGCGAGATATATTGGAGGATAAGGCAAGACAAGCAAGATTGATCTATGGATCGCGTGGGCACCCCATGATACGTGATGACAACCGTCGCGCCGGACACAGTAAGTCCGGCCGGGCCGAACAAAATAGACAAAGCTCTTTTGAGCTCCGTCGTGATATCGCCCAGTACAGAGGCGCCACACACCCACTATGCTTCACAGGTGAAGTAATGGATCATCAAATCCCCGAAGGGTTTAAACCCGGGAATATTGAATCTTACGATGGCACAACAGACCCCGCGGTTTGGATCGAAGACTATCTCCTTCACATCCACATGGCCCGCGGTGACGATCTTCACGCCATCAAATATCTCCCACTCAAGCTTAAAGGACCAGCCCGGCATTGGCTTACCAGCTTGCCAGCAGAGTCAATTGGGAGTTGGGAAGACCTGGAAGCCGCATTCCTCGATAACTTCCAAGGCACGTATGTGTGACCACCAGACGCTGACGACCTAAGCCATATAATTCAGTAGCCAGACGAATCGGCCAGACAATTCTGGACACGGTTCTTAACCAAGAAAAACCAAATCGTCGACTGTCCAGATGCGGAGGCCCTCACGGCCTTCAAACATAACATCCGTGACGAGTGGCTTGCCCGGCACCTGGGACAGGAAAAGCCGAAATCCATGGCCGCCCTCACATCACTCATGACCCGCTTCTGCGTGGGTGAGGACAGATGGCTAGCACGCAACAACAACCTCAGCAAAAATTCTAGCAGTCCGGATATCAAGGACCGTAATGGCAGGTCGCGTCGCAACAAAAACAAACGCCGCATTAACGGTGATAATAGTGAAGATACGACAGTCAATGCCGGATTCAGAGGCTCTAAACCCGGTCAGCGGAAAAAGCCATTCAAAATAACTACTCCGGGTCCGTCCAATTTGGACCGAATACTCGACCGGTCGTGCCAGATACACGGCACCCCCGAAAAGCTAGCCAACCACACCAACAGGGACTGTTGGGTATTCAAGCAGGCAGGCAAGTTAATTGCCAAAAACAATGACAAGGGGCCGCATAGCGATGACGAGGAAGAGACACGACCGCCGAACAATAGAGGACAGAAGGGTTTCCCCCCACAGGTGCGGACGGTGAACATGATATACGCAACGCACATACCCAAAGGGGAGCGGAAGCGTGCACTCAGGGATGTATACGCGATGGAGCCAGTTGCCCCGAAGTTCAATCCATGGTCCTCCTGCCCGATCACTTTTGTCCAAAGGGACCACCCCACCAGCATCCGCCATGGCGGATTCGCCGCATTGGTTTTAGACCCAATCGTCGATGGATTTCACCTCACCAGAGTCCTGATGGACGACGACAGTAGCCTGAATCTGCTTTATCAGGATACAGTGTGCAAAATGGGCGTAGACCCCTCAAGGATTAAACCTACCAAGACGACCTTTAAAGGCTTCATACCAGGTGTAGAAGCCAATTGTACAGGCTCAGTTACACTGGAAGTGGTCTTCGGATCCCCGGATAACTTCCGAAGCGAGGAATTAATCTTCGACATAGTTCCGTTCCGCAACGGCTATCACGCTCTGCTCGGACGTATCGCGTTCGCAAAGTTCAATGCGGTGCCGCACTATGCATACCTCAAGCTCAAGATGCCAGGCCCTCGAGGAGTCATCACGGTCAACGGAAACAGTGAACGCTCTCTCCGAACGGAGGAACATACAGCGGCTCTCGTGGCAGAAGTACAGTGCAGCCTCTTAAGGCAATTCTCGAGTCCGGCCGTTAAGCGACCGGACACGGCTAAACGCGCCCGGAGTAACCTACAACAAGACCACCTGGCACGTTCCAAGCACGCGTAGCAGTGCAGCCCCAACCCCAGCCCCTGCAAAACGTCAAGATAGGTCCTTCGCATACACCATTACGCTCTAAAGATACCATGGGCATGGGGAGAGGGGCAGGACTACGATAGGCCCAGAATGCGGCCCAACCACACTAGGGGCTCTCGAGTGTGTCGTTCTTTTTTTCTTTTTCCTTTTTATTTTTACCCACAGGACTCCGTTCGTCAGAGGCCCTGTCCGGCAGCAGACCTGCCGAACTCACGATGCAACAGCCAGGGAAGGAGAAAGGCTACAACCAATATCCAGGTGGTCTCCATTACGAGCATTAAATCTGTTTTATGCACCATTCCGCAGACTACCCCTGGAGGGGGACATGTTTAATAGTCCCATCCCTTGCTTATCGCACCATTTGTATCGTTCTGCATTTACAACAGTTTTCTTGAATAAGTAATGCAGCACCTTTTTGCTTCCAATTGCATTTCTTTCTTATACATATGTTCATTTATGACATGTTGCATCCGTACATTTAGGTACGACTAAATACACCAGGGGCTTATGTTTCCCGCATCATGGTGTGATAAGTCCGAACACTTTCACAAGTGCGGCACCCCGAACTTATAGCATTATATGCATCGGCTCCGAATCATGTCTTGGGTAAATAGTTGGGTTTGCCCGGCTCCCATGTTTTGGTACCTTACATTCCGTTGTATCGGCTAAGGTAGCACTGGGAGAACCACTGCGATTGCGCCCCAGTTGAGCTGGGCGAGCGCCTCAGTGGAGAAAGCTAAAACTGACCGTCATGATGAGGCGAGAGCCGGTCGCTGTTCGAGAGGTTTTTTGCGAGTCCCTAAAGACTTATGCCGCTTAGAGCGAGGAGCCGGCTTTGTCCGGCCTAGGCGTGGATAGCGCCCCAAATTCGGCCTTCCGAAGACTAGGGGCTTCGCCGAAATTTAAAATTATAGAATTCTATGGCTAAGTGAGAGTGTTCAAGCATTATAAGTCCGGTTGCCTTGTTCGTTGTGTTGAGCGCCTCCCTAGATGGACCCAAAAATGGGAACAAGAGTGCTCAAGTTTATCCCGAACACCCCAGCACTCGTGGCATGGGGGCTGAAGCCGACGACTTTCCATCTCTCAGATTTGATAAACAGCCGCATAGAAGGTAATATTTTAAATTAACAAGCGTTGCTTAGCGCATATGAACTAAGTTTTCAGCGCACAGGATAACAAAATGCGAGTCTACTCAAATATTACATCTTTGGAGCACTCACCCGCAATAATGCGGGCACCCTTCAGGACACTCTTATAATACATCTCGGGCGTGCGATGCTCCTTGCCCTGCGGTGGCGCGTCCGTCACAAGCTTCTGAGCATCCAGCTTGCCCCAGTGCACCTTTGCACACGCAAGGGCCCGACGGGCACCTTCAATACAGGAGGAGTGCTTGATGACTTCAACCCATGGACACGCATCCACCAGCCGCCGCACCAGGCCGAAGTAGCTCCCAGGCATGGCCTCCTTCAGCCACAGCCGAACTATGAGGCCCTTCATGGCCTGTTCGGCCACCTTGTGGAACTCGACCAGCTGCTTCAGCTGGTCGCTAAGGGGCACCGGATGTCCGGCCTCAGCATACTGAGACCAGAAGACCTTCTCCGTCGAGCTCCCCTCCTCGGCCCGGTAGAACGCGGCAGCATCGGACACGCTGCGAGGAAGATCTATGAACGCTCCTGGAGAGCTCCGAATTCAGGTAAGTAACAGGTAATTAACACTCACATGTTTACTTTGCATGAAACATGCCTTACCCGCTGCTATTTTCTTCAACGCCTCGATCTCTTGGAGGGCCTTGTAGGCTTCGGCCTTAGCGGCTTTGGCACTCTCAAGAGCCCATGCAAGCTCAGACTCTCGAGTCTTCGAGTCACGCTCCAGGCTCTCATGTTTTTCCACGAGATCCTGGAGCTCTTGCTGCACCTCCGCCACCCGCGCCTCCTGCTTCTCTCGCTCGGTGCGCTCCGCGGCCGCATTACGTTCGGCTGCGGCCACCGCCTCCTTCAGGGTCGCCACCTCGTTAGTGGCCCCTGCAATACCCACGTTATCCTTGTCATTCTTCTTGCAACCAAAATCCTTTTCTGTAAGGTACAATTTCAATAAGGAGTTACTCACCTTCCTTGTCCTCGAGCTGCTTCTTGGCACGGCCGAACTCGTTCTCGGACCGCTCGAGGATTTGCTTCAAAGTATTGACCTCCGCAGTCAATGCGGCAGAGGTCAGCAACGCAGCCTGCAATCCCATATTGACATATTTTTTATGATTCCTGCGTATATCTTTTTAGATCCTCAGTCCGGCTTTTCTTTCCGAACACCGAACCGAGCATCAGGGGCTACTGTCTATGCGGTACTATTTTACATATATCAAAATTCTTACCTCGAAGCCGGTTAGAAGGCTGCTGCAGGCTTCGGTCAGCCTGCTCTTGGCAAGCTGAACCTTCTGAATCACCGCACTCATAACAGTGCGGTGTTCCTCTTCGATGGAGGCGCCATTGAGCGCCTCCAGCAAGCTATCCGGCGCCTCCGGTTGGACGAAGGTTGCCGGCGTCACGGTCTTGCCCTTCTTATGAAGGGGCCGCCCGCCGGACTCCGGAGCCACTATGGGTTCCGGGGCCGAGTCCGGTGCAAAGTCTGGGAGGTTGTTCTGCGACACCTCCGGGGCCTCCTCCTCCTGGTGGGTCCCTTCCCGCGATCCCACCTCGGCATCGTCCGCATCACGGGGGGTGGAGGCGGTCGGGAGAGAATCCATATCCGACGCACCTAAGGACCCGCTCGACGAAGCGGGAAGATCATCCTTGGGCGGACTGCAGGGTTGTATGCGGCATTAGAAAGACATTATGTGGCGAAAAGAAAATCCATGAAGTTATTCGGGAGTCCGGATACTTACGATCTCGCCAGGGGCTTGGCCCTTGGAGGCCAGTCCTTGTCGTCGTCGCTGGCATTGGCAGAGCAGTCCGGGGAAAGAGTTTTTCCCTTCTTGGACCCTTCGGCCTCCCTCGTTGGGGAGGCCTTCCTTTTCTTCCCTCCCCCCGCTGGGGGAGAGGCTTTCTTTTTTCTCCTCCTCGCCTTTGTGGGAGGAGTCTGCCTCGGAGTCATCATCCGATAACACCTGAAAACGGGAACTCTTCCGAGTGCCCGTGGCCTTCTTCTTGGCCTTCTTCTCCGGCACCACGTGGGGTGCCGGAGCCAGCAACCCTGTTAAGCGCGCGTCCACTGGGTCCTCTGGTAATGGGGCCGGACAGATAGTCTGTTCGGCCTTCTCCAGCTAGCCCTATCAAAGGAAAGGGAGTTTAGATCCCGCATAGAGTCAAACTATGGAGAATAAACGCCCTATAAAGGGAAAAATCGCTTACCTCGTCAGCTGGACGCTGCGAGCTGAATCCACGATCTTCGGTAGCGGATGCGGGAGCCTCGGCACCCTTAAACAACACCTTCCAGACATCTTCGTATGTAGTATCAAAGAGCCCGCTCACAGTCTGATGCTGCGCCGGATCGAACTCCCACATATTGAGGCCCCTCGTTGGCACGGGAGAATCCGGCGGATGAGCATGACCTGGACTACGTTGACAAGCTTGAGCTTCTTGTCCACTAGCTTTTGGATACAGGCTTGGAGTCCGGTCAGCTCCTCCGAATCACCCCATGTCCGACCGCTCTCTTTCCAGGAGGTGAGCTGTGTGGGGATGCCAAATCTGAATTCGGGGGCCGCTGCCCATTCAGGGTCACGCGGCTCGGTGATGTAGAACCACCCCGATTGCCACCCCTTAATGGTTTCCACGAAAGTGCCCTCAAGCCAAGTAACGTTGGACATCCTGCCCACCATGGCGCCTCTGCATTCCGCTTGGCTACCCTTCACAACCTTCGGCTTGATACTGAATGACTTGAGCCACAAGCCGATGTGGGGCTGGATGCAGAGGAAGGCCTTACACACGACGATAAACGCCGAGATGTTGAGGATGAAATTCGGGGCCAGATCATGGAAATCCAGGCCGTAGTAGAACATGAGCCCCCGGACAAAGGGATGGAGTGGGAAGCCCAGTCCGCGGAGGAAATCGGGAGTAAATACTACCCTCTCATGGGGCTTGGGGGTGGGGATGAGCTCTCCCTTGTTGGGGAGCCGGTGCGCGATGTTGCTGGACAGATATCCGGCGCTGCGCAGCTTCTGGATGTGCCCCTCAGTGACGGAGGAGGCCATTCACTTGCCTCCCACTCCGGACATAGTTGGAGGAGGTTGAGGTGAGATGTGCGGACTCGGGCGCTAGAGCTTGAGTTCGCAGAGATGGATAAGCCAAGGAGGAAGAAGGCGCAGGTAAAAGGGTTGGATCTTTATCCCCTTATATGGGCGGACGAAAACATGTGTCCCCACCGGCCTGATAAAACTCGCTTATCTCCCAAGCGCCGCAATCAATGGCGCGGTTGGGTTACCCACGTCCGTATTGATGGGAATCCCGGAATAAGGGGAACGCGATCTCTGCTTTGACAAGACGTGCCAAGGAAACCGCTTCGCTAAACGCGCTGAGGTGGTACAATAAAAACGATTCGAGTAAAGGCTTGGAAGTTGTGTGACATCATGCCACCAAAAACGTCAGCAGATTGAACTTGTGTAAATATTATTCTCTCTACGGTGGTACGTGGAATTTATTTTGCAGAGCCGGACACTATCCTGGTGTTCACAATCTTCTATAAATTATTCGGAGAAGGAACCCTCCTTGCAATGCCGAACACAATATGCGCGCCGGACTCGTCGTCATTGAAGCCTGGTTCAGGGGCTATTGAGGGAGTCCTGGACTAGGGGGTGTCCGGATAGCCGAACTATCATCATCGGCCAGACTCCAAGATTATGAAGATACAAGATTGAAGACTTCGTCCCGTGTCCGGATGGGACTTTCCTTGGTGTGGAGGGCAAGCTTGGTGATACGGATATGTAGATCTCCTACCATTGTAACCGACTTTGTGTAACCCTAGCCCTCTCCGATGTGTATATAAACCGGATGGCTTTAGTCCGTAGGACGAACAACAATGATACCATAGGCTAGCTTCTAGGGTTTAGCCTCATTGATCTCGTGGTAGATCTACTCTTGTAACACAGATCATCAATATTAATGAAGCAGGACGTAGGGTTTTACCTCCATCAAGAGGGCCCGAACCTGGGTAAAACATCGTGTCCCTTGTCTCCTGTTACCATCCGCCTAGACGCACAGTTCGGGATCCCCTACCCGAGATCCGCCGGTTTTGACACCGACAAAGACCCTCGACAAGACTCTTGCCGGGGACGACTCCAAGGCCCCCGGCAGGACTTCCCAGGGACGAACGCTGGGCCATGTCCAGGCCCATGCTCGGCAGGGTTCCTCCACCTCACCACCACTCCAACACGACGATACGCATGCCCGCAAAGCAGATGCCTGCGTAGCGGCATGCAGATCTTCGTGGCAGCCTACCACTTTGCCAAAACAGTAGCTGGTTGGCCAGCATGGCGCTGCATGCCTTGTCGGCCCAGACACGTGGTAGGGAGAGAAGCAGCAAAGGACAGGATGGCCTCTACTGCCGTCCCCAATAAAGTGATAGGACACATGGGTAACGCATTAAATGTGTTTGTCCTACATTAATCGAGCGATAAGCTTGTATCGCTATAGCTTGCCACCTCCTGTGTGCCACTATGGCAACCCCTTTTGTGTATAAAAGGAGGCCCAAGGCGCACAGAGAGAGGATTTCGACTTTTGGACAAGGCACGCATCGTAGCTAGTTCAAGAGTGTCGGATTTCGAGTTCCGGCAGACCCTTGAGGTTCGAACTCTGGGGTGCGCATGAAGATCTTTCCCCTACCAGCTCACGTCTCGAAGTCTCGCAAATGATCTAGGCTAGAAAGAAGAACACACAAGGGACACGAGGTTTATACTAGTTCGGGCCACCGTTGTGGTGTAATACCCTACTCTAGTTTGTGGTGTGGTGGATTGCCTCAGGGGCTGATGATGAACAGTACAAAGGAGAACAATCTCGCGAGGGTTGTTCTTGAGCTAGTGCGATGAACTGCTTGGGGAGTTCAGTCGCCTCTCTCTAGTCTATGCGCAAACTGGATCTGATCCCTTTGCCCGGTGGTGGCTAGTCCTATTTATAGAGGGAGGCCCTGGGCCTCTTCGCAAATAATGAGCGGGAAGGGCGCCAACAATTGGCCATTTGAAGGGGAACATCTAATACACTTATCCTGACTAAAGTTGGTCTTCGGCTGCCAAAGGCTCTGACGATGACGCCGTCGTAGGCTCCACGATGACCTCCATCCTGCCGTTCTGGTGGTCTTGGTCTTGTTGCACCGAAATGGTAACATTTTCCTGATGCCTTGGCCTGTGCTCGCCCCCTTTGCACCAAAGGGGAAACTAGGACACTGCGCAGGCCGGCGCCAGCCTGGTCTCGATCGTCATGGCTTGTGTCACGGGCTCCTCGGGAGGTACCCTGCCTTGATCTCTCCACCTCCTCACGAGCCTGCTTGAGGAGGCTACTCCTGAGGAAGCTTCCTGTCATCCGCCCCACGAGGCTTGGCCCCTCGCGAGGGTCTTGAGCTTGAGCTTGATAAAGTAGGGCCGCACTGGGCCCCCACTTGAGCCACGCCGCAGGCAGGCAAGTCTGGGGACGCCCATTCCCAGAACGCCGAGGGTAGCCCCCGGGCCCAAGGCGCGCCCAGACTTGGCTTAGCAGAGAAGCGAAGGGGCAAGTGCGAAGCGCCGCGGGCCCCAATAGCCTGCGGCCTTGGGCGCCGCGTGGCGATTGATTGGACGTGGGCGTCTCTGTTTCCCCATGATGCTTCGGAAACCGCATGACTTGACAAGTCCCTGTATGCAAAAACGGGTCATGATTACCTGCGATCATGGAGGCCGGCGGTTGGCCTTCTCTGGATATAAGTACGGAACGGCGCGAACCCCTTCAGTCTATTCATTCTTGCTACTCCTTCCTCTCCATCCCGGCTACTCGCCACTCCCATGGCTCCGCCGAAGAGGTTCTCGGCTGCGGAGAAGGGAAAGGCCCGTTAGGAAGGGCCTGACTCTCCTCCGACCAAGCACGGCCGGGACCGCCCTCGCAAGCATCCTGCGGCCCCCGTGGTGGCTTCCCGTAGTCGTGGAGGCGGTCCCCAGCGTGGCGATGAGCACCCGGTTGCAGAAGGCAGGCGCACCGCAGCTGCGCGACACCCCAGGCCGCGCTTCCACTCGGCTTTGGTTCTGCCGGAGTTCGTCGTGTGGTCAGCATACCCGACTAGCACCTGGCTCCTGCTCCCCCGCTTCTTTGTAGGTGAACTTCCGGTCGGCGCTCCGGGCGGCCTCTGGCTTCAGGCGGACAGTTGCTGCAGCAGGGCCTCCTAGGCTTTGCTGGAGGTCTCCGTCACCGGGGATGTGGCCCTGACCAGCGGCTGGCAAACGTTCGCCCGTGTGCGTGGCCTGGGCCAGAGGTGCACCCTGCACTTTAAGTTCGACGGCGATGCCACCCTCTATGTGAGGGCGTTCGGGGAAGACGGCCGCCGTGCTGGGTGCTGCCCCGAAGACGACAACCGCGGCCGTCTGCCTAGCCCCGGCATTGATCAGGACGAAGATGGTGGCATGCGCATGGGCAGCAGTGATCGGGGCTCGCCAAGCTTCAGCGACTTTCCTTCGGACAGCAGCTCCTCCAGCGGTGGTCGCGACCAGCCCCCGCGCCATCGCGCCTGCCTGGGGGAAGGTAGTGGGTCAGTCCGCCGTCGCGCCCCAGTGAAGCGAGAGCAGGGATCTGACTGAGCTCCGGAGGCAGCACGAGCCCTCGCCGCGAGTTGGCGCCGAGCAAGTCGTGCCTGCTTTGTTTTTCTTCCTTTTCTGATAAAAAAGAAAGTAGTATTGAGCCCCACGGGGGCGTGTTGAACCGTCGCTGCTAATTATCGTGCTATTTCCGCTATTTCTGTGTTGTCTTTCCATGCCGCGTGCCCGTGTGTGGGAACTCCTTAGCTCGGAGAGGCTTGTCGCGGTCTTCGCCTCCCGAGGCCGAGGCCGAGCCGTGTGCTTCATGTCCTGCAAGGACTAGTCAGGAGGGGTAGCTTCTGGTCTTGGTTGCGGGGGCGACCGACCCAGGTCCTGTGCTCGTGTCGCGATGCCCGTGGGGCATGGACTGGGAGGGGTGCTCCGGTGGCGGACTCGGATAGGAAAGCTTCAAACGATCGGGGCAGAAAATACTCGCGAGGGTGCCCGCGTACCTCCCTCGCGAGACTTGCGTGAGAGAAAATGAGGCAAGTGAGTGAAAAGGCAAAGAGTCACAAGCTAGAGACGGCAATGGCTCCAATAAAACTTCAAATAGGAACGAAACAAGCCAACTGCAGAAAGCAAATGAAAAAGCCGCGTCTGTTACCTAATCTAGTCTTCGACGTCTTCTCACCAGCGCGGAGCTAAGTGCTGCCACTGGGTGTGGGCGGGAGCCCCCGAGGCCCGAGGGCGGCACTTCAGAGACTCCGGGGCGTGTACAGCCCCACTCATTATTACGTGAGATTGTCACAGGCGGAGAGCTTCACAGGTATTGGCCTTCTTCACAGGCACCGGGCCTTTCCCAAAATGCGGCAGCTTCATAGGCATTGGCCTTCTTCACAGGCACCGGGCCTTCCCCAAAATGTGGCAGCTTCACAGGCATTGGCCTTCTTCACAGGCACTGGGCCTTCCCCAAAATGCGGCAGCCTCACAGGCATTGGCCTTCTTCACAGGCACCGGGCCTTTTCCATAGGCACTGGGCCTCGCTCAGGGGTAGAATCTTCGGAGATGTTGAATGTTCCATGCGTTCTGGATGGGCACCCCCTCCTGGGTCTCCAAGCGCACGGAGCTGGGCCTAGAAACATGAACAACCTTGAACGGGCCCTCCCACATGGGAGAGATCTTGTGCAACCCCTCCCTGGAGAGGACCCGCCTGAGCACGAGGTCCGTACCTCAAGAGTTCTGGGGCGGATGTTGTGGTATGGTATTGTCGCAGCGCCTGTTGATACCTTGCCGCTCGCAGCGCAGCCTCTCGACGGTGTTCCTCCCCTAGCATGAGATCCGTCCCACGCATGGCGTCCTGCTGCGCCTCGTCGAACGCCAGGACCCGTGCGGAACGACGCCTGACCTCGTGAGGGAGGACGGCCTCAGCTTCGTAGACAAGGAAGAATGGGGTCTCGCCAGTCGGCTTGGCCGCGGTCATGCGGATAGACAACACCACAAACTGGAGCGCATCGTACCAGCCCCTGCTGCAGGCCTCCAACTTCTTTTTGAAGGTCCTAGTTTTAAGGCCCCTCAGGACCTCCGCGTTGGCTCGCTCGGCCTGGCCGTTGCTCCAGGGGTGTGCTACCGAAGCGTAGCATTTCTGCGTTCCAAGGTTAGCAGAGTACATTTTGAAGCGATTACTGGTGAACTGCGAACCGTTGTCGATGATGATGCGGTTAGGCACCCCAAATTGGCTCACGAGGCCCTTGACGAACTTGATTGCGGAGCTCGCTGGGATGGTGCGGACAGCTTCCACCTCAGCCCACTGGCTCCCGAGGGAACGGGCCCATAATGTCCAGCCCCCAAACTGCGAACGGCCATGAGAGGGGTATAGTCTGCAGACCCCCTGCCGGCTGATGGATCTGCTTGGCGTGGAATTGGCAGGCCTCACAAGCCTTCACTAGCTCAACGGCGTCACTGAGTGTTGTGGGCCAGTAGAATCCGCTGCGGAACGCCTTGCCAACGAGGGTTCGTGATGATGTGTGATGCCCACAATCTCCACCGTGTATGTCTGCCAACAGCTCCTTCCATTGCTCTCTGGAAATGCAACGTAGGGACACATCATTTGGTCACCTCCGGTAGAGCTCTCCATTCTCGATGCAGTAGGCTGTGGCCTGCCGCGCCACGTGCTCCGCGTCCTCCTCCTTCTCCGGCAGGGTCCCTTGCGTCAAGTAGTTCTTGAGCTCTGCCATCCAACATCCATCCTGAGGCTCCAACGCCAGGAGCAGGCGTGCCCCTGAGGCCGGTCCGCAGGCTGGGGCTCCCGAGGCAGGCGGCTGAGGGAGCTCCTCCCGAGGTTGCGATGTGCTTGATAGTGATGGCACCGCCAAGGGCTTGAAGAGTCGCTCCTCGATGATGCCGGGCTCCTGAGGCAGCCGCCTAGATGCCCTCTTGGTGATGTCATCAGCCTATTGATTGGTGCCGCGAGGCACATGCTGCAGCTCCAGCCCCCAAAACTATTTCTCCATCCTACGAACCTCCGCGAGGTAGGCTTCCATGTGCTCGTCCTTCGGCTCATATATCTGGTTGGAGAAGTTGACGAGGAGTTGCGAATCGCCCTTGATGATGAGGCGCTTCACCCCCGTGGCAACTATGGCCTTTAGCCTGCTATTAGGCCTTCGTACTCTGCTATGTTGTTGGAGACCTTTTCTCCGTGTTGGAAACAGAGTTGTATGGCGTAGTAGAGCTTGTCCTGAGTAGGAGATACGAGCACTGCGCCGGCTCCCGCGCCATGTCGGGAGAATGCCCCATCGAAGTACATGACCCAGCCATCCAGTGCCTCGCTTCCCCGGGAAAGTGATCCGTCCTCGCCTGCCTCGAGGCCCGGTGCCTCCGCCCATTCTGCCACGAAATCTGCAAGTGTGGCTCCCTTGATGACTCTGGTCATGCTGAATTCTAGCTGAAACGCTTGCAGTTTGATGTTCAACTCAGCGACTCTTCCAGCCGAGTTGGGGCTCCTGAGTACCCTTTCCAAGGAGTATGCTGAGACGACCTTGATGGGATGGGCTTGTAAGTATTGCCGCAGCTTTCGTGAGGCTACCAATAGCGCGAGGAGGAGTTTTTGAGGCACGGGGTACCGCTCCCTTGCGTCCCGTAGCACCATGCTGACGAAGTACACGGGATGCTCGATGAGGTTGAGGGTGCTGGCACTGCCTGCGTCCTCCGGAGGTTGGGGCGCCTCCTGAGATGATGGAGCCCCCATCACTTGATCGCTTGGAGAGGCCTCTTCTGCTGTGGCTGATCCTTTTCGACTGTGGTTGCGGTCTTCATGAGGCTTTCTTGGTTTCGCTTGGCTTCAGCCCGGGCAGTTGCTGCGGCCTTGGTCTGACGCTCGTCCCTAACCGCCACCAGGGCTGCGCTAGCGGAGTAGGGGGCGGCTGCAAGGCAGAGCACCAGGCTCCCGAGGACGCGGAGCTACCATCACCGGAGGGATGGTAAGGTACCTCTTGAGATCTTGGAATGCCTTATCGGCCTCTTCAGTCCATTCAAAGGGGCCCTTCTTCTTCATCAGCTTGAAGAAGGGCAGTGCTCGTTCCCCCAACTTGGAGATGAAGTGTCCTAGCGCGGTTACACGCCCGATGAGCTTCTGCATTTCTCTGAGGGTTTTCGGCGGGCTCATGTCTTCGACTGCTTTGACCTTCTCCGGGTTGGCCTCGATACCCCTGTGGGATACGAGGAAACCCAGGAGCTTGCCCGAGGGGACTCCAAACACGCACTTCTCCGGGTTGAGCCGTAGGTCCACTTCATTGAGGCTCGCGATGGTTTCTTCCAAGTCCTGTATCAGGGTTTTTGCCTCCCGAGAATTCACCACAATGTCATAGGCGTAAGCCTCGGCGTTCCTCCCGAGCTGCCAGCCCAAGGCGATGTGCATCCGCCGCTGAAAGGTCGCGCCTACGTTGCGCAACCCAAATGGCATGCATGTATAGCACTACACTCCACACGGGGTCAGGAAAGCCGTTTTTTCCACATCTTCTACCGCCATCTTGATCTGGTGATAGCCCGAGAAGGCATCCAGGAAGCACAAAAGGTCACACTCAGTGGTGGAGTCGATGATCTGGTCGATGCGAGGGAGCGGAAATGGATCCTGCGGGCAGGCCTTGTTGAGGTTGGTGAAGTCGACACACATGCGTTCCTGTCCTCCCTTCTTCGGCATGACAACCGGGTTAGCCAACCAATCCGGGTAGCAGACCTCACGAATAATCCCTGCAGCCTCTAGCTTGCGGGTCTCTTGGACGATGAAAGCTTGCTTCTCAGCGGACTGGCACCTCGCCTTCTGCTTCACGGGGCGCACATGTAACTCCCCGAGACTGACGCTTCAGATGCCTTCCAGGGTTTCCGAGATTCGTTGTGTGATTTTGTTTTGTTCGTGCTTTCATCTCTGCATCATGAGCATTGCATCATGTCATCATGCCATCATGCCATTTAATTTTTAAAACTCAACTAAATAAATTGCATAGATCTTTTGATCTATTTAAACCGAGGGAACTCACATGGTGACTTCTCTATATAACATATCCTCCAATATTAGGGAGCTATATTAAATATTTCTTTATTTCGGAAATCACCAAAACACACTTGAAAAATAATTTCGTTCCTTTTCTGCTTCAAGTTTGGTCTCTCTAACCTTGCCCATAAATTATTTCGTCATTTTCCGGAGCTCCACCAAAAATCTCAACATTTTTGGACACTTCTGAAACCCGTCCTAGTTCTAACCATTTGGATTAAATTCAAAGGAGTTTGAATTTATATCTTTTTATCATGCCACTTCTATTTTTCCTGGAACAAGCACATTTTTACGAGTCCATGGAAATAATCCCCATGCCCAAGTCCCTTCTCTAACCTTTTTCTTTCCTTCCTTTTCTTTCTTTATTTTTTTCTCTCTTCTGTCATGTGTGTGAGGGAGAGAGACATTCCAGCCCAGCCCAGCCGACCATTTGGGTCTCCTGTAGCTGCGGCCCAAGGTCCAGCCGCAATGCCCGCTGCTAACCCTAGCCGCACCCAGCGATCTCTCCCTCGATCCATCCCCCTCGTTTCCTGCCAGCGCCGCCACCACGCAACACGCATCGCTCAAACCCGGGGCCCGATCCCCATCTCCTTCCTCGCGTCGCCCGTGCACTCCTCCCTCATCTCCCTCGATCCCACACAGCACCGCCGCTCCTCCTCGTCACCCCGCGCCTCCCGGAGGGCCACCTGCGCGCAACCCTGTCGCCTTCGCCGCCCTTCTGCTGCCTCGGCCTCCACCGCCTCCTCGCCAGCGCTCGGCCTCCTCCCCGAGATCATGCTCCCTTCGTCCATGGCGCCAGCCAGCCCCGCAGGCCCGCGCAGCCCTCGTCCCCGCCTTCTCGCCGCCGGCAGCAGCAGCTGCTGCATCCTCTCGCCGATGCCGCGGCCTCGCCCTTCCTCCTCCTGCATCGAGCGCCCCCGCTCCACCTCATCGTGCCCGCCATGACCCGCAAGGCCATCAGCATCGCCTCCTCCGCATCGCACACGAGAGGAGCGCCCGCGCCCGATCCCCTCAAGCTTGCCACCGGGCCAGGACCTCCTCGCCTGCCTCCTCGTCTACCCGGTGCCATCGCCTCGTCAGCACCGTCGCCAGGGGAGGAGCCCCTCGACCCGTTCCCTTCGGCCCCGACTCCGGCGAGCGCCGCCTCGTCGACTCTCCTCTATGCGACGCCTCCCCTCTGCTTCTTCGCCCTCGCCTGGATCCGTCAAGCTCCGCCGCCCCTCTGCTCCTGCTTCCTCTCCAGCGCACCAGCCTCAACCTCCTTCCCTGCGCGTGAGATGCTCTCCTCCATCACCCACCTCGCGCCGGCTCCTTCTCCCTCACGCCCGAGCCTTGCCGCTGCCTGCGTCCATCCACCACTTGCAGCTGCCGGAGCAGGACCTCCTCGTCATGGCTCTGCCTCCACTAGCAGCCTCCTGCTGCCTGTCATCTCCATGGCCTTGAGCAGCCCAAGGCCCGGGTGTTCTAGCCCTTGCACATCACTGTTGACCCGAGGAGACCACCACCAAGTTCCTGATGGATGCGCCAAGTCCCCAGCGAGACCTGTTTTCGTCAAGTTCGAGTACACGGCTATGACCTCGGAGTTGGACCGCAAGCGCCAAGTACCCCACCGGCAAGACCACACGGACGCTCGAACGACTACAGGACCGGAACGCCTACTACATGGATACGCCAAGTTCTGCTTCCAACATGTACGGCTACACGACGACCTGCCGAGATCCCGTGAACGTCTACTTCCACTACCGCCACCGCCGTGTACGACTACTTCATCTACTGACGCCGTGTACAACTACTTCCACTATGATATGTACCACTACCGTCACCACGTGAACAACTACTTCCCTCAACGACTCGAACCGCTCCGAAAACGCACGCTTCAAAGGTATAACCGCCGAGACGACGCCCGTGAACGAATGCTTTGTTGTATGAGATGTACCATATGTTTGCACCTTGTCCGAATTGTCACTCGTTTCCATGTCGCCGTCCCGTGGGAACCCGGAATCCGGGATCACCCCACCTTCTTGCATGTTGCGCTCATCCGTCACACTTCTTGTTTGCATCGGTATCTCACTCGAGTTATCGGGACCGGAATGTTGCCGTGGCACCATTTTCGTTATCGTTGCCGTGGCACCATTTTTGTTATCATTGCCGTGGCACCCCTTTTGTTCCGCCATGGTGACCAAATGCTTCATAACATGCTCCTATTAACATTTTCATAAAATTGCATAAACTTGCATATGTCATCCGCATCATGATAACAACATTTAAAATGTTTAAAATTGTGTTTGCTTTAAATTGCTAAATGACATATGGGGATTTTCCGGAATTGTTGTTTGTTGTTTTCGGCCTCACTTAAACTTGCCTAAATAGTTAGTTTATTTATGCTTCACCTCTTGCCATGCTTAACAACATTTAATATTGTTGTGTCCCTAAACGAGAGAGAACTAAATAATTGTTGTGGTGTTTCGTCAATATGCAACTCGTTGCATATTGAGCTCCACATAAATTGTAGTGTTGTTTGCTTTACCTTTGCCATGCCATGCATAATTAAACCGAACATGCATCATATTTGGTTGTGCATCATGCCATGATTATGTGATGGTTGTTTACCATGATGTTTGCTTCTTTCCGGTTGCGCTTCTCCTTGATAGTTCCGGTTACGTTGTGATTGTGAGGATTCGTTCGACTACGTTCGTTTGTCTTCTTCATGGAGTCGTTCTGCTTCCTAGCGGAATCTCAGGCAAGATGACCCTTACCCTCGATATCACTTCTATCTTTGCTTGCTAGTTGCTTCGTTCTATCGCTATGATGCGCTGCCTATCACTTGTTTACCATGCCTCCCATATTGCCATGTCAGCCTCTAACCTTTGACACCTTTCCTATGCAAACCGTTGTTTTGCTATGTTACCGCTTTGCTCAGCCCCTCTTATAGCGTTGTTAGTTGCAGGTGAAGTTGAAGATTGCTCCATGATGGACAGGATTATGTTGGGATATCACAATATCTCTTATATTATTAATGCATCTATATATTTGGTAAAGGGTGGAAGACTCGGCCTTATGCCTGGTGTTTTGTTCCACTCTTGCCGCCCTAGTTTCCGTCATACTGGTGTTATGTTCCCGGATTTTGCGTTCCTTACGCGGTTGGATGATTTATGGGACCCCCTTGACAGTTCGCTTTGAATAAAACTCCTCCAGCAAGGCCTAACCTTGGTTTTACCATTTGCCACCTAAGCCTTTTTCCCTTGGGTTCTGCAGACTCAAGGGTCATCTTTATTTTAACCCCCCCCGGGCCAGTGCTCCTTCGAGTGTTGGTCTGAAATGAGCAACCTGCGGGGCCACCTCGGGGCAACTTGAGGGCTGGTTTTACTCGTAGCTTGACTTATCCGGTGTGCCCTGAGAACGAGGTACGTGCGACTCCTATCGGGATTTGTCGGTGCATCGGGCGGCTTTGCTGATCTTGTTTTACCATTGTCGAAATGTCTTGGAAACCGGGATTCCGAGTCTGATCGGGTCTTCCTGGGAGAAGGTCTATTCCTTCGTTGATCGCGAGAGCTTATCATGGGCTAAGTTGGGACACCCCTGCAGGGTATAATCTTTCAAAAGTCGTGCCTGCGGTTATAGGCAGAAGGGAATTTGTTAATGTCCGGTTGTAGATAACTTGACACCAGATACGAATTAAAACGCATCAACCGTGTGTGTAGCCATGATGGTCTCTTTTCGGCGGAGTCCGGGAAGTGAACACGGTTTCTGGGTTATGTTTGACGTAAGTAGGAGTTCAGGATCACTCCTTGATCATTGCTAGTTGACGACCGTTCCATTTGCTCTCTTCTCGCTCTTATTTGCGTATGTTAGCCACCATATATGCTTAGTCGCTGCTGCAACCTCACCACTTTACCCCCTTTCCTTTCCCATAAGCTTAAATAGTCTTGATCTCACGGGTTTTGAGATTGCTGAGTCCTCGTGACTCACCAGATACTATCCCAACAGTTGCAGGTGCCGATGATACCAGTGCAGATGATGCAACCGAGCTCAGATGGGAACTCAACGAAGACCTTGGTCGTTGCTATGTTTTGTTTCATGTTGATCAGTAGTGGAGCCCAGTCAGGACGGTCGGGGATCTAGCAGTTGGGTTATCTTCTTTTCTTTTGGCTTCGTCCGTAGTCAGACTATGTGTGTACTTTGAATGATGTATGATTTATTTGCTCATTGTGTGAAGTGGCGATTGTAAGCCAACTCTTTATCCCATTCTTGTTCTTTACATGGGATTGGGTGAAGATGACCCTTCTTGCGACAAAACCACAATGCGGTTATGCCTCTAAGTCGTGCTTCGACGCGTGGGAGATATAGCCGCATCGTGGGTGTTACAGCACATTGGCGCACACGTTGAGGTGATGCTCAATCACTCCCCTCGGGACCCCCGCTAGCTGATCAGGTTCCCATGCGAACACCTTCTTGTTCGTGTGTAGGAACTTCACCAAGGCCTCCTCCGACTCGGGTTCGAGGTTGGCACCTATGGTGAATGTGGCGTTAGTGGATCCATCCTTGTCGACCGGTACCTGCTTGGTTTCCGCCTTGTCTTGGGTGAATAGCTCCTTCTTCTTAGCCGGCGCAGCCCCCTTGGGCTCGACGGCATCAGTGTTGGCGGGCTGTGCCACCGTGGCTGTCTTGAAAGCAAGCTTGAGCGCCTGCAGTGCATCTTTCGTGTCTCCTGACACGGTAAGGACGCCGCTGCTCCCGGGCATGTTCATGAGGTTGTACGCCGGGTGAGTTGCTGCCATGAACCGGGCCAAGGCCGGGTAGCCGAGGATGGCGTTGTAGGGGAGGCCGATGGGGGCGATGTAGAAGTCGATCAGCTCTGTGCGGAAGTTGTCGTAGGTGCCGAAGGTCACCGGGGGGCGAATCTGTCCCAAGGAGGCGGTGGAACCGACCCCGACACTCGAGAAAGGCCTGCTGGGCTGAAGCCGCTCTGGTGGCATGTGGAGGAGGCTAAAGGCCTCCACAGAGAGCACGTTGAGGCCGGCACCGCCATCAATAAGGGTCCTGGTGATGGCCACTTGGCAGACGGTGGGGGTGCACAGCATCGGGAGCGCACTCGAACCGGCGGGGTTGGAGGGGTGATCGTCCAAGTTGAAGGTCATATCGGCCTCGGGCGCCATCCAGCCCGGGGGGGCTTCTCGGCGCTTGGAGGCGGTGCTGATCTGGCGGGTGAACGGCTTGACGTGGCAGCTCGAAGGTGGCGCCTGTGAGCCGCCCAGGAGAGCTGCGACGACCGGGGGCACTTGCGCGGCGTAATGGGTGAGGAAGAGGCCACGCAGCTCTCCCCAGGAGGTCACTGAAGCTGTCGGTAGGTGGAGTAGCCACATGCGCGGAACGCCAGTGAGGGCCATGGGAAACCAGTTGGCCATCACCCTGTCGTCGCCCCCGGCCTTGAGGACGGCCTCCTCGTATGCCAGCAGGAAAACCAGCGGATCTGTCACGCCGTTGTAGCGGGGCGGCATCTCGGTCTTGAACTTGAGCGGCCACTGCACCTGCCGCAGGGAGGGGGCCAGGGCTCGGATCCCCCTGGCCCTAGTGTCGGCATCGGCTGCTGGAGCGGGCGGCGCGCCTGGGGGGGCACGACGGGCGTGGGACGACGAACCGGCTAGAGTCAGCGACGGGGAGGCAGTGCGGCCTTCGCGCCGTACCGAAGGATGCAGGGACGACGCCTGCTGCTCGTTCCCCGCCGGGCTGGTGGCGACGTTGGCGGCAGGCGACGGGGAACAACGGGGGCGTCCGCTGACGGGTGCCGTCTGGGCGATGCGGGTGGCGAGAGCAGCCCGACGCTCGGCACAGGCTCGGCGAGCGTCCGCCATGGACACGACGGAAGATCACACGCGACTAGCAGAAAAAAGATTCCGGCGCACCCCCTACCTGGCGTGCCAAATGTCGGATTTCGGGTTCCTTGAGGTTCGAACTCTGGGGTGCGCACGAAGATCTTTCCCCTACCAGCTCACGTCTCGAAGTCTCGCAAAGGATCTAGGATAGAAAGAAGAACACACAAGGGACACGAGGTTTATACTAGTTCGGGCCACCGTTGTGGTGTAATACCCTACTCTAGTTTGTGGTGTGGTGGATTGCCTCAGGGGGTGATGATGAACAGTACAAAGGAGAACAACCTCGCGAGGGCCGTTCTTGAGCTGGTGCGATGAACTGCTTGAGGAGTTCAGTCGCCTCTCTCTAGTCTATGGGCAATCTGGATCCGATCCCTTTGCCCGGTGGTGGCTAGTCCTATTTATAGAGGGAGGCCCTGGGCCTCTTCCCAAATAATGAGAGGGAAGGGCGCCAACAATTGGCCATTTTGAAGGGGAACATCTAGTACACTTATCCTGACTAAAGTTGGTCTTCGGCTGCCAAAGGCTCTAACGATGACGTTGTCCTGGGCTCCACGATGACCTCCATCCTGCCGTTCTGCTAGTCTTGGTCTTGTTGCACCAAAACGGTAACCTTTGCGTGATGCCTTGGCCTGTGCTTGCCCCCTTTGCACCGAAGTGGAAACAAGGACACTGCGCCCGCCTGGTCTAGATCGTCATGGCTTGCGTCACGGGCTCCTCGGGAGGTACCCTGCCTTGATCTCTCCGCCTCGCGAGGCTTGGGCCCTTACGAGGGTCTTGAGCTTGAGGTTGATGAAGCTGGGCTGCACTGGGCCCCCTGAGGAGGCTGCTCGTGAGGAAGCTTCCTGTCGTCCACCCCGCGAGGCTTGGCCCCTTACGAGGGTCTTGAGCTTGAGCTTGATGAAGCTGGGCTGCACTGGGCCCCCACTTGAGCCATGCCATAGGCCGCAGGTAGGAAAGTCTGGGGACCCCCGTTCCTAGAACACCGACAAAGAGCTCAAGAACACTCATAAACCAGATAAAGTAGAACTAGGGTATTACGCATCATCCCGGCCTGAAACTGGATAAAAATCCTCCGTGTGCTAACGACTCAACCTGCCAGTCGTGCAACTATTTTCCCGCTGAACATATAAGGGATCCTTATGACCCCATAGGTGATCAGTTTCCCCAACATCTTTGGTGCGCCAGGTAGGGGGCATTAGCTGTGAGAATCTGGTCTATAGTTAGTGTAGTAGCTCTTTCATTGCCATGGCTTTGAAGAAGAAGGCGAGCGGCGATGCCCGTAACCGCAACACTAATCCGCGTAGCAAAAAAAAAGCTAAGTTATATCAACTTTGAGTAATTCTCCCTTTTTATGAGATTATCAGATGTCAAGTTCTTAAAGGGGCTAGTCCGCCGTTTTGGTGTGCCAAGCAGGATCGCCACTGATAACCGTGCGTAATTCTCAAGTCGCACCATCGTGCAGCATGTCCAAGACCATGGTGGCAAGGACAAAAAGTTTGGACAAAGTTATGCAAGCTCGGAAGATGCTGGATTGATGAGTTGCCGGTGGTTCTTTGGTTGGTCGGAATGACGCCAAATCGAGCCATCGGCCAGACACCCCACTCCCTCTTATCCGGGGCAGAGGTAGTTCTCCCCACGAAACTCACATATGGGTCACCTCGAGTGCTCGCTTGTGACGATCTTGAGCAAGAGAGCGGTTTCAGCAAGATGATGCAATGCTCCTTAAGGAAGATCGTCTTCGGGCAGCCTTGTGAGCTGCGCGCTACCAGCAAACTTTGCACCGCTACCATAGCCGCAAGGTTCGTGCCCGAAGCTTTGAGGAAGGCAACCTTGTTCTTTGGTGCGTTCAGTTGGCCAAGAATTCTAGCAAGTTGACGCTGAAGTGGGAAGGCCCCGGTCGGGTAATACGAGTCACCAGGCCCAGTGATGTCCGCCCGGCGACCAAAGATGGTGTTCCGGTGAGCAACTCCTGGAATAGCAAACATCATCCTAAGTTTTACCCATAAGGCACAGTTGCCGGTCCCCTCGGCAAACTACCTTTTGTACAAGCCTTGCTGACAAGGCATGTGACCCTTTGTACAAGCTAGGCGCAGACCCTGAGCAACAGATAAATAAATGAAGCGCTGGCGCCCTAAGTTTTAACATGCATGCTAGGTCAAGTTTTTCTCTCTCTGTGTTAGGGTCGATAGTGCTTAACCACGGCTAACCCCTAGCACAGAGGACGAGTGCGCGTCTTTCTGTCTCTTCCGGTCCTTTTTGGTTCGCAGGAAGCCCGGGCGTTTCTGCCAAACCCTTCAGAGAAGAGGAGATAGATCGGCGTCCGTCCCCGGCAAGCTAAGGTTGCCGGGGGCTGCAACTTCAAGAATCCAAGCGCGGAAAGCCAGAGAGTTGCCGAGGGCTACAGACTTAGATAAGTCTTTTTGTCCCATGTTATGTACTTCCGTATGAAACTTGGACGAACGAAACTTCGTTCATTCCCATACCACCGTGCTCCCTCTTTCCCGTGCCCAGAAACCCTTCTTTGGGCCGGAACATGGTCGTAATGCGATGGGAGGGAAACAAACAAAGGGCCTAATCCTACTACACTCCTACTCCCGCCAAGGGTGTGAGTCTGGACAACCTATGGAGCGGGAGGACGGCAGGGACTGTTGCCGGGTGACGATGTTTATTTTAAAATAACAAGGACTCATTCCTTAGTGTGAGCCTTGCTCATGCACAAAAGAACCCGGCAAGCATCCTTTTCTTCATTAATACATTGTTTACAAGACAATTCACAAAGAATGTAAACATAAACTAGGAATCACAATGTCTAAATTCGAAAAGTGCCCGTGGGCTTAAAGAAAAAAGATAACGTGCCCGTAATCCCTTTCTTGTCCCTCTCCTCAGGAAGCAGACTAGGAAAGCAGGATGGCAAAAAGAGCGCCTAGGCGAGGTACGAGCAGCAGAAGACACCAAGAGAGCCTCCCGGCAGCCGTCCAGGAGAGGGCTGGTGATGATGTTGCCGGGGGAGAAGTTGGAAGATGAGGCAGCGGTTCGCCAATACGAGACGAAGGCATCGGTGCCATCGTACTCCAACTTCACGGCCCGCCACCCACCTTCTTCATCTTCTTCGGCCCTCCAGCGCCAGCCACCAGAGCAGCTACCACGAGAAGTTCAAGGAACTGGCTTGGGAAGCCACCGCCAAGAACGAACCCCTACCCCCCGGCAAACCCTGCCGGGAAGGAGGCCAGGTATAGATGATGGTGCTGCCGATGTCGCCCAGGGACGGTGTGTCCGACACCTAGTCGGACCTGTCATCCTCCCGCCTGCTCCTCCTGTAGTTGCTGCCGCCGTCGCCCGAGGAGGAGCTCTCGTCGTTGGTCGAGGTCTCCGCACATCACCCCAGCATGTGTCCCGAGCACCCGAAGAACTTGATGGAGAGTAGGTCACTCTCTACTAGTTTGAAGTAGAGAACATGCCCCTTCATCAAGCAGTGGGCGCGTGCGAAGGTTTTCCAACCCCGGCGAAGGAGCGTTACATGGGGGACACGGAACTTTGTGTTCGCCCACATGTCGCCATTGCAACACCCCTCCATGTAAAGCCTCAGCTTCGCTGGCCGGTCGATCTCCAGCACCCTTGCGAATTCCTTAGGGAGGCAGAGGCGGCTACGCGGTGACTCATGCAACTGCAGGATGAACTCTAGCACCGTGTCTCCAACATGCCCACTCGACGAAGCAGGAGGATATGAGGGCGGAGAAGGTGGCGCCGTGGACATCCCTCTTCCATGCCCACCTCTGCCTCGACCACCTCACCGACCACGGCCCCGTCCGACACCTTCGTCTTGAACATCTGGCTCTTCCTTAACTGCCACGGCTTTCTGGCGAGAAGAAGACATGGTCACTTTCGCGGAGTGACGACCACGGCCGCGCCCTCTCGGCATGGTGATGGATGGAGGACGAGGAAAGGAGAAGACGCGAGAAGATGCCTCCCCTCCTCTTCCTGGACCCCTTTTTATAGACAAATCAGGGAGATGGAGGGTTGGCTTTGCGCCTCTAAAAAACCCTTTCAAATCCTGCTCGTTAAAACCACTGATAACAAGCAGGGCCGTCGACCGCCCTCCCAGCACCAATCAAAGGCGCATGGGTATTGGCCATAGTGCGCTTTCCCATACCCCATGCGTCCATCACCTACCCCACACCATGCATGAGGCGTACGTGGTGGAAAAAGTGGGTGTAGGAGGAAATGTGGGATGGCGGCTCCAAGATTGAGGAAGGCAAAGAGAGTAAATGAGCAGCGGCTCCACAATTTCTCCCACTTTTTTAAGACGGAAACGGGCTGCATCTTTACTATTCACCATGGGGTGACGCAATCATGTTGCAATCACTCCATGCATGACCCCCCGTCACGCACTCGATGCAAGGTGTGGGGAAGCGCAACTGCCAGAAAGATTGTGGCGGTTCGCCTCTGCCACGCCCGCCCGCGCGCTGCTTTGGGCCTGGCCCAACTACGCCTTGTGCTTATGTGTGGCCCAGGCCCAGGGGCTCCTGTCGGTGTACAAAAGTATAGGTGCTTCTGTACCCCTTACTTGTGCATGGGCGGTCGCAACCACCCCCACAGCAAGGCTTGGCAAGGCAGAGGAAGACAACAGGAGACAAGAACGAAGAACATCAAGAGAGCTGCCTGGGGTAGCAAGTAGCAAGAGGCAAGCAGGGCCACGCCCAGCAACAAGCCTTGCCAAGGCAACCTGCGTGCCCCCTCCCGGCAAGCCATTGCTGGGGCAACTTGTGAGGAGGCCAGCAAGGCCACTACCGTTGGGGTTGAGAGCTCTGACACCATCGACAATGTTCAAGACCAAGACTTGAAGAGCACATGCCTGGTAGTACACGGCTCCTCACGAAGATCGACAACCACGAGTCCACGTGGGGCCAAATGATGAAGACCCCCGGTATCGGCATTCTGGGAATGGGGGTCCCCTGACTTGCCTGCCTGCGGCCTGCAGCGTGGCTCAGCCGGTGGCCCAGTATGGCCCATCTTCATCAACCAACACTCAAGACCCTTGCGAGCGGCCAAGCCTCGCGGGGAGGATGATGGAAGTCCTCCTCAGGTGCGGCCTCATCAGGCAGGCTCACGAGGAGGCAGAAAGATCAAGGCAAGGGGTACCTCGTGAGGTGCTTATGACGCAAGCCATGACGATTGAGACCAGGCGGGCGCCAGGCGGGTGCCAGCCTGCGCAGTGTCCTCGTTTCCTATTTGGTGCAAAGGAGGCAAGCGCAGGCGCGGAGTACTGAGGCATCAGGCAAAGGTTTCCTTATCGGTGCAACGAGGCCAAGACCAACATGACGACAGGATGAAGATGACCGTGGAGCCCAAGACTGCCTCATCACCAGTGCCTTTGGTAGGCGAAGACCACCTTTAGTCAGGATAGCTTGTACTGTATGTCCCGTTTCAAAATGGTTGTTGTTGGATCCCTTCCCGCTCAATATTTGGGAAGAGGACAAGGGCCTCTATAAATAGGGCTAGCCACCAGAGTAGAAGGCATCTCATCTAGAGGTTCATCCACTCACCGCACCAGCACAAGAACACCTCTCCTCGCGAGGTTGTTCTTCCTATGTACTGTTCATCTGCAGCCCAAGAGGCAATCCACCACACCACACATTGGATTAGGGTATTACACCACATCCGTGGCCCGAACCAGTATAAACCTTGTGTCTCTTGTGTTGTTCATCGATCTAGCTTAGAATCGCGGCGAGGTTGTGGGCGTGTTTTGGTAGGGAGAGATCTTTGTGTGCACCCTAGAGTTCGAACCTTAAGGGTTTGGCCGAAACCCGATATCTGACATTTTGCGCGGCAGGTAGGGGTGCGCTGAAATCCTCTTTCTGCTGATCTAAGTCCCATCGCTTCATCGCATCCATGGCAGACGCTCGCGAGCTCACGTCGAGCGCCGGGCTGCTCTCGCCGCCCATGTTGCCCAGACGGCTCCTGTCGGTGGGTCTCCTCGTCATTCTCCGTTGCTTGCCGCCAATGCTGCCGTCGGCCCAGCGGGGAACGAGCAGCAATCATCTTCGTTGCACCCCTCGGTGCGGCATGAAGGCCGCACCGCCACTCTATCGCTGACCCCAGCTGGTTCGTCATCTCACGCTCGTTGCACCCCCACGGACGTGCGGGCTGCGTTGCTCCTAGCACGTGAGCTCCTGCACTACCGTCCCGTCGACGACCTCTACGAAGAGTGGCTCGCTCGCATCACCGAGCTCGTCAGCGCCGCAAGGGGCTATCCCGCGTCGTCCTTCTCGCTGCATCGCCCTCCGTCATGCATGGGCGACACAGCTCAGGGAGCGCCTCTGCCACTTCCTCCCCAATAAGGCGCCCTGGCTCCAAGGCGTGCGGCCCCTGGACGTGACCCACCGCGTCCAGCACCCGCGCGACAAGAAAGAAGCTGCCATGAAATCCCTTGACCTCAAGAAGGTGCTCCCGTGCTCCCGTGCTCCCTGTGCCAGCACGACAAGACCGTGTCCCTGCACTAGCGCGTAAGGACCCCGTGCTGCCCCTAGAAGCGGTGCGTGGGAACCATTGGGAGAAGGCCTCGCGTTAGCAAAGGGCTTCGGTGGCCACGGCGGGTTGCCATGAATTCACCACCGAGCTGCGTAGCATCTCCTGGCAAGGCAAGTTAAAGCCGGACCTGTCTCCTCGTTGTGACGGTACAGCTGACCCCGCGGAGTTCCTGCAGCTCTACGAGGTGGGCATCGAGGCGGCCAACGGAGACGAAAAGGTCATGGCGAACTGGTTTCCTATGGCGCTCAAGGATGGCGCCCGCACCTGGCTCTTGAACCTGCCTCCCGGCTTGATCTCCTCTTGGGACGAGATGCGTAGCCGTTTCATCGCTAACTTCCAGGGCACTCGCGACCGCCCCCCTGGCCGCGGGTGACCTGCGCCGCATCAAGCAGCAGCCTAGAGAGACCCTGCAGAAATACATCCAGCGCCTCAACAGCGCCCACCTCAAGATCCCCAAGGTGACGGACGAGGCCATCATCTCAGCGTTCTCTGATGGCGTCCGTGACGTCAAGATAAAGGAGGAGATCGCCATCCACAAGGATCTGTGGACATCCCTGGAGTTGTTCAACCTGGCGACCAAGTGCGCAAGAGCTGAGGAAGGACGCCTCTCCCTCCTCGAGCTTCCAGTTGCTGACCCACAAGAGAAGAAAACCAAGGCCAAGGACGTGCTCGCAGTAGAGCCAGACACGAAGCGTGACAGGGAACAGCCGGAGTCGTCCAAGGGCAGCCGACCATTCTGCACCTACCACAACCTCCACACCCACAACACCAATGAATGCCAAGAGCTCAGGGCCGTTCGAGAAGGACAATTCGGTCGATGCCCTGAGCGCAATGACCGGGGCTACGGCCGAGCAGGAGGCCGAGGCGAAGGACGATGGGACAACCGTGGCCTTCGCCAGGAATGGCGTGACCGACCTCATGAAGATCGCTGGCAGGACCAGCCTCGCGAGGGAGCCTGGAGGGATCAGCCTCGCGAGGATCGCCCGCGGGGCAACGCAGGCCTTCCTCCTCTACAGCCGCCGCCAAGAAGGAACGACGACCACCACCAGGACGAGGGGGCTAGGGGCTTCCAGGAGCCACGCGCTATCGCTTGCATCTTGGACGGAGCCCAGGCCCCAACCTCTCAGCGCATCTTCAAGCAGTTTGCTCGCGAGGTGAATGCAGTTCT
Organism: Triticum dicoccoides; assembly: GCF_002162155.2. Classification (NCBI taxonomy): domain Eukaryota; kingdom Viridiplantae; phylum Streptophyta; class Magnoliopsida; order Poales; family Poaceae; genus Triticum; species Triticum dicoccoides. The sequence goes on along the minus strand of NC_041381.1, from coordinate 265,245,466 downwards.
CCCCAAGCTCGAGGCCACGCGCTCGCTCAAGTGGTCCAAGTGCACCATCACTTTTAGCTCAGCAGATCAACTCAAGTGTGCGGCTACCACTGGCGTCCTCCCGATGCTATGTTCCCCAGTCATCAGCAACGTGCAAGTCACCAGGACCCTCATCGACGGTGGCGCAGGGCTCAATGTTCTGTCCGTTGAGATGTTCAACAACCTTCAAGTGCCATATGACCAACTTCAGCCTACCAAGCCCTTCTCAGGAGTCACTGACGGCTCCACCATCCCGATAGGGCAGGTCCACTTCCCTGTCACTTTCGGGCAGCACAACAACTACCACACCGAGCTCATCAACTTCGATGTCGCCCACATCCGCCTGCAATACAATGCCATCCTTGGGTATCCAGCCCTGGCCAAGTTCATGGCAGTGACCCACCATGGCTACAACGACCTCAAGATGCCAGGAAGAGGCGGAATCATCACAGTCCCCTGCGAGGAGAAGGATGCGGTGTGCTCCCTCTAGCGCGCCTTCCAAGCTCCATCAATCGAGGACCCGGACAACAAGGGCAAGAACCCTCCTGAGGCAGTCCCCAAGAAGAAGAAGACATCGCCCAGCTCAAGGCCTCGGGAGGTTGGCATCTCAGGTGGCGTCTTATCAGGATCCGCGCCCATGCAAGGGGTGCCTCGTTCCATCGTGTAGGAAGGCGTGCCCAGTGCCCTTCTCGGGCAGGGCTCGGGGGCTCTCTTTTGGAGGGCCTCAGATGCTCGGGCACATCTTGGAGGCATGTTTCGCGACACGTTTCCCTCAGGAAGGCATGGGGCAAGGAAAGCCCAAACCTCAAGAGTTCATCACCAAGACCACTCAGGAGCTTCAGGAACCAAGCACTACAAGAAATATGTCAACTTATGACCACCACTATTGGTCACTGAAAGGTCACAAATTTCCATTTATGACCTTTTTGTGACCAAAAACAGAAGGTAAAAAGCTGGCCATCATAAACTGACTATAGCGACCTTTCTTCTGGAATGGTCAAAGACGTTTAGGACTAAAATATTCCTACTATGGCGTTTTGGTCACTACCAACCTCCCCAGGCCATGTAGGCATCCAGCGTGGCAAGCTGATGTGGCACAAGATTCAGCCCGGTCCAATTCGGTTTTCTACATGGGCCTAGCCCAACAATTCAGCCTATTTGTGTTTTTTTTGTCTGTCAATTTTTGGTTGGGTACATGGGCCAAGCCCAATATTGCAGCCTTTTTATTGTTGGGTTGTGGCCTTTTTGTCTAAACGAATTTAGTTTTTCTTTTTTTTCCCAAAAGAAGGGTCCACTAGTCAGATGGGTCCCAGTTGTTAGGTTCTATTAAAGTGGGACCCTTTTGGTAGCATCGTATTATTCAGATTACAATTTGAAAATTTGACAGAAATAAATAACCATGTTTAAATAAGAACAGACAGAAAACACAAGTAATATTTCAAATAACAACAACGAGAATCAATCACAGTCATACAAATATACTGGGCTCCTTCTGTCATGACAAAGTTACAACACAGATACAAATACAATCAGTCACACAGATATAGGGACAATCACAATGAGAATTGACAATCAACACAAACTGGGCTCCTGCTCCAGTCAGATGAAACTGTATGCATGACTAACTACGTGACCATAGTCGACTAGGCTACCTTCGCTACACTAGGACAACAATAGAACTATCATCATGCCTTCGGCCGTCGCCCTATTACATGAATCAGAAGAGAAGAATCAAAACACTGGAGCCAATATATTATGAACAGAACATTCAATAAAAAGGACAAGTTCTTTAGAAAAATAACACAAATTCAAAAATAGAGCACTTTACTCATAGCATGCAGAGTATCATTATTAAGTTCATAGGGTTTATAGTGCCTGGACTTATTAGAGTGGTAGCATATCATCATATACATCCGTATGTTGTAGCCCATTTGAAATGTCTAGAAAGACTTATATTTATGAATGGAGAGAGTAGAATGTAGCATGCGATAAAACCAAAGGATTAGCCAACAATAAAAGAAGGCACTTAATTAGTTCATTACATTTAGTTAAAACTGCTTCTATGAAGCGCAGGACTAAACCATTTAGTTAACACAGCAAGAAGTGCCAAGGAGCATAGTATAGTACTGCCCTAAAAGCACCAAGAATCTTCTGGACCAACAACAAAAACAACCAAGAAGCACTCATTTTTCAATTCATAGGGCTAAAAATATATTTATCAGAATGGCACTGAAATCAACCTCTTTATCTATCATCACAGGGTCAGTATGCTTGATAGGCCCATTATGAGTTTCCCTACGGTAATGCCAAAGATGAGATAGAGGACGCACACATTGTTGTAGACATTGGCAAGACAGGAACCAACAAAATGGTGCTTGCCATCTGCAAGGAGAAAGCAGAATACCAAAAAGGTTAGGAAAACAATATAGAATGATAAAACAAAGAAGAGACGCACCCACTCATTAGAGAAGTAGCATACCCAAAAAATGTGAAGCATAAATGGCCACCAAGAAAGCATATTGTTGTATACATTGACAAGATAGGAACCAACAAAATGCAACAGACTAAAACCAAATTTATACAGCAGGGAATGATTTACAGTAACCAAAAGATTTTGCACAACAAGCAATAAATACGTAGTAGATATTGACACCCATGACATAGGACCAGCATAAAAAAAGAGCATCGGTGTAGAACAGGCGACACTGCTACATAAAGCTAGCCATGCGTGAACACAGGTGCATTAAAGTATAGATCAACACTGCATAACACGTGTCCTACAATATTTTGACTCCTACCTATTTTCTTATTTTACAAAAGCTTCCCATGCGTGTATAGATCAACTTTATATTGTGAATACATAAAGCTGGCCATGCGTGAACACAGGTGCATTAAAGAATGAAGAATACATCGGCACATAGCACGAACCATGGACAAACATTGGTATGTAACCTGTCTACTCAGTAGGTGCCAATTTAGATGCACTGAATCGACACCAACTTGGGCGAACTAGTGGTATGTGCAGAAACAGCGAAACATTGCAAAAGCTCCTCTTTTCCCAAATTGTGTGGTGAGGAACCAACCTATGCCCCCAATTCGTCCTGCGGAGGCAACTAGCGGCAATGACTTAAGCATGACCCCAGTTCCCAACAGCTGATTACCCTTGACTCATCCGAATTCTCCTAACAAGGTAGAAATTGGCAGGTCTATTTGGAGGAAAAAGGATCTACTAAAATCTAGCTTACTAAATATTGGTCAGATCGCAGGACTGTGCACGCACACCGCAGATCCAACAGATCACAGCGCGAGACAACAGGACCCAAGTCTAACTAAACCGTGCAAACAAGAGGGAGACGGGATCAGAGGAGACGCATTCGCACCTAGCCGGAGCTAACGATGATGTTGTTGATGGGGATGAAGATGAGCTTGACGAAGAAGCCGATGAACCCCATGATGACGAACCAAATCACCGTCCGCGCCGCCACCTTGGTGAACTCTATGCGCCGAATCAGCGTCAGATCTGGTGAAAGAGGAAAACGAACCGGATCCGGACGAGCAGGCGCGAGTCTTTGGTCCTTACCCTTGCGGTCGGGCTTGTGGCAGCGCTTGACGAGGCGGACGTTGTCCTTGGCGAACTCGCGGAGGGGGTCCACCACGGAGTCGACGGCGTCCATGGCTGCTACCGGCGGGAAGGGGAGATGTCCGAGCCGATGACGATGATGAGGTAGCGCGCGTGAGGGGAAGGGAGGGGGAAGCCAACGGGCGAATGGTGTGCTGTTTGGATTTGTGCTTTGGATCTGCGAGGAGGGTAGGAGGAGGCCCGGCGAAGAGCTATGGTGGGAGGATTTGGTCTGAATCGGGGAGAAG
>NC_041381.1:265229543-265241405 GCF_002162155.2 Triticum dicoccoides | reverse complement strand
GATGGGGGGGCGTCGTCGTTGGTCGTTGCAGGTCAAGAGCAGCGGCGCATGGGGGGAGGCCGGCGGCGGGGTAGGAGTTGGGACGGCGGAGAGGGAGGTCTGGTTCAGGGAGGGAGATCTGGGTCGGGGAGAGGGAGGCGGCGCCACATGGGTCGGGGAGAGGGAGAGGGAGGGGAGTGTGCTGCAAGATGCTAGGGTTTGGTTGGCCTGCGTGCGTTTAGGAGACGTTGGATCTGTATGGTGTGGACGGCTTAGATCGGCATAGGGGGGGTGATCCGTGGGAAGGGAGGTTCTTCCTTCTGATTGGTCCAAGAAATGTATCATTTAAAATAGTTTCTAAGTGGTAAAAATAGAGGGAATTTGTCAAGCAACTGCCAATAATTTTTTCCAAAAATGGCACCACTAAAAAAATATCACTCAAGTTATACAACATTTTCTGGATGATAACCAACTTGTATGCATTTCCGATATTTCTAGCATTTTTTAGCCATTTAACCAAAAAATAATAGTTTGCTCGTAGTTTTTTTGTGAAGGGCCTACCATATATTTGTTGCAAAATTGTACCAAATCAATTTTCTAAAATACTAGGACATATTTAATGCACAATTGACCAAATGGTTGGGTGTAAAAAAAATTGATCCACCTCTCGTGAAAAAGGCAAATTTCCGCAGATTCAGTTGGAAACGGGTCAAATTTGAACTGTAACTACCTCATAGTTTGCTCTTTATTTTTTCCAAAAATCATTTCTAGGTACATAAGTATCTATTTAATCAGAGAAACACCAAAAAAATTCCAAGATTCAACCACTAGCTAGAAACGGTCATTCCCGCCGTTTTGACCGCATTTTGAAACGGGCATAAAAATTCAAAAAAATCAAAAAATTGGGAAACCTTCGCATTGTTTCATTGTTTGTGGCCAAGTTCCCAGGAAAAATAATAAACTTGTAATAAGGCAATTATTTTAAAAAAGTGTTCTCAGAAACAAGCTATCACGTGTGGAGATCAATGGCTTTCAAGCCAAATGATCAATCTTATCGCCACATTCATGGCATAGTTTGTTCAAATGATCACATATTGTGCACAAGGGTGCATCTTGGAATGACAAACAATGTTGCCTAAGGAAGTTTTCGTTTTCTTTGGACGAAAAAACCATTTTCCATTTTTCGAGTGCCCAAAAGGAGGGTTTTTTGTGAAGGACCTCCCAAATAATTGTTGCAAAATTGGACCAAATCATTTTTCTAAAATACTAGGCCATATTTAATGTACAATTGACAAAATGGTTGGGTGTCAAAAGTTTTGATCCACCTCTGGTGAAAAAGACAAATTCCCGCCGATTTAGTTGGAAGCGGGTCAAATTTGAACTGTAGGTGCCTCATAGTTTGCAATTTATTTTTCCCAAAAATCATTTCTAGGTACATAAGTACCTATTTAATCAGAGAAACGCCAAAAAAATTCCAAGATTCAACCACTAGCTAGGAACGGTCATTCCCGCCGTTTTGACCGCATTTTGAAACGGGCATAAAAAATTAAAAAAAAAACAAAAAATTGGGAAACCTTCGCATTGTGTCATTATATGTGGCCAAGTTCCCAGGAAAAATAAAAAACTTGTAATATGGAAATTATTTTAAAAAAGTGTTCTCAGAAATGAGCTATCATCTCTCAAGATTCATGGCTTTCAAGGCAAATGATCAAACTTATGGCCACATTCGTGGCATAGTTTGTTCAAATGATCTCATATTGTGCAAAAGGGTGCATATTGGAATGAGAAACAATGTTGCCTAAGGAAGTTTTCATTTTCTTTGGACGAAAAAACCATTTTTCTTTTTCGAGTGCCCGAAAGGAGGTTTTTTTGTGAAGGAACTACCAAATAATGGTTGCAAAATTGGACCAAATCATTTTTCTAAAATACTAGGACATATTTAATGCACAATTGACCAAATGGTTGGGTGTAAAAAGTTTTGATCCACCTCTCGTGAAAAAGACAAATTTCCGCCGATTTAGTTGGAAGCGGGTCAATTTTGAACTGCAGCTGCCTCATAGTTTGCTATTTATTTTTTCCAAAAATCATTTCTAGGTACATAAGTACCTATTTAATCATAGAAACACCAAAAAAATTCCAAGATTCAACCACTAGCTAGGAACGGTCAAGCCCGCCGTTTTGACCGCATTTTGAAACGGGTATAAAAAATTCAAAAAAATTCAAAAAATTGGGAAACCTTCGCATTGTGTCATCATATGTGGCCAAGTTCCTAGGAAAAATAACAAACTTGTAATACGGTAATTATTTTAAAAAAGTGTTCTCAGAAATGAGCTATCAAGCGTGAAGATTCATGGCTTTCAAGCCAAATGATCAATCTTATGGCCACATTCATGGCATAGTTTGTTCAAATGATCTCATATTGTGCACAAGGGTGCATATTGGAATGGCAAACAATGTTGCCTAAGGAAGTTTTCATTTTTGTTGGACAAAAAAACATTTTCCATTTTTCGAGTGCCCGAAAGGAGGTTTTTTTGTGAAGGAACTACCAAATAATTGTTGCAAAATTGGACCAAATAATTTTTATAAAATACTAGGCCATATTTAATGCACAATTGACAAAATGATTTGGTTTAAAAAAAATTTGATCCACCTCTCGTGAAAAAGACAAATTTCTGCCGATTCAGTTGGAAGCGGGTCAAATTTGAACTGCAGCTGCCTCATGGTTTGCTATTTATTTTTTCCAAAAATCATTTCTAGTTACATAAGGACCTAGTTAATCATAAATACATGGTTTGGTGGTGATACGTCGAGGTTTGGGCGGTGGCCGAGGGCCCCAACTCTAGAGCGCGTAAACTCGCATGCCCGCCGCGTGGTCACCGCGTGACTGTGGCGTTGCCATGTGTTCTGGGCGGCCTAGGCATGTCTAGTGGGTTGGGCACTCCCCAGGTTGGTGCTAGGAAGAAAATTACAACATAAGATTCTCACGAGGAGACCGATCGATGCTCAAACATGAATTAGCAGCCAAGTGTTTGATTAGCGGTACGGGAAATGTACATGGCTAATGGGCGTGAGTTTTGGCTGAGGATGATCAGTTACTAAGAAGACCGTTTTCACAAATTTTCATCTCAAAAGGAGGAGCCTAGGTGGTAGTTGCTTTGCAAACCACCACACTAGACATAAATACGAATGTTGAAGCTCGGGTCAAAATAATGAATGGATTGAGCTGGCATTTGGTGGAGGATGGTTATTTGGGCATAGGAAAGCACTGTAGAAAATGGATACTATTTGGACATGCCAAAGTGGTACTTCCTTCACAAACTGTTACTCTGAACAGAATAGGAAAATGAATATTTTTGAATTATTTTTGAACTAGGCAAGGAAGGTTTTTACATATTTGATGAAGATATGACCCAAAGAATTTATGAGATTTTTTTGGGAATTGTGGGAATGAAAGAAATATAGGTTGCTTCACAACCTAGGGCAAAAACTGCCACATGGACATGACACATAGGCAAAACTGATGAGGTGGCGCCTAGTCATAGCAACCCACCACAATTTACAAGGCTATGACCATCTATATTGGTCGTTAACAACTAGAAATAAGGCAGCGGACTAGCGCTGTTAGCTTTATGACCATTTCATGTAAGGAAATTATGACCTTTCTGACCAAAATGGTCGCAATGGTTTCGGGTTTGGAGCCCCTCGAACAGCTTTTGACCAATTGGTCTCAAATGGTCATAAATCTATGACCAATTCTTCCAGGGTCACTGACAGAAGGTCATAAGTTGACATATTTCTTGTAGTGAAGAGCCATGCACGGCGACCGCCATTTGCTTGGCGTAGCTCCCCATCTAGGCGAGGATGGTGGGCTGCGCGTCTGCATCGATGTCCCAGGGCTCAACCGAGCCGCATCTCAGGAGCGCCTCTGGCCTTCATGCATGGGATGTTGGGAGGGTCCGCCGTACAGCTACGTTCGCCTGCCTTTCGGCCTCTCAAACGCGGCTGCCACCCACCAGCGCCATCTACGGAGTATTCTGACAGCTCAGGAGGCCAGACATCACACGGTCCTGGCGGAGATGGAGATGGTCCTCGAGGAACCTCCTGGATCCCCAGAGCCTCCCGAGGCTCAGTGCTCCGGTGGCTCGTGAGGGTCAGCCTCTCCATCATGCATCTTCAGCTACTCCAACACCCCTTCTACAATGGCACCAGGTGACATCTTTCGAGTTCATTTCAGCTGGGAGCGCCCTCAGGGCTGTATCATTCCCAGGCCGCATGGGTCCGTCCCTGCGGCGTGTATCCCTTTTGCTTATGTCTTAGTTTACCTTGCTGGGGGCGCCCCTCAGGCTGCATCATCCCCAAGCCGCTTGGGCCGGTCCCAGTGGCATGTATCCCTTCAGCGTTTATCTATGCTGATTTGCCCTCCATGCTTAACCTGCCTATGATTATCGCCTATTCGATTGACACCTACCACTGGAGCTGCTCACGCTGTCATGGCGCTTGAGCATGGGTCCATCCCTGCAACGCAGACAAATCTGAGTGGTCGAGCTCTGGCCCGTGGAAGCCCCACAAGCGTCACATCGCCAGGCTCTTAGTGCCCTCACCACTCCCTTAGAGCAACCAATGGTCGGCTGGCAATCATAATGGCAACCCGTGCTTTTTTCTTGTTACCTAGCAGGAACCTCTTGAGGTCTGAAGCGGATGGCACCATGAGCTCTCTCTCTCTTTCCCATGCGATCCGCTTGCACGCTAAAAGGAGGGCTCCTGAGCATCGCGACTCAGGAGCTCTTACTAGTTCTCCAGCCCTCACCCCCTGGCCTTGTCCACGGCATCATGACCTGGCAAACCAGCGGCGGCTGAGCTTGCTTGAGGGTCGGGACCTAAGGACGTAGAGCATGAAGGGGTTATGGGGAAGAGAAGGGAAGCTCATGAGGGCCTAACCTAGCTGCACCAAAGCTGCTAACGTACAAGTCCGGCACAACACGAAGGAGCGACTCCATGTTTTAGAGATAAGTTTCACGCCTGGAATAGCTAATCGATGTAGCATAGAATCTCCACTTAATGCGTCACTATGATGGAAACGTTGCCTTCCCCTCTCGCCTCTCGGCGGCTGCTTGCGCGCTAAAGGGGACCTCCTGAGCATCGTGCCTCAGGGGATCTTACTGGACCTCGGGCCGCTCACCTCCTGGCCTTGACCACGGCATCGCGACCAGGCATACCAGCGACGGCTGAAGCCTGCCTGGGGACTGGGACCAGTCAGCGTAGATCACGGAGGCATCGCGAGGTTAGAAAGGGGGAACCAAGCTAGGACCGGACAAGCATTCGCACGATTTCATAATAAGGATCACATCAGCAAAATACATCGCGGACCCTTTACATGCCCCCACGGGTTGTTTTCTCGATTCCTCGCAGGGAACAAAAGACGAGATTCCTAAGGAGTCCTAACTGCACGTGCCTCCATGGCCGACGCCATCATCAACAGTGGGCCATGAGAGGCTGGCGCCAACCGCTTCCAGATCAGCCGCGACGACGGCCTGATGCAGCCGCCTTGCTCCGAGCACGACGCGAGCTTGGGGGCACGTAGCTGTTGTTGCTCATCTCCGGAGTCACGAAGAGCTCGGAAGAGTCGCTGGACTCCCAAGCGTCGCTGCTGCTGCCGGAGGAGCCAGTGGGGACACGAGCGGCAGGCCTAGCCCCTACCACGTTGATGTCCTGACCGCCTCCTCTTGGGCAGCACTCCAGGCGGCGGCCTTCTGCGTCAAAGACCTTGAAGAGAATCAAGGAGGCGCCATCGTATTCAAAGTGAATCATGAGGGCGCCCCCAGTTCGGCAGACCCGGGCGACCTCGCCCCAGCTTCGGGTCATGAAGACCTTGCCCGAAGCGACGACTTCAACCTCCACTCAGGTCGCCGGAGCGCCACAGTCGGTGTCCTATAGCCAAAGCTCGAGAGGCCCCCTCGGCGGCATCTCGGTGGCGAAGAACGAAGGGAAGCAGATCTAGGTGCGTGGAAGCATTACAACATGAAGCACGAGCTCGCGAGAGGAGTCCGCGGCGTGGACTCCAAGAGCAACGGCGCGCACCGCCACGTCTCGTCGACCTCGTCTGCGGTGTGGGCGGCGTCGCTCGTCATCCCTTTCTCTAGGGCCCTCGGCTCGGGCTTATAGGGGTAGCGGGAACCCAAGAGGTGGCCTCTCGCACCAAGGCCTCGTCATCTCTGGCCTCGACACCTCGTCGCGAAGTCATGGGACCGGCCGCTTCTTCGGAGGGAGCAGATCAGGTTGCTCCCAGAGGGCCTTCCCCTTCTCTTCGGCTGAGAACCTATGGATCGGTGCCATTGGCGTCAAGAATGGAGGTGGAGCAAGGGAGAAGAAGTAGGCGGAGCCAAAGAAGATGTGCAACGGGGGATTTCGCCCCTCCCCATTTATAACTCAAGGGAGGCCAACCGTCGACCTCCACGATCACAGGTAATCATGACCCTTTTTGCATGCAGCAGGGACTCGTCAAATCAGGCAGTTGTCGAGGCAGCATGGGGAAGTGGAGACGCCCATGCGGCGACCAAGGCTGCAGGCTGTTGGGGCCCGTGGTGCTCCGCACTTTCCCTTTGGCTTTGCCGCTAAGCCAAGTCCGAGCGCACCTTGGGCTCGGGGGCTACTGTCGGCATTCTAGGAACGGGTGTCCCCAGACTTCCCTGCATGCGGCCTGCAGCGTGGCTCACCTAGTGGCCTAGTATGGCCCGTCTTCATCAACCAACACTCAAGACCCTCGCGAGGGGCCAAGCCTCGCGGGGCGAACGACGTAAGGCCTCCTCAGGTGCGGCCTCATCAGGCAGGATCGCGAGGAGGCGGAAAGATCAAGGCAAGGGGTACCTCGCAAGGTGCTCACGACGCAAGCCATGACGATCGAGACCAGGTAGGCGCCAGGCAGGTGCCAGCCTACACAGTGTCCTTGTTTCCTCTTTGGTGCAAAGGAGGCAAGCGGAGGCGCGGAGTTCCAAGGCATCAGGCAAAGGTTTCCTTATTGGTGCAATGAGGCCAAGACCAGCAGGACGACAGGACGGAGGTCACCGTGGAGCCCAAGACAGCGTCATCACCAGTGCCTTTGGCAGGTGAAGACCACCTTTAGTCAGGATAGCTTGTACTGGTTATCCCCTTTCAAAATGGTCGTTGTTGGATCCCTTCCCGCTCAATATTTGGGAAGAGGACCAGGGCCTCTATAAATAGGGCTAGCCACCAGAGTAGAAGGCATCTCATCTAGAGGTTCATCCACTAACCGTACCACCACAAGACACCTCTCCTCGCGAGGCTGTTCTTCGTATGTACTGTTCATCTGCAGCCCAAGAGGCAATCCACCACACCACACACTAGATTAGGGTATTACACCACATCGGTGGCCCGAACCAGTATAAACCTTGTGTCTCTTGTGTTGTTCATCGATCTAGCTTGGAATCACGGCGAGGTTGTGGGCGTGTTTCGGTAGAGAAAGATCTTCGTGCGTACCCCAGAGTTCGAACCTTAAGGGTTTTGCCAAAACCCGATATCCGACACCCGGCAAGACTCTTGCCGGGGACGACTCCAAGGCCCTCGGCAGGCCTTGCCGGGGATGATCGCTGGGCCACGGCCAGGCCCGCGCTCGGCAGGAATCCGCCACCTCACCGCCACTCCAATGTGACAATAAGCATGCTAGCAAAGCAGACGCCTACGTGGTGGCATGAAGAACTTTGTGGCAGCCTACCACTTTGCCATCATAGCACCTGGTTGGCCAGCATGGCGCTGCATGCCTCGTTGGCCCAGACACGTGGCAGGAGAGGGGAAGCAGCGAAGGACAGGATGGCCTCTACTGCCATACCCAATAAAGCGAGAGGACACATGGGCAACGCATTAAATGCATTTGTCCTACATTGATCAAGTGATAAGCTTGTACCGATGTAGCTTGCCACCTCCTGTGTGCCACTGTGGCAACCCCTTTTGTGTATAAAAGGAGGCCCAAGGCGCACAGAGAGAGGATTCGGACTTTTAGACAAGGCACGCATCGTAGCTAGTTCAAAAGCTCAAGAACACTCATAAACCAGATAAAGCAGGACTAGGGTATTACGCATCCTTGCGGCCCGAACCTGGATAAAAATCCTCCGTGTGCTAACGACTCGACCTTCCCTTTGTGCAACTAATCCCCCGCCGAACATAGAAGGGATCCTTGTGACCCCATAGGTCATAATTTTCCCCGACAGTATCAGTTTGTCAATGACATTCTATACAGAAAGAGGCCGAACGGGGTTAAATTGATGTGCATCTGCCGGGAAGATGGGCTGAAGCTGTTGGCAAAAATACATGGACGTGTATGTGGCCGTCACATTGGATCAAGAGCCCTAGTCAGAAAAGCCTTCCGGCAGGGTTTCTACTTTCCCACAGCTGTCTAGGATGCGACTGAGCTAGTCACCAAGTGTGAAGCTTGCTAGTTCTATTCAAAGAACATGCATCAACCAGCTCAAGCTCTCCATACAATCCCTTTATCTTGGCCATTTTTGGTCTGGGGGCTCGATATCATGGGCCCCTTCCCCTGTGCTACTGGGGTTTGGAATTCTTGTACGTTGCGATCGACAAGTTTACAAAGTGGTCGTAAGTGGAGGCAGTGAGGAAGGAGACTGCACAATCAGTTGTCAAGTTCTTGAAAGGATTGGTGTGCTGTTTTGGAGTACCCAACAGAGCGATCACCGACAATGGCACGCAATTCACGAGTCGTGCCTTCATGCAGTACATCCAAAGCCTTAAGAGCAAGATCTCTTTCGCCTCTGTTGCTCATCCATGGAGCAATGGGCAAGCTCAGCGGATGAATGTTGAAGTTTTGTGTGGGCTCAAGACGAGGACTTTTGATAAGTTGCAAAAATGCGGCAGACACTACATTGATGAGCTGTCGGTGGTTCTTTGGTCCCTCCGGACGACACCAAATCAAGCCACCGGCCAGACTCCCTTCTCCCTAGTGTATGGGGCAGAAGCAGTGCTCCCCACGAAACTCATATACGGTTCACCTTGAGTACTTGCCTATGATGAAGTAGAGCAACAGCAGCTACGGCATGACGATGTTGTGCTCCTCGAGGAAGATTGTCTTTGAGCCGCTGTGCGTGCAACACGCTACCAGCAGGCCATGCATTGCTATCATAGCAGCAGGATTCACACCGGGAGTCTTGAGGAAGGCGACCTTGTCCTTAGGCGTGTTCAATCCGACAAGGGTTCCAACTAGTTGACGCCGAAGTGGGAAGGCCCTTACCGGGTAATACAAGTCACCAGACCTGGTGCAGTCTGTTTGAAGACCAAAGATGGCATTTCATTGCAAAACTCATGGAATATTGAGCATCTTGGCACGTTCTACCCGTAAGGTCCGGCTGCCGGGCTCAGTACCGGCAACCACCTTTTGTACAAGCCTAGCCGATGTGCTCTCATTTTCCCCCCATACTAACGACAGGGTCCCTACCATGGATAAACTCCCCGAAAGGAAGAAGTAAGAACAAGCTGGCATATCGATCCCCAGCAGCATAGAGAAGATAAGTTCCCCTAGCCATCCATGCTATACCCCTCTTTAGAAAGCTTGTGTCTAGAAGAACCTCGTCGCCCTCAACATTTGTGCTCCGATTCTTTGATTCGAATATCACTTTGGTAGGGATGGTTGTAGTAGCATTTGGAAAAGAGTTGACGAGCGGCTGGTCCCCCTCCACGCACTTAACCCGCCAGGCCGAGCCTTGTGGCAGCAACAGAGGGGACCGACAAGGTGTCTTGCCGGAAGAGCTTGTTTACTTGGAATTATTGAGAAGTCATTTCTCGGCGTGGACATAATACATGCACAAGCACCCGGCAAGTCTATCTTGTTTCAATAATAAAGGAATAAACAAGTGCAAACCATACGGGGTACAAATATGGATGGAAGATTACATAATTTAGACTAAAGTTTGGCAGATACCTACAACTTTTATATTAAAAAATATAAGTGCCCTGTAATGCCTTTCTTGCTCCTCTCCTCCTAGGAGCTAAAGTGGGAGGTGGAGAGGGCAAAAGAAGTGCATGGGAAGAAGCCCAGCCTGACCCCGTCAGGGCCCACAGGACGCAGCCTAACAAGATCGGGAGGGCAAGGACGAAGCCAGTAGGGTGGAAGGAGCAGCCAGGCGATGCCCTGGTCACCATCGCCAGGACCAAAGGAACGTGGCAGGAGGGACAGCAGCAGGGAAGATGAAGCCGGTGTCCATAAGGAAGCCTACCGGAGTCTAGCTGGAGGAGGCGGAGGCATACACACCCAACCCCCGGCAAATCACTCTGCCAGGGCACTACTAGGAGAAAGCCTACTAGTAGCGCTTGAAATACCTATATCAGTAGCGCTGGGTCCGATGCTACTGCTAACGCCCTACAGCTAGGTCGTTGCAGTAGCGCTGCCCTAACTAGCGCTACTCATAAGTATGGTTAGCAGTACCGCTGGTCAAAGCAGTGCTACTGCTAACTATCTGTAGCACTACAACAAAGTAAGCGCTGCTGCTAATGCAGGGCTGCTGCTAGATGCATGCCAGTATTCCTGCTTTCACAGATTCATACCCCCTCTGTGTATTTGTGCTGTATTTATGTAGGCTCTACATAGTAGTTTCATTAGTTCATAATAAACATACACTATTCTCATCATATCATACACATACAGTAGTCTCGCCATACCATCATCATCATTATTTAACACAAATATCATCACATCTCGAAAATAGCAATACACAAGTCATGTCATGTCTCGAATAAGTGGAACTGCATGGTCAAGGCACACACACAAGTTTCACCATCTCTATCTAAATCATGATGTAGAAGAGAAGAGCGTCCAATATGAGCAAGTGCGCGACTATGTAGTACTTTAGGCACCGGCGGTTCCGCCCCCACTCTTTTCGGAGCGTCCACCTCAAGTAACTACTTTCTGCTTCGTCTTTGCTCTCGAATCCTCTGTGGCTAGAACCCGGGTACTTGTCCACCTTGGACTGAGCATCTGGCCTGTGGTCGTAGACTCCTGGAACCCTCCTAACGAACACAGCGTAGCAGTCCTTTGCCATCTCTGATCTATGTACTTGCATTGTTAGTTGGTGAATTGAACGATAATATGCAACATAATGTAGTTAAGTAAACAAAGGGCATAATTAGAAAAATACAAGAAACCTATAGTAAACATAAATAACAAAGTTCCTCATACTGAAACTAATTAACTAGAGCGATTTACGCTAGCTCAGGTCCACGGTTTAATTACATCATGTAGTTTCGCCATGCATAAATTCAAAGTTTTGCCATAGAAAGACAGTATTGACACATTGTCATTGACAACCAGTCCTCCATGTCGGTGTTCCAGTCTTCATAGTCAGGGAGGAAGCACCCGAGCTTCTTGAAAGGCTTCAGGTCCAGACATTGAGCGAGTAGCAATGCACGGACATCATCCCGCATGATTGGCCCATGGTAGAACATCCCGGTTGGTTCGAGGACCCGCTTCATGATCACTTGGGCAAGTTCACATTGTACGTGATAAATCTCAGCTCAGATTCCTATGCTTGTGGACCTGTTGACAATCTCGGCATCATTGGTAGTAGCTGACATGCGAAGGAGTTGATTATCCCTTCTATACTCGAGCAGGTGATGCATGATGTAGAATCCATCAGTCGTACTGGTGTATGGTTGCTGGATGCAGCAGAAGTTAGTCTTATGGCTGCAAACCTGCCCATTCGTCCTGTACTTTTTCACCTTGATATATCTACTACACTAGCTGAAGGTTAACGGGGCACTATCGAGAACATTATTTATGTGCGTGCAATCCTTTTTCTTGATGTTCTTCCATGATTCCAAGTACATAGCATGGGAGTATTCTGGGTACAGAATGATGAGGAT
>NC_041381.1:265224857-265229208 GCF_002162155.2 Triticum dicoccoides | reverse complement strand
AATTAGTTACACCTCAAATTATCCTCCATTCCTGCATAGGAATGATTAAAACTTAAGAAAGGATATGCGTGGATGACTTACATGGGATGATAAGGCAGGAGAATCACCTCCTTGTCCTTATTAGCGATCAGGAAGTTGCTGATGTACTTGCTCGCATAGTCACGGTGCTCTTTGCAGACTGCCAAGAAGCTCTCATGCATATAGTACAGGTCCGCGACGCAGATATTTTGTATGTTCTCGATCCTAATGAAGTAGTTGAGATACAACGCATACATGCAAACGAACTGGAAATCCAGCTTGGTCATGTGGAACATGTCGTAGATGTAGTCAAATCAAAGGATGAACTTATCTGTGGGCCATCTCTCGACGTACGACTTCCCGCCCAGCACCTGAGCCGCTTAAAGCGGGTATCCTTGTTTTTCCGTGATGAGAAGGCATTTCTCTCTGGCCAGCACATCTTCATGGAGTCTTCTTAGTTCATTGTTCTGTATGTGCTCTAGCACTTTCGTAGGTAGGATCGGGTCACCGGCAACATGGAAATGCTTCGCACCTTTGACAGGTATTCTGTCTACGACCCAGGGCTTCAGAAGCTGCTGGCTGCTTCAAGCAGCTGGCTGATTGAAGCAGCTCTAGCGCCTTTAGGGCCTTTCCTATCCGGTCTCCTCCTTTGCTTCCTGGAGGGTGGCGGTAGTAAGCCCATCATACCTTCCCTAACCACCACCCCAGTGCCGTCGGGCTAATCAGTGGATGTCCCTCGGGTTCTTGCTGGGTAGAGGCGACATCTGGAGACATCTCCTGTGAGGATCGCATGAAGAGATACTTTTGGCATTCTGCCTTAGGACGTTCTGGCTCCGGCAAATCAGGCAGCATCAAGTCTTCATCTCCATGCTCATAGCCAGAGTCATAGTCCCGAGCCATCAATTCTCCATCATCATAGGCGGTATTTATATGGTTGAGAGGTTCATCATCATCCTCTTCCATAAAATCATCAGCATTTGCTTCTTCGACGACGAGGGCAACGTCATCTGGCACTAATGGAGGCTCTGCCTCATGTCGTTCGCAATCACGTGCACCGACTGGTGCAGGTAATTTGGTAGGTCAGGTGGTGTTCATAACTTCTTGAGAAGCTATCGTTGCTGTGATACTAGGCGCCTCAACACAAAGAAGAGTCTTCGGCCAAGGCAAGAACCAGCTCTTGCATGCGCCAATCCATTTAGGGGTCTCCTCGTCATCGACTGGTACCGGAGGAGGTAAATCCTCGAAGCCCGCTAATACACTGGACACTTTAACCATGAAGACACCATCGGGCATCTCATGGTTGTGGAACATACGGTCCTTCGGCTTCCCGATCGTTGTCTTTCCCATGACCACCTTCTGAAGAAGTTGTGATCTAGGCTCCGACGAGTTTGAACTGAAGAATTTCATAATGCTATCTTTCATTTCCTCACTTCATATTACTCATGCTTGTATGACAATATGATTGCATGTTCTTCACTCTTATGTATCCTGATTGCATGTACTCTGATTCTGTGATGACTTAGTTTCCCTTGCGTTTGTATTTCTTCACTCTGATCTTTGTCAAATACATCGGAGTTTGACAAATTTATGAAAATCTATCATTTACCCCCCTCTGGGAGATAAGCTGCGCTTTCACGGTGACACACCCTCTACCCATTGGTCTCGGTATCTTCTCACACCCACACACACAAACACACACACACACGCATCGCACAGACTATTTCTCCTGATTCCTCTATCCCCTTCTCCCTTGCATGGACACACTCAAGGGCATCTCTCGCCGAGACATCCCATTCGCCTCTCTCTCTCTCTCATTTTCTCGTGCTACCTCTCTCTCATCACCCCCCCATTGGCCCCTCTAACCATGCGTCTCTCTAATACATACACATACCCTCTATATGACCTATGATGACCCACAAGTATAGGGGATCTATCTTAGTCCTTTCGATAAGTAAGAGTGTCGAACCCAACGAGGAGCAGAAAGAAATGATAAGCGGTTTTCAATAAGGTTTTCTCTGCAAGCACTGAAATAGTAGGTGATAGATAGTTTTGTGATAAGATAAATAGTAACGAGCAAAAGTAAATAAAATAAATGAAGTGCAGAAAGGTGGCTCAATACTTTATGTAGCAAAGGATAAGCCTGGACAAATTCTAATAATGAAGAAGGAGCTCCCTAGGACACATTGGGAATTATCGTCAAGCTAGTTTTCATCACGTTCATAAGATTTGCGTTCGGTACTTTGATAATTTGATATCTGGGTGGACCGGCACTTGGGTACTGCCATAACTTGGACAAGCATCCCACTTATGATTAACCCCTATTGCAAGCATCCGCAACTACAAAAAGGAGTATTAAGATATACCTAAGCACAACATTAAACATATGGGTCCATATCAACCCCTAACGAAGCAACGCATAAACTAGGGTTTAAGCTTCTGTCACTCTAGCAACCCATCATCTACTTATTGCTTCCCTATGCCTTCCTCTAGGCCCAAATAATGGTGAAGTGTCATGTAGTCTACGTTCACATGACACCACTAAAGGAAAGACAACATACATCTCATCAAAATATCGAACGAATACCAAATACATATGACTACTAATAGCAAGACTTCACCCATGTCCTCAGGAACAAACGTAACTACTCACAAAGCATATTCATGTTCATAATCAGAGGAGTAATAATATGCATAAAGGATCTGAACATATGATCTTCCACCAAAGTAAACCAATTAGCATCAACTACAAGGAGTAATCAACACTACTAGCAAATCACTCTGCCAGGGCACTACTAGGAGAAAGCCTACTAGTAGCGCTTGAAATACCTATATCAGTAGCTCTGGGTCCGATGCTACTGCTAACGCGCTACAGCTAGGTCATTGCAGTAGCGCTGCCTTAACTAGCGCTACTCGTAAGTATGGTTAGCAGTACCGCTGGTCAAAGCAGCGCTACTGCTAACTATTTGTAGCACTGCAACAAAGCAAGCGCTGCTGCTAATGCAGGGCTGCTGCTAGATGCACTCCAGTATTCCTGCTTTCACAGATTCATACCCCCTCTGTGTATTTGTGTTGTATTTATGCAGGCTCTACATAGTAGTTTCATTAGTTCATAATAAACATACACTATTCTCATCATATCATACACATACAGTAGTCTCGCCATACCATCATCATCATTAATTAACACAAATATCATCACATCTCGAAAATAGCAATACACAAGTCATGTCATGTCTCGAATAAGTGGAACTTCATGGTCAAGGCACACACACAAGTTTCACCATCTCTATCTAAATCATGATGTAGAAGAGAAGAGCGTCCAATATGAGCAAGTGCGCGACTATGTAGTACTTTAGGCACCGGCGGTTCCGCCCCCACTCTTGTCGGAGCGTCCACCTCAAGTAACTAGTTTCTGCTTCGTCTTTGCTCTCGAATCCTTTGTGGCTAGAACTCGGGTACTTGTCCACCTTGGACTGAGCATCTGGCCTGTGGTCGTAGACTCCTGGAACCCTCCCAACGAACACAGCGTAGCAGTCCTTTGCCATCTCTGATCTATGTACTTGCATTGTTAGTTGGTGAATTGAACGATAATATGCAACATAATGTAGTTAAGTAAACAAAGGGCATAATTAGCAAAATACAAGCAACCTATAGTAAACATAAATAACAAAGTTCCTCATACTTAAACTAATTAACTAGAGCGATTTACGCTAGCTCAGGTCCACGGTTTAATTACATCATGTAGTTTCGCCATGCATAAATTCAAAGTTTTGCCATAGAAAGATAGTATTGACACATTGACATTGACAACCAGTCCTCCATGTCGGTGTTCGAGTCTTCATAGTCAGGGAGGAAGCACCCGAGCTTCTTGAAAGGCTTCAGGTCCAGACATTGAGCGAGTAGCAATGCACGGACATCATCCCGCATGATTGGCCCATGGTAGAACATCCCTGTTGGTTCAAGTTCCCGCTTCATGATCACTTGGGCAAGTTCACATTGTACGTGATAAATCTCAGCTCAGATTCCTATGCTTGTGGAACTGTTGACAATCTCAGCATCATTGGTAGTAGCTGACATGCGAAGGCGTTGATTATCCCTTCTATACTCGAGCAGGTGATGCATGATGTAGAATCCATCAGTCGTACTGGTGTATGGTTGCTGGATGCAGTAGAAGTCAGTCTTATGGCTGCAAACCTGCCCATTCGTCCTGTACTTTTTCACCTTGATATATCTACTACACTAGCTGAAGGTTAACAGGGCACTATCGAGAACATTATTTATGTGCGTGCAATCCTTTTTCTTGATGTTCTTCGATGATTCCAAGTACATAGCA
>NC_041381.1:265222752-265224647 GCF_002162155.2 Triticum dicoccoides | reverse complement strand
GCAAATTATTTACACTTCAAATTATCCTCCATTCCTGCATAGGAATGATTAAAACTTAAGAAAGGATATGCGCGGATGACTTACGTGGGATGATAAGGCAGGAGAATCACCTCCTTGTCCTTATTAGGGATCAGGAAGTTGCTGATGTACTTGATCGGATAGTCACGGTGCTCTTTGCAGACTGCCAAGAAGCTCTCATGCATATAGTACAGGTCCGCGACGCAGAGGTTTTGTATGTTCTCGATCCTAATGAAGTAGTTGAGATACAACGCATACATGCAAACGAACTGGAAATCCAGCTTGGTCATGTGGAACATGTCGTAGATGTAGTCAAATCGCAGGATGAACTTATCTGTGGGCCATCTCTCGACGTACGACTTCCCGCCCAGCACCTGAGCCCCTTAAAGCGGGTACTCCTTGTTTTTCCAAGATGAGAAGGCATTTCTCTCTGGCCAGCACATCTTCATGGAGTCTTCTTAGTTCATTGTTCTGTATGTGCTCTAGCACTTTCGTAGCTAGGATCGGGTCACCGGCAACATGGAAATGCTTCGCACCTTCGACAGGTATTCTGTCTATGACCCAGGGCTTCAGAAGCAGCTGGCTGCTTGAAGCAGCTGGCTGCTTGAAGCAGCTGGCTGCTTGAAGCAGCTCTAGCGCCTTTAGGGCCTTTCCTGTCCGGTCTCCTCCTTTGCTTCCTGGAGGGTGGCGGTAGTAAGCCCACCATACCTTCCCTAACCACCACCCCAGTGCCGTCGGGCTAATCAGTGGATGGCCCTCGGGTTGTTGCTGGGTAGAGGCGACATATGGAGACATCTCCTGTGAGGATCGCATGAAGAGATACTTTTGGCATTCTGCCTTAGGATGTTCCGGCTCCGGCAAATCAGGCAGCATCAAGTCTTCATCTCCATGCTCATAGCCAGAGTCATAGTCCCGAGCCATCAATTCTCCATCATCATAGGCGGTATTTATATGGTTGAGAGGTTCATCATCATCCTCTTCCATAAAATCATCAGCATTTGCTTCTTCGACGACGACGGCAACGTCATCTGGCACTAATGGAGGCCTGCCTCGTGTCGTCCGCAATCACGTGCACCGACAGGTGCAGGTAATTTGGTAGGTCGGGTGGCGTTCATACCTTCTTGAGAAGCTATCGTTGGTGTGATACTGGGTGCCTCGACACAAAGAAGAGTCTTCGGCCAAGGCAAGAACCAGCTCTTGCATGCGCCAATCCATTTAGGGGTCTCCTCGTCATCGACTGGTACCGGAGGAGGTAAATCCTCGAAGCCCGCTAATACACTAGACACTTTAACCTTGAAGACACCATCGAGCATCACATGGTTGTGGAACATATGGTCCTTCGGCTTCCCGATCGTTGTCTTTCCCACGACCACCTTCTGAAGAAGTTGTGATCTAGGCTCTGACGAGTTTGAACTGAAGAATTTCATAACGCTATCTTTCATTTCCTCACTTCATATTCCTCATGCTTGTATGACAATATGATCGCATGTTCTTCACTCTTATGTATCCTGATTGCATGTACTCTGATTCTGTGATGACTTAGTTTCCCTTGCGTTTGTATTTCTTCACTCTTATCTTTGTCAAATACATCGGAGTTTGACAAATTTATGAAAATCTATCATTTACCCCCATCTGGGAGATAAGTTGCGCTTTCACGGTGACACACCCTCTACCCATAGGTCTCGGTATCTTCTCACACCCACACATACAAACACACACACACACACGCATCGCACAGACTATTTCTCCTGATTCCTCTATCCCCTTCTCCCTTGCATGGACACACTCAAGGGCATCTCTCGCCGAGACATCCCATTCGCCTCTCTCTCTCTCATTTTCTCGTGCTACCTCTCTCTCATCACCCCCCCCCCCGTTGG
>NC_041381.1:265198083-265222462 GCF_002162155.2 Triticum dicoccoides | reverse complement strand
TAATACATACATATACCCTCTATATGACCTATGATGACCCACAAGTATAGGGGATCTATCTTAGTCCTTTCGATAAGTAAGAGTGTCGAACCCAACGAGGAGCAGAAAGAAATGATAAGCGGTTTTCAGTAAGGTTTTCTCTGCAAGCACTGAAATAGTAGGTGATAGATAGTTTTGTGATAAGATAAATAGTAACGAGCAAAAGTAAATAAAATAAATAAATTGTAGAAAGGTGGCTCAATACTTTATGTAGCAAAGGATAAGCCTGGACAAATTCTAATAATGAAGAAGGAGCTCCCTAGGACACATTGGGAATTATCGTCAAGCTAGTTTTCATCACGTTCATAAGATTTGCGTTCGATACTTTGATAATTTGATATGTGGGTGGACCAGCACTTGGGTACTGCCCTAACTTGGACAGGCATCCCACTTATTATTAACCCCTATTGCAAGCATCCGCAACTACAAAAAGGAGTATTAAGATAAACCTAACCACAACATTAAACATATGGGTCCATATCAACCCCTAACGAAGCAACGCATAAACTAGGGTTTAAGCTTCTGTCACTCTAGCAACCCATCATCTACTTATTACTTCCCTATGCCTTCCTCTAGGCCCAAATAATGGTGAAGTGTCTTGTAGTCTACGTTCACATGACACCACTAGAGGAAAGACAACATACATCTCATCAAAATATCGAACGAATACCAAATTCACATGACTACTAATAGCAAGACTTCACCCATGTCCTCAGGAACAAACGTAACTAGTCACAAAGCATATTCATGTTCATAATCAGAGGAGTAATAATATGCATAAAGTATCTGAACATATGATCTTCCACCAAAGTAAACCAATTAGCATCAACTACAAGGAGTAATCAACACTACTAGCAAACCACAGGTACCAATTTGTGGTTTTCATACAAGATTGGATACAAGAGATGAACTAGGGTTTTGAGAGGAGATGGTGCTGGTGAAGATGTTGATGGAGATTGATCCCCTTCCGATGAGAGGATCGTTGGTGATGACGTTGGTGATGATTTCCCCCTCCCGGAGGGAAGTGTCCCCGGCAGAACAGCTCTGCTAGAGCCCTAGATTGATACCTCCAAGGTTTCGCCTCGTGGTGGCGGAGTTTCGTCCCGTAAGCCTCCCCATGATTTTTTCCAGTGTAAAAGTGATGATATAGCAGAAGATGGACGTCGGAGGCCCACCAGGGGGCCCAGGAGATAGGGGGCCTAGCCCTATGGGGGGGCACGCCCCCTGTCTCCTGGACAGGGTGTGGGCCCCGTGGTGTATTTCTTTCACTCATAAATTCTTATTAAATCCAAAAAGTTGTTTCATGGAGTTTCAGGACTTTTGGAGTTGTGCAGAATAGGTTTCCAACGTTTGCTCCTTTTCCAGCCAGAATTCTAGTTGTCGGCATCCCCCTCTTCATGGTAAACCTTGTAAAATAAGAGAGAATAGCCATAAGTATTGAGATATAATCTGTAATAACAGCCCATAATGCAATAAATATTGATATAAAAGCATGATGCAAAATGGACGTATCAACTCCCCCAAGCTTAGACCTCGCTTGCCCTCAAGCGGAAGCCGAAATCGAAAAATATGTCCACATGTTTAGAGATAGAGGTGTCGATAAAAATAAAATACGGACATGAGGGCATCATGATCATTCTAATAACAGCAACATATATGGATTTTGTCATATGATTTCCTATGCTCAGGTAATAAGCAATTCACAATGTCAAGTATGGTTCAAAAACATCATTGGGAACTAACAAACTATAATCTCAGTCATTGAAACAGCTGCAATTTATCGTAACATCAGAAAGAGTCAATAATAGAGCTTTTCAGCAAGCTCACATACTCAACTATCTTGTAGTCTCCTATAATTGTTAACACTCACGCAATACTTGTGGTTATAGAGTTTCAGCCGGACACTAAGAAAGATAGGGGCTTATTGTGTTGCCTCATAACGTATTCACCTTTAGGTGATGTCAACAATAATAACCTATGCCAACTTAGATCCAATTGGATATATGTATCATGAACTTTCAAACACGGGGAGCTTGCCAAAGGATAAAAATAAAAAGGTAAAGGTGAGCATCACCTTGACTCAAGCATAAAGTAAAAACATAAAGTAAAAGATAGGCCCTTCGCAGAGGGAAGCAGAGGTTGTCATGCGCGTTTAGGGTTGATGCATAAAATCTTAGTGCAAAAGAACGTCGCTTTGTATTGCCCCTTGTATGTGGACCTTTATTATGTAGTCTGTCGCTTTTATTACTTCCACAACAAGTTCGTACAATGTTTATTTTCTCTGCACTAATAAATCATCCATATTTAGAGAGCAATTTTTATTGCTTGCACCGATGACAACTTACTTGAAGGATCTTACTCAATCCATAGGTAGGTATGGTGGACTCTCATGGCAAAACTGGGTTTAAGGATATTTGGAAGCACAAGTAGTATCTCTACTTGGTGCAAGGAATTTGGCTAGCATGAGGGGGAAAGTCAAGCTCAACATGTTTGGAAGGTCAATGACAATATACTTTAACTGAGATGCCGGAAAACATAAACCATTACGTTGCCTTCCTTGTCCAATGTCAACTCTTTTAGCATGTCATACTTAATGAGCGCTTCACAATCATAAAAGATGTCCAAGATAATATATTTATATGTGAACCCCTCTTTCCTTATCACTTCCTATTAATTGCAACGATGACCAAGGCTACGTTCACCAACTCTCAACAATTTTTATGCCTCATACTTTCTATGTGTGAAGTTATCACTATCCATAAGATCAATATGAACTCTTTTGTTCTTTCTACTTTCTCAAGATTATAGCAACATAGCAAAGCCCTTGACTCAACACTAATCTTTATTATTGATAGCACACAGACTCGATTAAATGAAGAGATCACATTGCAAAACTCAAAACTACTTGATATCAAAAACTTCAAACTACTAGATCAAGATACTGCTAAAAGGATCGAACTAAATAAAGTGGTAAAAATAGGAGTGTGATGGTGATACGATGTCGGGGCACCTCCCCCAAGCTTGGCAGTTGCCAAGGGGAGTGCCCATACGCATGTGATTATTTCTTCGGAGGTGGTGAAGTAGGAGTTGTTGATGATGTAGGCTTGTCGTCCGTCTTCCAGGGCATCGGCTCTCCATCATAAAAGGATGATCGAGTCTCCAGGATTCTTAAATCTGCAACCAAACTCATTCGCTTGAATCTATATTCATACTCACGGTTCTGGTTTTGCAGATCATAGATCTGGGCTTGGAGGTGCTCGATTTTCTCTTGAAGTTTGAAGATGGACTCCCCAATGACTTTGGCATCCAGCTTGTGGTTGTCGGTGAACTCCGTAGTCATCATCTGGTTGGCATTGAGTCCATGCTCCACCATCCCTTGGCACATGAAAACTTCTTGCTCCTCGGCTTCGAGCTTTGTCTCCACGCTCCCGGTACGCCTTAGTCCCTCGACATCGCGGATGTGCAACACACCTTCATGCATCTCAATGGTTTGAGGATGATGCAGCACCTCCGCGAGATAGGGGTTGATGACTCTCTCGAAAATCTTGTCCTTGGGAGCGCTTGGAGACGACATGATGCTCTTGATCTGAAACAGAAACAGCTCGAAACGAAAACAGAGGATATTTGCGTGATACATTGGTCAAAACCTTCGGGAGTATATATAATGATTTTTTACCGACCAAAATATGTAACATACAAGAAAACGGAGTCCAAGAGGCACACGAGGTGCCCACGAGACAGGGGGCGCGCCCTACAGGGGGGGCGCGGCCTCCACTCTCCTTGGAGCCTGGTGTCCCTTTCGGACTACTTCTTTCTTCGTAAAATTCTTAAATAATCCAAAACTGATAAAAATTGCCATTAGAGTTGTTTTGGAGTCGGTTTACTTACCGTACCACGTACCTATGCCTTTTCGGAGGCTGGAACGTTCTAGAAAGTGTCCCTTATGTATTCCTGAGGGTTATGGTTTCAATAATATTAGTTTCAACATTGATAGGATTACCTGAAATATAATGTTTAATTCTTTGACCGTTTACCACCCTCGGATTTGTGCCTTCGAAGTTGTTGATTTTTATAGCACCAGAACAATAGACCTCCTCGATAACGTAGGGACCTTCCCATTTTGAGAGAAGTTTTCCTGCAAAAAATCCTAAACGAGAGTTGAATAATAACACATAATCTCCTACGTTAAACTCACGCTTTTGTATCCTCTTATCATGCCAGCGTTTGACTTTTTCTTTGAAAAGCTTGGCATTCTCATATGCTTGGGTTCTCCATTCATCAAGTGAGCTAATATCAAACAACCTTTTCTCACCGGCAAGTTTGAAGTCATAATTGAGCTCTTTAATAGCCCAATATGCTTTATGTTCAAGTTCGAGAGGTAAATGACATGCTTTTCCATAAACCATCTTATATGGAGACATACCCATAGGATTTTTGTATGCAGTTCTATAGGCCCATAATGCATCATTAAATTTTTTGGACCAATTCTTTCTAGACCTATTCACAGTCTTTTGCAAAATGAATTTGAGCTCTCTATTGCTCAAATCTACTTGACCACTAGACTGCGGGTGATAAGGAGATGCGATTCTATGATTGACATCATACTTATCAAGCATCTTATGGAAAGCACCATGAATAAAGTGTGAACCACCATCAGTCATAAGATATCTAGGGACTCCAAACCTCGGAAAAATAACTTCTT
Organism: Triticum dicoccoides; assembly: GCF_002162155.2. Lineage (NCBI taxonomy): Eukaryota > Viridiplantae > Streptophyta > Magnoliopsida > Poales > Poaceae > Triticum > Triticum dicoccoides. The sequence goes on along the minus strand of NC_041381.1, from coordinate 265,217,721 downwards.
TAAGCATTTTAATAGAAGTGTTATGATCAGCACTACTAGTTGGAATAGCTTCTACCCACTTAGTAACGTAATCAACAGCAACTAAAATATGTGTATAACCATTGGAAGCAGGAAAAGGTCCCATATAATCAAAGCCCCAAACATCAAACGGTTCAATAACAAGAGAATAATTCATAGGCATTTCTTGACGTCTACTAATGTTACCTATTCTTTGACATTCATCACAAGATAAGACAAACTTACGAGCATCTTTGAAGAGAGTAGGCCAATAAAAACCACATTGTAGTACCTTGTGTGCAGTTCTATCTCCAGCGTGGTGTCCTCCATAGGATTCAGAGTGACACTTGCATAGGATTTGTTCATGTTCATGCTTAGGCACACAACGTCTAATAATACCATCTACTCCTTCTTTATAAAGGTGTGGATCATCCCAGAAGTAATGTCTTAAATCATAAAAGAACTTTTTCTTTTGCTGGTATGTGAAACTAGGCGGTATATATTTAGCAACAATGTAATTAGCATAGTCAGCATACCAAGGAGCAGTATGAGAAGCATTGACGACCGCTAATTGTTCATCAGGATAGCTATCATTAATAGGCAGTGGGTCATCAAGAACATTCTCTAACCTAGACAAGTTGTCTGCAATGGGGTTCTCAACTCCCTTGCTATCAATAATATGCAAGTCAAATTCTTGGAGCAAGAGAACCCATCTAATGAGTCTAGGCTTAGCATCTTTCTTTTGCATAAGATATTTAATAGCAGCATGATCAGTGTGAATAGTAACTTTGGAATCAACAATATAAGGTCTAAACTTATCACATGCAAACACAACTGCTAAGAACTCTTTTTCAGTAGTAGCATAATTTCTCTGGGCAGTATCAAGAGTCTTACTAGCATACTGGATAACATTCAATTTCTTATCGACTCTTCGCCCTAAAACAACACCTACAGCATAATCACTAGCATCGCACATAATTTCCAAAAGGTAAATTCCAATCAGGTGGCTGAATAATAGGTGCAGTGATCAAAGCTTTCTTGAGTGCTTCAAATGCTTCTACACAATCATCATCAAAGACAAAAGGAATATCTTTTTGCAATAAATTAGTCAGAGGCCTAGAGATTTTAGAAAAGTCCTTAATGAACCTCCTATAAAAGCCGACATGACCAACGAAACTTCTTATACCTTTTATGTCCTTGGGACATGGCATCTTTTCAATAGCATCAACTTTGGCTTTATCAACTTCAATACCTCTCTCGGAGATCTTGTGCCCCAAGACAATGCCTTCATTAACCATAAAGTGACACTTTTCCCAATTCAGGACGAGACTAGTGTCTTCGCATCTCTGCAAAACTCGATCAAGGTTGCTCAAACAATCATCAAAAGAGGATCCATAGACGGAGAAGTCATCCATGAATACCTCACAAATCTTTTCACAAAAATCAGAAAATATAGCCAGCAAGCATCTTTGAAAGGTAGAAGGTGCATTACATAAACCAAAAGGCATACGTCTATAAGCAAAAGTACCAAAAGGGCAAGTAAAAGTAGTTTTAGATTGATCCTTCGCGGACACAAGTATTTGAGGGAAGCCAGAATAACCATCTAGAAAGCAAAAATGTGTGTGTTTGGATAGCCTTTCTAGCATTTGACCAATACAAGGTAAAGGGTAATGATCTTTCTTAGTAGCTTTGTTTAACTTACGGAAATCAATTACCATCCTATAGCCTGTAATAATTCTTTGCGGGATCATTTCATCTTTATAATTAGGTACAACGGTAATACCTCCCTTTTTAGGGACACAATGGACAGGGCTTACCCATTCACTATCAGGAACGGGATAAATAATACCTGCCTCAAGGAGCTTTAGTATCTCCTTTCTTACCACTTCGTTCATTTTGGGATTTAATCGTCTTTGAGGATCTCTAACTGGTTTGGCATCTTTCTCCACTGAAATTTTGTGTTTTCATAATGTGGGACTAATGCCCTTAAGATCATCCAGAGTATATCCAATAGCATCTCGGTGCTTCTTCAGAGTTTTCAATAATCTTTCTTCTTCTTTCTCTGAAAGGTTAGCACTAATAATAACAGGATATATTTCTTTTTCATCAAGATAAGCATCCTTAAGATTATCAGGTAAGGGTTTGAGTCCAAACACGGGATCACCCTTGAGTGGAGGGGGATCCCCAAGAATTTCATCTGGAAGGTTATGTTTAAGCATAGGTTCTTGTCTAAGGAACACCTCATCTTTTTCTTTCCTTTCCTTCATAAACATATCATTTTCATGGTCTAACAAATAATGTTCTAACGGATCGGTTGGAGGAACAACAATGGAAGCAAGACCAATAATCTCATATTTACTAGGTTGTTCCCTTTCACGAGGTTGTCTACTAAACTTAGCAAAATTGAACTCATGAGACATATCATCTATGCCAACAGTGAAGACCTTCCTTTTACAATTAATCTTAGCACTAGCAGTATTTAAGAAGGGTCTACCAAAAATAATGGGACAAAAATCATCTTGTGGGGAAGCAAGAACAAGAAAATCAGCAGGGTATTTAATCTTTCCACACAAGACTTCCACATCTCTACCAATCCCAATAGGTTTAATGGTGTCCCTATTAGCAAGCTTAATAGTAACATCAATGTCTTCTAATTCAACAGGTGCAATATCATGCATAATTTCTTTATAAAGATCATAAGGTATCGCACTAGCACTAGCACCCATATCACATAAGCCATGATAACAATGATCTCCTATTTTAACAGAAATAACAGGCGTGCCTACAACAGGTCTACGTGTCTTAGTATCGGGTCTAGCAATAATAGCAGTTTCACCCAGGAAAGAGATAACATGCCCATCTAAGTCCTCATCCAAGAGATCTTCAATCATAGCAATACCAGGTTCAACATTAATTTGCTCAGGAGGTGTATAGGTCCTAATATTACTCTTACGAACAACAGTCGAAGCTTTAGCATGATCTTTTATCCTAACAGGAAAAGGAGGTTTTTCGACATAAGCAGTAGGAATAATAGGATCACTATATGTAATAGCCTTCTCTTTGACTGTAATAGGTGCAACTACTTTCACTTCAATAGGAGGATTATATTTAAACCACTTCTCTTTAGGGAGATCAACATGGGTAGCAAAAGTTTCACAAAAAGTAGCTACTATCTCAGAGTCAAGTCCATACTTAGAGCTAAATCCACGGAAAGCATCGGTATCCATAAAAGATTTAACACAATCGAACTTAGGTGTCATACCTGACTCCTTACCATGGTCGGAACCCCAATCTACAGAGTTGCGTTTAATTCTTTCCAATAAGTCCCATTTGAAATCAATAGTCTTCAGCATATAGGAACCAGCACAGGAAGTATCGAGCAAGTTGCGATTATCAAGAGAAAGCCGAGCATAAAAATTCTGAATAATTATTTCCTGAGAGAGCTCATGATTGGGGCATGAATATAACAATGACATAAGCCTCCCCCAAGCTTGAGCGATGATTTCTCCTTCGCGAGGCCAGAAATTATATATGTAATTACGATCACGATGAACAAGATGCATAGGATAGAACTTCTGGTGAAATTCCAACTTCAATCGCTTATAATTCCAAGATCCAGTATCATCACATAGCCTATACCATGTCATTGCATCTCCCTTCAAAGATAAAGGGAAGACCTTCCTTTTGACAACATCATCGGGAATACCTGCAAGCTTAAATAATCCACAAACTTCATCTACAAAGATAAGGTGTAAATCGGGATGCAATGTTCCGTCTCCTGCAAAAGGATTAGCTAGCAGTTTTTCTATCATACACGAAGGAATCTCAAAGTCAATATTTTCATAAAGTTCAGTAGGTTGAGGAGCATCTCTTTGCTCTTATGGTTCGGGTGAAGATACCCCAAACAAGCCCCTCAAAGGATTAGTTTCCATAGTGACAAGTAATAGAAAATTTCAGCACACTACATAAATGTTTCCTTACAAAGTTCCACTCACCAAAAGCGCTACACTCCCCGGCAACGGCACCAGAAAAGAGTCTTGATGACCCACAAGTATAGGGGATCTATTGTTTTCCTTTCGATAAGTAAGAGTGTCGAACCCAACGAGGAGCAGAAAGAAATGATAAGCGGTTTTCAGTAAGGTTTTCTCTGCAAGCACTGAAATAGTAGGTGATAGATAGTTTTGTGATAAGATAAATAGTAACGAGAAAAAAGTAAATGAAGTAAATAAAGTGCAGCAAGGTGGCCCAATCCTTTATGTAGCAAAGGATAAGCCTGGACAAATTCTAATAATGAAGAAGGATCTCCCGAGGACACATTGAGAATTATCGTCAAGCTAGTTTTCATCACGTTCATAAGATTCGCGTTCGGTACTTCGATAATTTGATATGTGGGTGGAGCGACACTTGGGTACTGCCCTAACTTGGACAAGCATCCCACTTATGATTAACCCCTGTTGCAAGCATCCGCAACTACAAAAAGGAGTATTAAGATAAACCTAACCACAACATTAAACATATGGGTCCATATCAACCCCTAACGAAGCAATGCATAAACTAGGGTTTAAGCTTCTGTCACTCTAGCAACCCATCATCTACTTATTACTTCCCTATGCCTTCCTCTAGGTCCAAATAATGGTGAAGTGTCATGTAGTCTACGTTCACATGACACCACTAGAGGAAAGACAACATACATCTCATCAAAATATCGAACGAATACCAAATTCACATGACTACTAATTGCAAGACTTCACCCATGTCCTCAGGAACAAACGTAACTACTCACAAAGCATATTCATGTTCATAATCAGAGGAGTAATAATATGCATAAAGGATCTGAACATATGATCTTCCACCAAAGTAAACCAATTAGCATCAACTACAAGGAGTAATCAACACTACTAGCAACCCACAGGTACCAATTTGTGGTTTTGATACAAGATTGGATACAAGAGATGAACTAGGGTTTTGAGAGGAGATGGTGCTGGTGAAGATGTTGATGGAGATTGACCCCCTCCCGATGAGAGGATCATTGGTGATGATGTTGGTGATGATTTCCCCCTCCTTGAGGGAAGTGTCCCCAGCGGAACAGCTCCGCCAGAGCGCTAGATTGATACCGCCAAGGTTCCACCTCGTGGCGGTGGAGTTTCGTCCCGTAAGCTTGCCCACGATTTTTTCCAGGGTAAAAGTGATTATATAGCAGAAGATGGACGCCGGAGGCACACCAGGGGGCCCAGGAGATAGGGGGCTGCGCCCTATAGGGGGGGCGCCCCCTGTCTCCTGGACAAGGTGTGGGCCCCCTGGCCTATTTCTTTCGCTCATAAATTCTTATTAAATCCAAAAGGTTTTTTCGTAGTGTTTCAGGACTTTTGGAGTTGTGCAGAATAGGTTTCCAACGTTTGCTCCTTTTCCAGCCAGAATTCCAGCTGCCGGCATTCCCCCTCTTCATGGTAAACCTTGTAAAATAAGAGAGAATAGCCATAAGTATTGTGATATAATGTGTAATAACAGCCCATAATGCAATAAATATTGATATAAAAGCATGATGCAAAATGGACATATCAACCTGCCAAATTTGTTAACTACACATTCACACATGTTTCATCTTATCATGTGCCCCATTGATCTAAAAAGCCCTCTCTTCACTTTTACTTCACGTACACCATTCCTTTTGAGTAAAAACTACACAAAGTGTGGCCAGAAATATATTTTAGAAAATCTACATATATACAACATTACAAAGTTATATGGAGTATGAAACTTAATTTGCATGGTGCACCCAATGATATTTATTCGCATTGTGAATTTTTATATTTTTATACTATATATAAAGTTAGTGATAATAAAGAGGAACCATCTATAGACCCTCTAAAAGTACGCCCCGGCATATTCACGCATTTTTCTTCTTTGTCTGGCGGGATATACACCGACGATCATTGTATTTGAAGCGAAAGTATGATACGTTTATTGGACTTCAAAATACACTCATTACGGTCTCCATTTATGTCTTGTGATTATTATACAGTCACGGGCTCACTGTACACCTCTGTATTTGTTGAAGACATGACTAGTTGACAAGTTAAACGCTCCACATGGCGCATCTAGTGTTGGATCATCAGGACACATTATCTCACTAACATAGGGCCCACCGGTTGGCGGGTATAAGAATGAAAACAAATGATTAAAAAATATTGGACGGTGGGTATTCGAAGTCATGACCGAAGGCACAGTGGACAAGGTGGCCTTGTATTGGTATGCTAATCGGTCTCTTTTAATACATAGGAGCTAGTGTGGTGATTACACACACATGCGCATGCACACAAACTTCATGGATGCAACCCTCACATGTACACACGCAACCACGCCACACACACACGCACGCAACACTTGCATGTACACACGCATGCACACACATGCTCACGCTCAAGTGCTCAACCTACACGTGCATGCACACACATCAGGCCCTGGCACACACATACACAACCAGGTGGTTCCCCCGCACCGGTTGGATTCTTGTCGCGCCTGCGTAAATTTGTGTTTATCTTACTTTTTTCCTTTGCGAACTGACAGGTGGGACCCACAAGGAAGTTGGTGAATTTAACCAGTCAACATAGTGCCACCAAGTCTATTTGGTCGGTTAACTGAGTGCAATCCGATGCTGAACGGTGAGCAAGTGACCGTGTAATCACCCCAAAATGTATATAGTGACCGTAATGAGCATATTCTGATGTCTGGTGACCGTATTACACTTTTCGCTTCAAATACACTGACCGCCAGTGTATTTATCTCTCTTGATCTCTCTGTGGATCTGAGTAGGACAACCTCCCACTGCCTAAATTGGCACACGCCACCCCATTATTGTTGTACGGGTTTCATAAGAGCAAACAAGCATTCACTTCTACCAGACAAACTCTAGATATGAGTTACAAATGCTATGACAACGAATACAAATATTTGAATCCAATTTATTCCCAATTTCTCTCTATAGGCCCTCAAAAAGTACATATCTACACGTTCTCGCATGTTACATCTAACAACTATGCAATACAACACTACTACACTCTTAACACAATAAATCATATGTGTTTTTAGTTTGAGTAGATCTCATATTGCTACTTCAATTATTCAGTTTGCATACATTAAAATTGCGTTGAAATGCATGGCTAGTATCATCTAGTGATATGAAAGGTCCGACTACACACACACACAAAGGGCCCATTACACATTCAAGCATTTCACATCTTTCTCTCGCTCTCTGTGCCAAACTGACTATGCCAAACTACCCTGCCTATCGCGCGGGGAAAATCCCGCCCTCGCCTATTTAAACGGATTTGTATCAATGGATCGTGCGAAACCGCAAAACTATAGTAGTACTACAGTACAAGTAACAATTCACTGGGCTACCGTGTCATGTACTCTTCCATCGTAAGAGTGGAGCGGTCACTTTTATAAATGTTCTACTTCCTTTTGCCAACATGTGGGACATCAAACAACCGAGTCCACGTGCCATGCAGCAAATAACAATGCAAAGCAGGAGGGGGACGCACCCAATCTTGGTGCCATAGTAGTAATGAGCAATGAGGCATCAAATCAGAAAGTTGCACCTTTCCCGCAATTATGTTGGAGGGACAAAGTGATGCTCAAAAAAGTAGTTGGAGGGATGAAGAAACCGTCATTTCCTTCTTTGTTGAATCCGCTTCTCCCTCATCTTCTTCAAGTTAACCAAGTATTGCTTCTTCCGTTTTTTTGCGTCATGTGGGACGCGGGTCGACTTGGTACATCACTCCAACATGGTACCACATGTTAGCAAACCGGTAGGCCAACCTCCTCTAAAAATATGAAACCTCCCCCGCTTTTTGCACGGAAAAATCACCTCCTTTTTCCTAATCTTGATATTCTTTCTTAGATCAATATATTTGTGATTTGTATTGATAGCACCAAGGAGCAAAACCATGTGGTATGCTTAAGGGCATCCACAATGTGTAGCCAAATGGAGGGTGCTGCCAAAGCAAAATAAGAGGGAACCGAAGCTCCCTGGTGCGCAAATGCCAAATTGATTAAAGGAATAAAAAATGCAACCTCTCCCCTCTTTCTGCCATGCTTGGACGCATGCATAGAGCACAGAGTCTACTCCCTTGTCCGTTCTATAAAAAATCACAAAGTAATGAGGCATCAAACCAGACAACAAGGACAAAGAAACAGTTATTTCACTCTTCGCTCACTCCACTTCTCCATTGTCCTGTTCAAGAAACCACCTTTACCGCAGTAAGCTGGACGGACGACGCTATTGTGCTACTACCTCTGTCCTGGTTTATTGGTCATGGCAAATTTTGACCATAAATTTAACTAAGAAAATGTTCATGCATGTAACAAAAAATTATATCACTGAAAACTACATTCAAAATATAAACCCAATGATATAATTTTTGTAGACATACCTAAACATTTTATTAGTTAAATATTTGGACAAAATTTGTCAAAATTACAAAGGAGACCAATAAACCAGGATGAAGGTAGTATATTTAGGTCTCCTTTGGTTCAACGGACTTCCTGGATGTAAAGAAAGCGGTTGTCTCGGCTTGCAGGTGACACTTGCTAAAGACATATCATGGTCTGCCTCAATGGTACGCTCCATCGAACGCACTTGGCCAAAGCAACAGCGATCGAGATATCGTCGATGTCACCATCATGGGGATGGAACTCAAATAGTTACTCCCTCCATTTTTTGTATACAAGGCCACAATAAAAATAACAATTTGTAGCTATATAAGGCAACTAACACTAATTGAGGCAAAATTGATGGGGTTTTCCTTATACTAGCAACCAAGGACATTAATATCCCCTCGCATGCATGCGGAAGTGAGAAGGTTGGTTTGCATGTGATGCATTAGTCAACAAATGAGGAGTGAGAGGGTTAGCTTGTTGGGTGTTGGAGAAAGAGATACGCATTAATTACACGTCAAACAAGTAGGAAAGCTAGGTTTTAACATTGGCTTAAACTGACATTAATGTTTACCCTGGTAGTACCTGATATGAGTTTGTGGGCTTGTATACTTCTACAAAAATAGAGAGAGTATATGATTATTACAATGATTGCGGCCGGATAGGCGAAGGGGACGCCTTTTTACCGGATTTAGTACTACAAAATTCAGCGTCATTATAATTGTGATTTCCAACGATGTATAGCGCGAAGGCAAAGAACTACCAAGTGTCATATTCACAATTTGTTTCTTGACGGGGTTATCTTCAGAAGTTTAAACCGAGGAAAAGGAAGACTTGCCTCATGCCTATCGCTTTCCCATCAGACCAGCGCACGTTCGATCTACCCCACGGCTCGATGCAAATGGGCTTGGCATTTCACTACATGTGGGAACACACGTCGGCAATCCAACCACGGGCCACACACACACTAGGCTGCCCCACCGTCACATTTCGAATCATGACTTGTATCAATCTATCCCGCAAAAGAAACCCTACCCTTCATTTTTAGCACTGTACGTACTAAAATCGAAGTTGCTCACCCTCACAAACTAGATGTTACGATTTACATGTTCAAAATGAAATGGAGGTACACTTACGCACGCATGTCGCGGGCGCACCGCACCCTCACAACAGTCGATCCGGAAAGCCGCAAACCCAACCCAAGGGTATGCGCCTCGGCTTGTCTTTTTCACTAACGCTTGGTACCTCATGTTATCAAACCAAACTTACCCATCCAACCGCTAACACCTATTGGTGCAACGAACGCTCATGTTTGTTGACCAGACCGATGCACATGCATGCTGATAATCATGCAAGCAACACCAATATATGACACAAGGCTAACCCAGCGAAACCACGATTCATGAGATCATGGAGCGTATCAAGAAGACCAAGCTAAACATGTATGTCAAAGATTCAAGAGAAGTTTCCCTTGCTGGCTAGGCGAGTCCCACAAGGTCGACACAGCAAGAAAGAGCAAAACCAAATCGTGCCAGCCTCGCCTCCGGGGCGATTGGATGCTGAACGCGCACCCCTCCTAGAAGGCCCTGCAAGCCGCTGCCTCTAGCAGGCACAGGATAATTGCCACCGCTCCACCACATCACAACACCAATCACTTATCGATGCGGTGTCGAACGTCCAGGCAGCTAAATGTCTCTCACAAAATAGGTGGAGTCAAAAATAGAAGACAGATCATGCTCATTTGAATCCCGTCTAAGGGCGTGTCAAGGTGATATACAAAGCTGGCTAAGCGGTGGTATAAGCTTGTCTGGAAAGCACCCATGGAAGCCACCTAAGGTAGCATTTATGGAATTTTGTCCTAAGTGCCAGAGTTAGGTCTGATAGCACTGTTAGCTCTCTAATTAGAAGATAATGACTGTTTTGCCACTATTGTTACCCCTTAAGCTATAAAAGGTGGCCCAAGGCAACCAAGAGAGGGTTTTAGACCCCCTCACACTTGTATGCGCATAGCAGCTCTCCTCGAGGCTAATTTGTCGAGCTTGAGCATTGCGTGTTGTTGTGTGTTCGTCCACCCAATCCACCAAAGCAAGATTAGGGTTTTACGCTTCCCAGCGGCCCGAACCTGTGTAAAAACCACCAGAGTACCTTTGTCGTGCTGCCTCATGGCCTCCGCTCATTGTGCAATGTGATCTTCCCCCTTGCCGAACCATAAGGGGCTCATGGCCCCATAGGTGATCGTGTTCATCCACGACATCTTTGGCACACCAGGTAGGGGGAAGCGCTTGCACGAATCCGAAGCTGTGAACAACGTGTCGATCTTCATCATCGTCTTCTTTGTCAGCATCTTCTTTGTCCATGGTGCCCAAGAAAAAGCCTGGCGTAGCAGCACGTCCCTCCAATTTGAAGGCCCACTCACATGTAGTTGCGGACGCCGCAGGTACCACGGCAGTGTGGGTGAGGCAGGTGCCATAGGCGAAACGACCGGCGCAGGCGGTGCCATTGTTGTGTTCCCTGCGGCCGAAGCTAGAGAAGGAAACACCAGAGATGGGCATCATCAATAGCATCCTGGCAAACTTGACCTGGAAGCTGCGGGGGGAGGAAACGACTAGTCTCCACCTCCCCGCCGCACTAGCGGATGCAGTCGCAATAGCGACACCCGCTATAGTGCAAGCCGTAATCTTCCAATTTTGCCCACTACACGCGCAGCTATGAGGCACATGCCTTGCCCAGGATGAGATGGGCAAGGCAATGCACTGAACGGGGCCGTCGACCTCCGACCACATCCTGCTCACCACCAGACCGTCTTGGCGACTAGTCCACGACGGTAAGAACACGATGACACTCTTGCTGGTCCTACTAGGAGTCGAGCGACATTGCGGTCTGCCTTGCTGGGCATGCCAAGCACAACCGCATTAATGATGACACGGGACCAACTTCTGTTAAATTTCCCACCAACTGCTGACAAGATGGAAGAGTGGAGGGCCACTATCCAAATTTTGATTGGCTTACCGAGGCCGGTAAATCATAGCATGCGGAGCCATCACGATGCCGGCAAATGGCAACGGCGGCCCGAGACGCTGGTCATGTTGAGAGGTCTACACCGACGGTGCAATCCCCTCCATGACAGCAGACTCAGTGGCAGCCTCAACGAGCCCGACGAGATGTCGATGCTTCGTCTGACCCGCAAGCCCATTGTGATCAGCGTCGAGTTTTGGAAGACCGGTGAAAGGAAGATGCACGCGTCACCATAGAGCGATGCCGAGAGGCACGCCGTCAGTCTGACAAGCTCAATGGCCGAGATGATGACCAATCCACACCCATTGTTGGCGGTTACTTGCCTTTTGAGGTTGGTTGCCCTTCCTTCACTCGCGAGCTACGACAGGTCCACTAGCCATCTGCCCGAGTTTTCAAGCCTGAACTGTAAGAAAAATATGACGGAAAGTTAAACCTAGCAGAGTATTTGAGCATTTACACAATTGCTATTCAAGCCGCAGGAGGCAGAGATGAGAAGGTGTTCGCCAACTATTTCCCTTTGGTAATAAAGCCAAATGTGCGATCGTGGCTGATGCACCTGCCAGAAAACTCAATTTCATCATGGGCAAACTTGTGCAATGAGTTCGTTGGCACCTTCACTTGTGGTCATCAAGAGCCTGGACAGCCGAGTGATCTGCAGGTCCTTCCATAGAAAGAAGGGGAGGATCTACGCAAGTATATACAGAGATTCAGTTGAGTGCACTGTAACATACCGGAAATACATCCCGCAGCTGTGATTTCCGCGTTCCATTCGAACATGCACAACAAAAGGTTGTGTGCTAAGATGAGCGTCTGGCTGCCCAAGACCATCAACGAGTTGTACACCTTGGGGGATAAGTGTGCTTGGACTGAAGAAGGGAGGCGACTCCCCAGAGAGGAGACTGGCATTGAAATCGATTCATATGATGAAGACGGTATCACCAATCCTAAGGGGAGGAACCAGAGGTGCAATAAGAAGCGCAAAGAGAAGGCTGTATTGGTTGTTGAGAGATTTTATGATCCTAGTGCCAGCAAGAAGACCAAGATTGATGCCACTCGCAAGGGAGCTGCCACGTGCGCTGATTGCCAGGAGGCCGCAGCAGCGGAGAAAGCTGGGTAATCTGATGGGCCATACAACAAAATCCACTGCACCAAGCGCCATGACCTCCAAGAATGTCATCAAGATGAGCAGCTTGTTAAGAAGCAAAAGGCTAAATATGAGAAACGTGACAAGGAGAGAGGCCAAGAGGGTGCTACTGGGAAGGGCCAAGGTAGTAGAGGAGGCTGCCACGACAAGGCCCCACAGCATAAGGAAAAACCTACTAGAGGCCGTGATAAGAAAGAGGGAGACGACGGGAGTAATGAAGAAGAGGAAGAAGAAACCAGTGAACAAGAATTCCAGAAGGTGACCGAAGCCATGTGCATTGATGGGGGCACATCTTTGCATTCTTCTCACCTGCAGCTCAAGCAGTGGGCCCATGAGGTCAATGTTGTGGAGCCAGCTCTAGACTCCCAAAGGCCACTTAAATGGTCCGGCACGCCTATCATCTTAAACGAAGAGGAACACCCTGACCACACCACTGCAGTAGGTTATTTGCCGTTGTTGGTTTCCAATGATCCGCAACCTCAAAGTAACAAAGATACTAGCTGACGGTGGGGCTTGGCTGAATTTGATATCCCCTAAGGTGGTTGGTAGGCTATAGATCTCTGATGAAGAACTCAAGGCCATGGGTACATTCCAAGGAATCGACCCCGGTTGGAGCCGACCCAAAGGGTAGATCACTTTTCCTCTGACATTTGGCGGGGAACTGAACTACCGGACTGAGAGGGTCGTGTTTGATGTTGTTGAGCTTCCTTTGCCTTACAATGGGATTCTTGGTTGTCCAGCTCTGGCAAAGTTCATGGCAGCATCCCACCATGCCTATGACACTTTGAAGATGCTAGGACCAATGGGCACCATTTATATCCCATCAGACAAGAAAGATATGATCATATGTATGGACAAGATGTATCGAGACGCGGTAGCAGCTGAAGCCCCCGCTCCCGGCAGCGAAACCAAGAAGGGAAGGAAGGCTAGCAGAAATGCCGGAAGGGACTCTGGGAAGCGCACCTCTTCGGAGTGAGCTGCGCCTGTTTATGACCTGCCGGAAGTTCCACTAGCAAGAGACCTAAGGTTGCTTCACGTACTATGAAGACGGTTCCGGCAAGACAAGATGGCACTGACTATACATTCACCATCAACGCCACCCTTGATGACAAATAGGGAAGTGCGCTCGTTGCCTTCCTGCGGGCGAATGTGGATGTGTTTGCTTGGCAACCATTTGATATACCCGATCCCATGGAGGTAATCGAGCACCACCTTGTTGTTTGTCCTCATGCTCGGCCCGTCAAGCAGAAGGTCAGAAAGCAAGCTGTATAGCAGCGGAGTTTATTAACGAGGAAATCAAAAAGGTTGAAGCAGCTAGTTTGTTCAGAGGAGTATTCCGTCTAACTTGGTTAGTGAATCCAGTGGTGGTGTGCAAGGCAAACGAAAAATGGAGGCGCTGCATTGATTTCACAGACTTGAACAAAGCATGTCCAAAAGACCCTTTCCCCATGCCGCGCATTGATCAGATTGTTGATTCCACCTCCAGATGTGATTTGTTGTCCTTTTGGATGCGTACTCCAGGTACCATCAGATATTTATGGCTAAGGAAGATGAAGAGAAGACCGCGTTCATAACTCCATGTGGCACGTACTGCTTTGCACGAATGCCTTTCGTTTTAAAGAGCGTCGGATCCACTTTTGCTAGGGCAGTACAAGTTGGTTTCGAGCCCCGGCTGCACAAGAACATGGATGATATAATGGTCAAGACAAAGGATAGATCGACGCTCATTCAAGATTTGGAAGAGACCTTTGCTAACTTGCGCAAGATCAATTTGAAGCTAAACCCTGAGATGTGTGTGTTTGATGTCCCCTCCGGCAAGCTCCTTGGTTTCTTTGTGTCACAACAGGAGATAGAGGCCAACCCCGACAAGATCAGAGCAATCGAGCAAATACAAGCACCCAAGACTGTCAAGGACATGAGGCGCTTGACTGGATATGTTGCCGCACTGAGTAGGTTTATCTCCAAGAATGCCGAGCGTTCCCTGCCTTTCTTCAAAATCTTGAAGAAGGCAGGCCCGATGAAGTGGACCATGGAAGCAGAAGCAGTGCCGCAAGACCTGAAAGATTACCTTTCCTCTGCTTCCACCTTAGTCATGCCTAACCACAAGAGTCGTTGTTGCTATATTTATCTACAACGAATCAAGTGGTTAGCGCAACACTGGTGGCACAGCGAGAAGTGGATGTGGAAGCAGCCGCAACAACTATTCCATCTGGAGATGGAACTGAGCCAGTCGCGGTAGGAATGGTCATAGAATAGGGGGCAGAGCAAGCTAGCGAAGGTAATCCTAAAACTGCACCAAAGAAAAAAGTGGTGCAAAGGCCAGTATACTTTGTCAGGTCTTTATTACAGGGGGCTAGGTCAAGGTACTCTGGAGTGCAAAAGCCGATCTTTGGCCTTATCATGGCCCCGAGGAAACGGTGCCACTACTACTAAGCCCACGAGATCACAGTTGTCACCCGTTTTCCACTACAACGCATATTGAGGAACCCCAAAGCCACGGGCAGAATAGTTGAATGGGCACTAGAGTTGTCAAGCATTCGTTTAAAGTATGAAAGCACTTCAACTATTCAGAGCAGGGCATTGGCGGAGTTCATTAGAAAATTGAAACCCACTCCAGACGAAGAAGTACCAGAGATGGTTCTCCCCGACAAGGAGACGCCTAAGGAGTGGATCATGTATTTTGATGGTGCTTTCTCGCTGTAGGGCGCCGGAGCCAGTGTGCTTCTTGTTGCGCCCACCAGAGAGCACCTCAAATATGTGGTTCAAATTCACTTTCCCCGGAAGGAAGGCCACTAATAACACTACTGAGTATGACGGGCTCCTTGTTAGGCTCAGAATTGCAATGGAGTTAGGAATCAAGAAACTAATTATCCATGGAGATTCTCAGCTAGTGGTGAGGCAATTCAACAAATATTATCTGAGTCCGTTGATGGAGGCATATGTGGAGGAAGTGAGGAGGTTGGAAGAGCACTTTGATGGATTACAAGCAGAACATGTGCCACGAGCAGAAAATGGCATCGCCAATCACTTGTCAAAGTGCGGCATGCAAAAGCTCCCTGTGGAACCAGGGACTTTTGTCCTCCATCTAACTCAACCATCAGTATCCCCTTCCACAATGGCCAGAAAAAGGAGAAAGTTGAACCCCAACAAGCATTTCCCGGTAGAACTCCCCGATGCTGCTGGTAGAGAGGCTGGCGGGGGCAACCCTACTTCGGTTGGTGAGCAGCACCCTCCTACCGAACCACAAGTTCTTGCAGTATAGGGAAGCGCTCCCACAAACGAAGAGGTGTCGTTAGTCCTTGTTGTCGAGCCACAGGCTCCCACATGGGTACATCACTTAGTCCGTTTCCTTCAAACAGGAGAACTTCCCGAAGAACAAGAAGAAGCCAAAAATATCCTGATGATCCAGTATGTATCATTTTGGCGATGACATTCTTTACAGAAAGAGGCCAAACAGGGTGAAACTGAAGTGCATCTTTGGGCAAAATGGGCTGAAGGTGTTGGCAGAAATACATGGACGTGCATGTGGCTCTCACATTGGATCAAGATCCCTGGTCGGAAAAGCCTTCCGGCAGGGTTTCTACGTGACCACAGCCCTCTAGGATGTGACTAAGCTAGTCACCAAGTGTTAAGCCTGCCAGTTCTATTCCAAGAACATCCATCAACCAGCTCAAGCTCTCAAGGCAATCCCTTTATCCTGGCCATTTTCGGTCTGGGGCCTCGATATCTTGGGCCTCTTCCCCTGTGCTACCGGGGGCTTTGAATTCTTGTACGTTGCAATCGACAAGTTTACAAAGTGCTCAGAAGTGGAGCCAGTGAGGAAGGAGACCACACAATCAGTTGTCAAGTTCTTGAAAGGATTGGTGTGTCATTTTGGAGTACCCATAAGAGTGATCAGCGACAATGGCATGCAATTCACGAGTCATGCCTTCATGAAGTACGTCCAAAGACTTTTGAGCAAGTTCTCCTTCGCCTATGTTGCTCATCCATGGAGCAACGGGCAAGCTCAGCGGATGAATGCTGAAGTGCTGCCTAGGCTCAAGTTGAGGACTTCCGATAAGTTGCAAAAATGCGGCAGACGCTGGTGGTTCTTTGGTCCCTCCGGACGACACCAAATCGAGCCACCGGTCAGACTCCCTTCTCCCTAGTGTATGGGGCAGAAGGAGTGCTCCCTACGAAACTCATATATGGGTCACCTTGAGTACTTGCCTACGATGAAGTAGAGGAACAACAGTCCGGCATGACGATGTCACGATCCTCGAGGAAGATCGTCTTCGGGCCGTTGTGCGTGCTACATGCTACTAGCAAGCCCTGCATTGCTATCATAGCCGCAGGATTCACACCTGGAGTCTTGAGGAAGGCGACCTTGTCCTTATGCGTGTTCAGTCCGCCAAGGGTTACAACTAGTTGACATCAAAGTGGGAAGGCCCTTACTAGGTAATACAAGTCACCAGACCTAGTGTAGTCCGTCTGGAGACCAAAGATGTTATTACATTGCAAAACTCATGGAATATTGAGCATCTTGGCAAGTTCTACCCATAAGATGCAGCTGTCAGGCTCAGTCCCAGCAACCACCTTTTGTACAAGCCTAGCCGATGTGCTGTCGTTTCCCCCCTGTACTAACGACAGGGTCCCTGCCGCAGATAAACTCCCCGAAAGGAAGAAATAAGAATAAGCTGGCATATCGATCCCCGGCAGCATAAAGCAGATAAGTTCCCCTAGCCATGCATGGTATACGCCTATATAGAAAGCTTCTGTGTAGAAGAACCTCTTCGCCCTCAACATTTGTGCTCCCATCCTTTGATTCGAAGAATCACTTCAGTAGGGATGATTGCTATAGCATTTGTAAAAGAGTTGATGAGAGGCCGATCCCCCTCCATGCACTTAACCCACGAGGCCGATCCCCATGGCAGCAACGGAGGGGACTGGCAAGGTGTCTTGCCGGAAGAGCTTGTTTACTTGGAAGTATTGAGAAGTCATTTCTCAGCATGGACATAATACATGCACAAGCACCCGGCAAGTCTATCTTGTTTCATTAATACACAGATAAACAACTACAAACCATATGGGGTACAAACATGGATGGAAGATTACATAATTTAGACTAGAGTTTGGCAGATGCCTACATCTTTTATATTAAAAAAATATAAGTGCCCCGTAATGCCTTTCTTGCTCCTCTCCTCCTAGGAGCTATAGTGGGAGGTGAAAAGGGCAAAAGAAGTGCCTGGGCAGAAGCCCAGCCTAACCCAGTCAGGGCTCGCAGGACGCAGCCTGACAAGACCGGGAGGGCGATGACGAAGCCGGAAGGGCGGAAGGAGCATCTAGGTGATGCCCTGGTCACTACCGCCAGGACCAGCGGAAGGGCAGGAGGGACACCGACAGGGAAGATGAAGTCGGTGTCCACGAGGAAGCCTGCCGGAGTCTAGCTGGAGGAGGCGGAGGCATCCACACCCAAACCCCCGGCAAATCGCTCTACCGAGGCAGCACTAGGAGAAAGCCTACTAGTAGCGCTTGAAATACCTATATCAGTAGCGCTGGGTCCAGCGCTACTGCTAACGCGCTATAGCGAGGTTGTATCAATAGCGCTGCCCTGACCAGTGCTACTCGTAAGTATGGTTAGCAGTAGCGCTGGTCAGGGCAGCGCTACTGCTACCTATCTATAGCACTGCAGCAAAGGAAGCGCTGCTGCTAATGTCGGGATGTTGCTAGATGCACTCCAGCGCTACTACTAGTATTCTTGCTTTCATAGATTCATACCCCCTCTACGTATTTGTGATGTATTTGTGCAGGCTCAATACAGTAGTTTCATCAGTTCATAATAAACATACACTATTGTCATCATATCATACACATACAGTAGTCCTTCATACCATCATCATCATCATTCAACACAAATATCATCACATCTCGAAAGTAGCGATACACAAGCCATGTCATGTCTTGAATATGTTCAACTGCATGGTCATGGCAGACACACAGGTTTCATCATCTCTATCTAAACCATGACGTAGAAGAGAAGAGCGACACGCATGAGCAACAGTGCGACTATGAAGTACTTGACGCACCGGCAGTTCCGCCCCCGCTCTTGCCGGAGCGTCCACCTCAAGTAACTAATTTTTGCTTCGTCTCTGCTGTCAAACCCTCTGTGGCTAGCACCCGGGTACTTGTCCACCTTGGACTGAGCATCTGGCCAGTGGTCGTAGACTCCTGCAACCCTCCCAACAAACACGGCGTAGTATTCCTTCGCCATCTCTGGTCTATGTACCTGCATCATTAGTTGATGAATTGAATGATAATATGCAACATAATGTAGTTAAGTAAACAAAGGGCATAATTAGCAAAATACAACCTATAGTAAACATAAATAATGAAGTTGCTCATAGCCAAACTAATTAACTAGAGCGATCTACGCTAGTTCAGGACCACGGTTTAATTACATCATATAGTTTTGCCATGCATAAATTCAAAGTTTTGCCATAGAAAGATAGTAGTGACACATTTTCATCGAGAATCAGTCCTCCATGTCGCTGTTCCAATCTTCATAGTCAGGAAGGAAGCACCCGAGCTTCTTGAAAGGCTTCAGGTCCAGACGCTGAGCGAGTAGCAGTGCGCGGACATCATCCCGCATGATTGTACCATGGTAGAACATCCCAGTTGGTCCGAGGACCTATTTCATGACCACTTGGGCAAGCTCACACTTTCCTATGCTTGTGGCCTAGTTGACAATCTCGACATTGTTGGTAGTAGCTCACATGCGAAGGCGTTGATTCTCCCCTTATGTACTCGAGCAGGTGATGCATGAGGTAGAATCCATCAGCCGTACTGGTGTACGGTTGCTGGATGCAGCAAAAGTCGGTTTGATGGCTGAAAACTAGCTTGTTCTTCCTGTACTTTTCACCTTCATATATCCACTAGACAGGCTAAAGGTTAACAGGGCACTATCAAGAACACTCTTTATGTGCGTGTAGTACTTTTTCTTGATGTTCTTCGATGAGTCCAAGTACATAGCATGGGAGTATTCTGAGTGCAGAATGATGAGGATG
>NC_041381.1:265170288-265197592 GCF_002162155.2 Triticum dicoccoides | reverse complement strand
ATGCTTGCAAAGGAATGATTAAGACTTACGAAAGGATATGCGTGGATGACTTACGTGGGATGATAAGGCAGGAGAATCGCCTCCTTGTCCTTAGTAGTGATCATGAAGTTGCTGATGTACTTGCTCGCATAGTCACGGTGCTCTTTGCAGACTGCCAAGAGGCTCTCGTGCATATAGTATGGGTCCACGATGCAGATATATTGTATGTTCTCGATCCTAATGAAGTAGTTGAGATAAGGCGCATACATGTGGATGAACTGGAAATCCAGCTTGGTCATGTGGAACATGTCGTAGATGTAGTCAAATCGCAGGATGAACTTATCTATGGTCCATCTCTCGACATACAACTTCCCGCCTGGTGCGGGTATCCTTGTTTTTCCGCGATGAGAAGGCTTTTCTCTCTGGCCAGAACATCTTCATGGAGTGTTCTTAGATCATTGTTCTGTATGTGCTCTAGCGCTTTCGCAGGGAGGATCGGGTAGCCGGCGACATGGAAACGCTTCGCACCTTCGACAGGTTTTTTGTCTACCACCCAGGGCTTCAGAGGCAGCTGGTTGGTTGAAGCAGCTCTAGCGCCTTTAGGGCCTTTCCTATCTGGTCTCCTCCTTTGCTTTTTGGAGGGTGGCGGTAGTGAGCCCACCATACCTTTCCTAACCACCACCCCAGTGTCGTCGGGCTAATCAGTGGACAACCCTCGGGTTGTTGCTGGGTAGAGGCGGCATCTGGAGGCGTCTCCTGCGAGGATAGCATAAAGAGAGACTTTTTGCATTCCGCCTTAGGATGTTCTGGCTTCGGAAAATCAGGCAGCATCAAGTGATCATCTCCATGCTTATAGCTACGAGCCATCAATTCTCCATCGTCATAGGAGGTATTTATATAGTTGAGAGGGTCATCATCCTCCTCCTCCATAAAATCATCAGCATTTGTTTCTTAGACAACGAGGGTGACGTCATTTGGCACTAATGGAGGCTCTGCCTCGCGTTGTCTGCTATCACACACCACGACAGGTGCAGGTAATTTGGTAGGTGGGGTGGTGTTCATACCTTCTTTAGAAGTTGTCATTGGTGTGATAATGGGCGCCTCGACACGAAGAAGAGTCTTTGGCCAAGGCAAGTACCAACTCTTGCATGCGCCAATCCATTTAGGGGTCTCCTCGTCATCGAGTGGTACCGGAGGAGGTAAATCCTTGAAGCCCGCTAAGACACTGGCCACGTTAACCTTGAAGACGCCATCATGCATCTCTTGGTTGCGGAACATGCGGTCCTTTGGCTTCATGACCGCTGCCTTTCCCACGGCCACCTTCTGGCCCTTGATGTCGTAGAGTAGAGTGCATAGGGTATCATCGGCCTACGAAGAAGACATGTCTGTGACGTCAAACATCCTAAAGGGAACTGAAATGGAAGACTATAGAGATGCTCGTGAAAAGGGTATGACCCGTAATTACCATGAGGGCATCGAGATCACCATAAACAAAGGTTCGTCGAGCATGCCAGAGAGGAGGTCGGGCTACGATGAACAGGAGCGAGATATTTAGCGGTTGCTTGAAAAGGTGCTGGTGGTTTGATGTTCACCAAATTACTCCTGACGTGGCTGGGAAGGGGAAGTCCTCTGGCCCTTTATTTGGATTGCTGTTCGACCAATCGATAATTGCCGAAATTAAGCTAGTAATAATTGAAGATTGGAAGTTAGCCATGACACCAGCAACCGCGTCATTGATCGCTGCATTGCCTACCCCGAGCAACCCTTCTTTGGTCTCATCTTTGGTCTTATTGATCGCAATCGCGACCTTCTCGTCGATGGTATGATGATTGAGCAACCGTCTCTTCCTTATTTCTTCTTGCTCCTCGCGGTAGCACGTCTTCCATGAGGTGCCATCTCTGATGCCGTGCACACGTCCATAGGATGGTGGTTTGTTCTCCGGGACCTTTTTCATTATGTTCTTGGCCCGCTTGAATGGGGTGTCCCACTTGGGCCTCATCGATGACTGTGACGACTCATCACTTTCGGCTGCCTTTTGATGCTTCTCTTTCTACAAAAGGAACATGGATGGTTTACTAATGTGCCAAAACTTGTAGTCGAATTGATTGGAAGCTAATATGATAATGGGGTAACATAACAATTACCAGAAGTGTCATGAACTCCCTCATGTTCAGGTCCGTCTAAAAGATCTTTTTGACGCAGTCCCACTTGTACTGGGCCCTGATCCAGTCACGCTCCAGCGGGTCGCTGAACTCCGCCAAGGGGTCTGTTATTCCATGACTTTCACGTTCAGCGTCCTCCTTGGCCCATATGTGCCTCTTCCTCTCGTAACCACGGCTTCTGAGGCGGTGGGGAGGTGTGTTCCTGGCCTGGAGCACCTTCATTTTCTCCAACTTGCCTTGACTTCTTATTTAGTGCAAGTCTCCTTGAATTTTTCAAAGTCCTCTTCCTTTAGTGACGGATTGTCAATATGAATCTCTAACCATGGTTCATTCTTCACAATCGCTTTTTTTACCCGAACTTTCCAGGCTGACAAGTTGTTGGTGAACGTCACCATCGCCCTGCTATTTAGCTTTGTCATGGCGTCGTCCCATTGATCTTTTCTTTCATCCCAGCCGGGGAACAGGAACCTATTGCGCAACTTCTTTAGGAGCATGTGCTTCATATGTGGTATCTTCTTGAATTTCTCGTCGTTGATGTTAGTGGTTTCCCTGAGGATGCAGCCTAGTTGATTGCCATAGCACGACCGCGCTTCCTCCGGCGCCGTTGGCTCTAATTTCTTGGGGTGCATCTCAGTAACAACAATTTGTCCAATTTCGAGCTCGTTTGGTCTTAGTGTCCTCTTCTGCTTCGGTGCTTTACCGGCTATGACAGCATCGTTGCCGTTGTCGGGGGTGGTGTTGGTGCTAGTGCCAGTGCTGGTGCCGGTGTCTGCGTCAGTGTCGGGGTTGGTGCCACTGCCGCCAGCATGAACCCACATCTGGTGTTCGTCTAGGTAATCGAAATAGTGATTTACTGCCTCGATGGGGTCTTCTTCGAGGCGAGTAGAACCCGTGGCTTCGGCTTGGCTAGACATGTTTCCTATTTAACAATTGTAAATAAAAGATATAATGAAGAGAAAAAAGGGGCCTATGTTTGGTCGGAATGTTGATTCATTCCCCCCGGCAAATCCCGAGCACTCCATATGTCCTAGTTTCTAGCACAAGTCATGCCGAAAATCACGGAAATTTTCGACATGACCTTTGCTAAAAAGTAGACATATGGAGCGCCTGAAATTTGCCGAAACAAAAATGAATCAACATTCCAGCAAAACATAGGCCACTCGGATATTCTTCGACATTCAACCAATGTTGCAAAATCATATAACATCAATGACATATATCATTTGCAAAATACATCATTCAAGCAAGTACATAGAGTGAAAATTTACTGAACATGGCAAAACAGATTCAGATAGCAATGTTTAGGGCTAGCAAACTATATGCTACAGGAACATATTAAGGCAAACAAGAGCATGGCATGCTAGTACGATATGCACTAAACAAAACTCCCTAAGTGATCTTTGTCCAGAGACTTATGGAATTGATGATAGCTTCAATGCATAAGGGGCACATGACATAAAGTGTTTCAGACGTAGAAAAATACTAGCATGGCAAAACAGATTCAAGTAGGCATGTTTGCATGCTTGTTGCACTCACTACAAAGCACTTCATGGCATGGAATAAAAACTAGTAGCTAGTAGACAAGAAAATGAACCTACTCGTGTGCAAAACTACCACATAGCATGCTTGTACTTAAATACAAAAAAAATGACAAAATGGCATGTGCTGTAAAAATAACATGTTTGCAAACTTAAATGATGAATCTAATGCCATAGATGGATTAGTTGGATTCTCTTAGCATAAACTCGCTCTCTCTCTCTCTGCGCTACATGTCCTAGGGTTCATACATAGCTAGGCTAGGGTTCATACATTGCTCTCTCTCTCTCTCTCTTCATCCAAATTGTACCTAAACCCAATCTCTCCTACTCCAACAATTCCGAAACCTTTACAGCATCTCAGAACTACATAAGAGAGCCTACTCAAAAAAATTGAAAGTTTTCAAAAATGCCTATGAGCCAATGGCATTCTGTAGAACACCTTATGGGCAAAATCTGAGAGAGAAAATAGCAGAGAGAGAAAGATAGATAGAGACAGAGAGAGAGAGGAGGGCAGGGGAGAGGAGAGGGTGAGGCTTACAGGGTGGCGGCGAGGTTGAGGGCGGGTGTCGGTGTCAAAACTGGTGGATCTCGGGTAGGGGTTCCCGATCTATGTGTCTAAGGCTAATGGTAACAGGAGGCAAGGGACACGATGTTTTACCCAGGTTCGGGCCGTCTTGATGGAGGTAAAACCCTACTTCTTGCTTGATTGATCTTGATGATATGAGTATTACAATAGTTGATCTACCACGAGATTGTAGAGGCTAAACCCTAGAAGCTAGCCTATGATGATTATGATTGTCCCTCTATGGACTAAACCCTCCAGTTTATATAGACACTGGAGGAGGCTAGGGTTTACACAGAGTGGGTTACAAAGAAGGAAATCTAATATCCAGATCGCCAAGCTTGTCTTCCACGCAAAGGAGAGTCCCATCCGGACACGGGACGAATTCTTGAGTCTTGTATCTTCATGGTCCAACAGTCCGGCCAAAGTATATAGTTCGGCTGTCCGAATACCTGCTAATCCTGGACTCCCTCAGCGCGGGAGAGGGCGGCGATGGTGATCGAGGTCGGGGGCAAGGGAGAGATCAGCAGCAGCGAGGTTGAGGGAGGGCCTGCACGGCGACGGTGAGGTCGAGGTAGGGCTCGGGCGGCGGCTGGCATCGAGGTCGATGATGGGCAGGGGCGACGGCGGGCAGGGGCAACAGCCGGCGATGGAGTGGGGGAGAGGTTGGAGGAGAGAGGGAAAATGACTTGTGAAATTTCGTGCCTACGTAGAGGGGGATAACTCAAAATAGCAGTAGCGCTGGATTAGAAACCAGCACTACTACTAAGTTAGCTATAGCGTTGGTTCCTAAACGAACGCTACTGCTAACTATTCCAATTTTAGTTTTTTTAATTCTAAAATACAAAGAGCAGTAGCACTTGACAAGTTTCTAGCGCTATAGCTAACTTAGCTATAGCGTTGGTTCCCAATCCAGCGCTACTGCTATGTTTCTTTTCTTTTTATTATTTTCCTTTTCTAGTTTTTAGTTTTCTTTTCTTTTTATTATTTACCTTTTCTTTTCTGTGTACTTTCCTTTTTCTTTTGTATTGCTTTCTCCCTTTTGTTTTTATTTTTTTGTTTCACATTTAGCTTCTTCCCTTTCTTGTTCATTGTGGAATAATTGAGCCCCTCGTTATGACTTTTTTGGAACCAGGGAGTACGATCTTTAATAGGTAATGTAGTATTGATTCTTCTTCTGACGTATGCTTCATCGTCATTGTCATCTTCCCTCATCGGGTTGCCATATTGGTCGTAGTCTTCCTCGTTGGCGACTCCATCCATTCAATGATGCTCCTTTTGCCTCTCCTCGCGACAACACGGCTGGGATTGGTCTGGTCGGTTATGAAGAAGCATTGTGTCACGTCCTTAGCGTGTACCAATGGCTCAGTTTTTGCAATGTTGTTAACGTTCATGGTAGCCCTTTTCGCATCGGGTATAGACTTGGTAGTGAAATACTTGTTTTCTCTTACGACGTCCTTAGCCCATCTGACACCGAACATCATCGCATCGTGCATTCCAGCATAGTCAAGCTCCCAGATCTCTTCGACCCTTCCATAGAATCTTTCAGTTGTGCCATTGGCATCGGTCACACATTCAACCGTCACCCCTGAGTTCTGGTAATCACTGTCCATGTCTTTGTCCTCCGCGTAGAACGTGTACCCGTTGATATCGTATGCCTAATAGGTCTCGAGTTTGGGTGCGGGGCCATGTGCTAAGGCGTGTATGAGCAATCGGTCTGAACTGCCCTCTTCTGGGGGATTAGCAAGAACTTGCTCTTTGAACCAACACAAGAAAGTGGTGTTGTGCTCTACAGTAACTTGTTTGTCCGTCTTGAGCATCCACTTATCACGGTACTTCTTTGCGATGGTTTCTTTGTGCCGTGTCACATAATCATCTACCACATCTAGGTGTTGTAGCACTACTAAGTTAGCCCTGTCAAAGTCGTTCCGTCGATCTGAGTAGTCCACGTGCAATTCCCTCTAGACATTGTCGTGACCTTCTCTTCCGAGCCTCCCATCGTGCTTCTTGACGGGCAAACCAACAACACGGTATCCAATGCCTATATAATTCTCGCAAAAGGAGATGCACTCATGCGCAAGATACCCCTGGATGATGCTCCCATCCGGACGGGACATGTTACGAATGAATCCTTTGATGACCTCATTCATCCTCTCGAATGACATCACACTATGAAGGAATGTTGGCCCGAGGTCGATGATGTCGTCCATGATGTGGACACACAGATGTACCATGACATCAAAGAACACGGGCGGGAAGTACATCTCAAGCTCACATAGTATTACAATGATCTCTTCCTGTAGCCTTCGAAGCTACTTCACACTGATGGACTTTCGAGATATAACGTCGAAGAAGTTGCAGAGACCAGTAAGCGTGTCACGGACGTGCTTCTCCATTATCCTTCTAATGGCAACCGGGAGTATCTGCATCATCATCATCTGAAAGTCATGAGACTTCATCCCGCTGAACCTTTTCTACTTTGGGTCTAGAAATCTGCTTATCTTCCCAAAGTAACCGGAACTGACTTTGATTCCCATTATGCACTTGATGAATTGATCGATCTCCTTCGCATTTAAGGTGAAGAAAGAAGGGGGGAAATTATTCTTCTCATTCTCGTTTGCTTTTCTGCCCCTTTCGCCCTCCTCCGTCTCCGTCTCCTCCGTCAACTTTTTACTGTAGAGATCTTTCCTGATCTTCAAATCTTCCAAGTCTTTCCTTTCCTTTGGCCCGTCCTTGGTATTCTCCGGCATCGTCATCAGTCTGCCAAGCAAGCTCTCGAGGACATTCTTCGTGATATGCATTTGATCAAGGCAATGAGGCGTTTCGTGATTCGACTAGTGCTCCAAGTCCCAGAAAATAGACCTCGTTTTCCATACCTTCAGCAGCGGCCCCAGCGCCTTTTTCATCTTTCCCGACGCGGGGCATTGTTCCCAGTTTTTCAACAGTTTGCCGATTTCGGTGCCGCTCCTCTTACGTGGAGGTCCTCAGTACTCAGCCAACCCATTGAATAGATCTCCACACTTTCTCCACAGGTCATCCTTCTCGAGCCATCTACGAGGCCCCATGTACATGATTTTCCTGGACCCGCCATCTTTCGTTGACGTAAGCTGCTGAGACGTTGTATCATCCATGCACCTCGTGCATCTGCAGTATCCATGGCACACCAAGCCTGAGGTATACCCATAACCAAGATAGTCGTACACCATCGTCATTAGCGTGGCTCTCTTATAGAAATACTCTCCTTTGCTGGTGTCCCATGTCCATACCGCTGTTTTCTATAACGTGTCTAGCTCCTCTTTTAGAAGCCCCATATATAGGTTAATATTATTTCCCGGTTGTTTTGGCCCTTGAATCAGCATGCTCATGTGTATGTCCTTTGTCTTCATGCACTTCCATGGGGGGGAGGTTGTACATCCATACAAAGACGGGCCATGTGCTGTGGTTGGTGTTTTGGTTTCCGAACAGATTCGTGCCGTCAGTACTCGCACCAAGCATGATGTTCCTTGGATCTTCTGCAGCAAATCCATATACGACATTGAATCCTCTCGACTCGCTGGCATCTACGACATGTCTTAGCTTCGGATCATCTCCATCGTCAGGCTTCTTCCCCTCCGCATTCCAACGCATGAGCTTTGTTTCCTTAGGATCTACGAAATATCGCTGCAGATGGGGAGTGACCGGAAAGTACCATACAACTTTGTGAGGAGCTTTATTTCCTGCCTTCTTGTATCTAGAAGCATTGCACACTGGACAGCTGGTTTTTTCTGTAGGCTCCCCCCGATAAATGATGCAACCGTTGATGCATGTGTGGTACCTAATGTGCAACAAATCAAAAGGGCAAACAATTTTCTTGGCCTCCTCGACACTAGTAGGACATAGGTTCACCGCGGGGAGAACTTTATTATGTAGATACTTCAAATGCTCATCGAGGCTTTTGTCTGTCCATTTCTTTTGGCCTTTCTCTTTAGAAGTTAGAGCATGAAACTCAAGCAGGTCACCACGGGATCGCAACCGTCATACAATGGAGTCTTCCAGTCTACTTCAAGTTGCGTCAGATTGGCCTCCTCTCTAGAAGCAGCTCTCTCGCTAGTCGTACTCTTGCGAAGGAGGTATCGAACATGAGGGTCCTGCATGACTACACTTAGTAGCGTCGAAGACTGCGACGTGATGGCCGCCCCTTCCCCGCCATGTCCGGATTCTTCCTCGTCGTGTCTAGAATCTACTCCCTTGCCATCATCTCTGGACTCTTCCCTACCGCCATGTCCAGCACCATCATCTTCGTGTCAATCCGTCATCTCTTCGTCCCGCCCCATGTCGTTATTCCCTGCCATGTGGACGTCCTCATCATCATCTTCACTTATCCACCAAGTATAGCCATCCATGACACCATTCATCAGCAGGTGCACCTTCAAACTGCCACGATCAAAAGTGTCCAAAAGGACTCCTTCTTTGCATCTTGTACATGGACATCTAATCCTAGTCCGACTATTTGCATACATGTCCATCACCGCGGATTGCAAGTATCGCTCCACCTTCCATCCACTCACCTTCATGACCCACTGCACAGTATAACAAGCAAAAGGGTTATAAACAAAATGCATGCATGCATCAAAGTCATATAAAAAATTGGCATGACCTTGCCTAAAAATAGGACATATCGAGTTTGCTAAAAATTCACCGAAACATAAATTAATCATCATTTCGGCAAAACATAAGCAACTCAGGGGCATGTCACTCGCACAAATCCCTCCATATCCCAAACACACATATTCCCATTTTTGAAATGCACAACTTTTTACTCACATATCGTGATGAGGACATGGCTACCTTGGATACGACCAAAAATATTGCATACATGTATATTTGTGAGGTGATTTATAATGCACACTATGCAATATTTTATTTATGTCATGCAAGACAAAAATATTTCATAAACTTTTGTGTCATGTCTAATTGCATGTGGATGGGAGATTTGTACAATCCACATATGAAGATAAGGGGAAAAGAGATGTTTAGGTGTTGTTCAAAAAGTCCTCTCACGTCACTTTTGGGCCAAAAGAAGATAATTTCCAAGTCTCTCACGTTCTGGATTCAGATTCGAACTGCACAGACATACCTGACTCAAAACGCCAAGAACTCTTTCATATAGGCTCCAAATTTGGTGATTCTTTTTAGTTTGAAAGTAGATTTCATGCTCTTACCAACTCAGTTGGATTCACCTTCAAATTCATCCAGAGCATTGAGTTATTGATGAAACAATCCGACGCTGCAGCAGAATCCGAGTCAAGCTACAAGTCCAAAGATGTTGCATCAACTCCACTTGGGCCCATGAACCTTGTACGACCTAGGGTTAGTTTTAGGCTGCCTTGGGATGTCCTCCCACCTCCTTGGCCGCCACCCCTTGCTCCTATAGAAGTAGATCCATCTAGTAGCTTTTTCCTTGGGTTTTGTTTAGATTAAAAGTTTTCCATAGCAGCAACTTCGCGTACTTCGTTTGTGTTCAACGACTAGACCAAGACGTCACAAAACCCCACCTTCATTAATAAAGTTTTCCTCTTATATTCGCAATATCCATATTGCAGTCTCAGTTTCTTGCTTGTTGTTCGTTTGGTCGCAAGAAATAGACCCTCATGGTCAGGTTAATCGTGCTCCAGCGTGGTTAATAACCCCTCAGAAGTTGGTTTAGCGATTGCTAAGGTGTGACGTCTTCGCACGTTCATAGTCGGATCATCAAAGTTGACTCCCGCAGAAAACGATGGCTATCTCATCGAATCATCGGGACACCTTCGCCTCTATCAAATGGTATCAGTTTTCAGGTTGCTCTGTGAGAATTTCCTGTTTTCCCTATATTAGATTTATTTTCTTACCTATTGTCCAAGAAAAAGCCACAAAAAAGGTTAGATCTATTCATCCTTTGGCCAAGCCAGTCTTAGCCTTTGGAATTTTCTTTTCATTGTTTGTATTATTGAATTATCGGTTTCATCGTCTTGTCGAGTTGCTGGTCTTAGAGTCTAGTTCGTTTAGAGTTTCGAGTTCTGTTCACATTAGTCACGCCGCCGCCGCATCGTTATTCCTTCCACTGTCGACCATCTCATCCATCAATTTCCACCTTGTGCTACCCACCGTTCACTGTCATAATCATAGTTGAGGCCGTTCACATTTGTGCTTGATCCAATATGCATCTTATCTAGTTTGTTTGGGAAAGAGGGAGCGAGAAAAAAAAAGACAGACAAAAAAAGTTAAAAAAGTCAGAGAAAAAAAGGAGAGAAAGAAAAATAATAAAGTGAGAGAATAAAAGAGAGAATAAAAAACACAAAATTCGGAACTATCTAGAATCACTCTCGTACCTGAATTCGGATTCGAATCTGTTTTGCGCACTGTTAGTAAAGCAGGCGTATCTTCCTCATATGAAGACTATTTTGGCTCCGCGAGTATTCAAATGAAAGCTAGCGATGATCCACATGTAAATAGTTTCAGAAGCTAATTCAATTTTTGACACCTCAAAATAGGCTTCTAAATAGGTCATGTTGCCCTCCGAAGTTCTTGAACACAGCTTGTTCCAGTTTTTTAGGCCAGTTTTAGAATTTTTTGACTCCTCATATCAACTCGGAATTGAGTGATTCTTTTTGCATTTGAAAGCTTAAGTCAGTATTAATCTTGAGAAAAATAATCAGAAAATTGGAACAAAATTTTCCGAAGGGAAGTTGGAGAGAAAGTTGTTGGTATATCCTACATGGAAGTTGTTTCACATCATTATCTTTACTGCTATTTTGATCTTCACTTTTATCTTGTTGTCTAGAGCTACTACAGATGCTTTATTGATGCTAGTTGTGCTACGCCGTGACCCCATTAGTGTTCTAGACCCAAGTGTCTAGTCCGGTCTAGCCTAGGACCAGCACAATACCAGCGTTGAGCGTTTATTCAATATTGCATCTCTGAATTGATTATTGCTAATCTTTTGCTACCAAATATTTAATCCTTCCAAACTCCACATATTTCTACACTGTGTGTACATACGTTCCCCTAGCAATCGCTTCACTTAATCTTCGAAGTTTTTTGACACCGTTGGTTGCCTGTCACCACCTGCTGCATGGTAAGAACTTGTAACATATTGATATTTCTATACTTTGAGTGTTTTACCACCACATCCTAGTAGTTCATAGGAACACTATTCTTGGATTTTGTTTCTCGTTTTCTACTAACTATGGCAGGTTCCAGAGTTGTTAGTTCTTGGGTTTTATCGATCGTGGGAGATTTGACGCCACCTAAGAAAATACAACAACCGTCACAAGAGGAGCAACAACATCAGAATGCACATAATCAGGTTAATGTTTTCATGCCACCATTTATTGGTCGTTTTAGGCCTGATTTATATATTGAATGGGAGTACAAAATAAATGCCATATTTGCTTCCCATAATTTTGATGAGCGTGGAAAATTTCAAGCTGCGGTTAATACTTTCAGTAGCTTTGCTTTAGTTTGGTGGAGTGAATATTGTCGGTTTAACCCTGATTTTATACCTACTACTTGGGATGATTTAAACTTTTCATGGTAGATAGATTCGTTGATGTTTATTATACTCATGGCATGATTAAAAAATTACAACATTTAAAACAAGGCACTGACATGGTAACACAATATTATGATGATTTACAAACTACATTGTTGCACTCATTTTTAGAAGAAAGTGAAGAAGATCTATGGATAGATTTTGGGGAGAATTAAACCGTGATATTCAAGAGATACTAATTCATGAAGAGTTTTATCCTATGGACCATTTGTTTCGACTTGCTTGCAAATCTGAACAAGAAATAAAATGACGTGTTGCCCACAAGGAGAACAAGCGCACGATGCACATTCCGTGTGTTGATACCGATGTTTCTTCAACTACTAGGCGTACTATGACAACCACATCCATTGTTGCGAGGACTACATCATCTCCACCATGTGACTCATTACCACAGAGAGTGCCTACATCATCTGAGTTGATCATAAGAGCTAATGACAAAGGTACAAATTTCCACTTTCACAAGAGAATGATGCATTTCTAGTTAACTTGAATACATCATGTGTTGGGTTACCTATTGATTTGGGCACACCACCTATTTTAGAGAATTGTGTTACTGTCATGAATGCGTCATGTGATCAAACAACTGAAATATCAACAATTTTGAGTGCACCCATTGAATTAAGTTTTAATACAAACGAATCATTTTGATATGACCTCTAATCTTGGTGATGATTCTGCGACCAATGACTTATGCATGTTTGCTTATTTAAGCATGTTGCGGCATGTAAATTTAATGCAAGTAAGGTTTATTCACCAATGTTAGGATGGTTTAATGATGAACATTGTCAACCTTTTGAAATGAATAAGAGCTTCACTTATATGTGCAAACTGAGTTGCAATATTTTCATGCCTTCTACTTCTTGTGATAATATTTTGGCTTTAGATTTTATGAACTATGAAGGTTACTCATGTATACATGTGTCATATGTGCAAAAATCAAGAGAAGTAAAAAATGGATGACATATACATATACAACATGTACACCTAGTCTCTTTCGTTAGCCACATTTCAGATTAAGCAACGCCGAGGATAGCTTTGTTTTCAAGAAGGGGAGGATGATGAGGACACGACTACCTTGGATATGACCAAAAATATTGCATACATGTATATTTGTGAGGTGATTTCTAATGCAAACTATACAATAATTTATTTATGCCATCCAAGACAAAAAATACTTCATAAACTTTTGTGTCATGTCTAATTGCAGGTGTATGGGACATTTGTAAAATCCACATATGAAGATAAGGGAAAAGAGATGTTTAGGTGATGTTCAAAAAGTCCTCTCACGTCACTTTTGGGCCAAGAGAAGATAGAGTTCAAGTCTCTCATCTTCTGGATTCAAATTCGGACTACATAGACATACCGGACTCAAAACGCCAAGAACTCTTTCATACGGACTCCGAATTGGGTGATTCTTCTTTTG
The DNA here is from genome assembly GCF_002162155.2 of Triticum dicoccoides. NCBI lineage: Eukaryota > Viridiplantae > Streptophyta > Magnoliopsida > Poales > Poaceae > Triticum > Triticum dicoccoides. The sequence goes on along the minus strand of NC_041381.1, from coordinate 265,184,358 downwards.
TTGAAAAGTAGATTTCATGATATTTCCAACCCAGTTGGATTCACCTTCAAAGTTGTCCAGAGCCTTGAGTTATCAACGAAACAATCTGTTGGTGCAACAGACCATGGGCCTGTCGCCCTGGCTGTGCATAGGCACAAGACAAAGGGCGAGAAACCAAGAGATTCGAAGCATCAACAAGTAGATCAGAAAGGACCAAGGCCAAGTCAGATTAGCGAGATATCATCAAGAAAGAAGCCTCCCTTGCCGGGCAGGCGAGCCCGGCAAGGGGCAAGGCCACCCCTTGAAGAAGATGACCAAGGCATCCCGGCAGGGCCTGCCAGGACTCGCGGAGGCCAGATCACCTCACAAACTATTCCACCGTGACCCACGTCGTCGATTAGTGCACTATCAAACCGCAGAGGGATTAAGTGGCATCCATTCGCCACATGGCAGCCACTTTCTACCAAGGAAACCCACAGATGACATCCGTCCTATGACGTGTCGGCCGAGCAAGCCTAGAGCTAGCAAGATAGCCCGATAAGCCTTGCCGGGCAACCAATGACATGTCATTAAGCGGCACATTAGATGCACACTGTCAGCCTGCAGAGTTAGGTATGATAGCACTATTTGCTATCTTATAAGTGCCTAATGACTAATTTGCCACTGTGGTGACCCCTTAACCTATAAAAGGTGGCCCATGGCAACAATTTGAGAGGTTGGAAAGTTAGATCACTCACACCCTCGTATGCGTGTAGTCGCCGCTGTCTTGAGGCAACCCTTGTCTGGCAAGTGTACAACGCACCACCACCACTTTTCAACCATCAATCCACCAAAGCAGGAGTAGGGTTTTATTCCTCGCGGTGACCCGAACCTGGGTAAAACTGCATGTATGATCTCTGTCTCGCTGCCCCACATTGGTCTGCTCTTTGTGCAATGCGACTCCCCTGCCAAACCAGCAAGGGGCCGTCCTGGCCCCATAGGTGGTCATGGTTTCCCACGACATATTTGGCGTGCCAGGTAGGGGGCTCGCTTGTGCGAACCTGAAGATGTGAGCAGCGCGTCACCTTCATCGCCATCTGCATCTTCGACGGCGCCGTCGACCATGGTGCCCAAGAAGAAACCTGCTTCTTTGACTCATATGCCCACCTCGAAGGCCCTGCCGCCCGCGGCTTCCAATGCTGCTGGGGGCACAGAAACGCGCGAGGACATGAACACTGTTGGGGATATGGTCGGAGCGTGCGGCACCACCACCCCTTCCCCCACGGCCGGCGCAGGAGTGGGAGATGCCGGAGGAGAGCAACATCAGCGGGGCCTCGATGGCCATGCTCCACTTGACGACAGGCACAACCGCAGCGACGACGGTAGGTCTGTGGGAATCGCCGCCCTCCAGGCGCCCCTGTCGTGGGCGCAAATCCTACGCGGGCACCTTCCCCTGGGCAAGTCAACCTAGCTGCTGCACCCAACAGAGCCATTGGCCCTTGAGCGCCTATGCCGGACCACCCTATCACTGCAACAGTGGGGGCGCAGTGCTGCCGCCCTGGCTCCGTCAGGAGCCGAGCAACGGCGTGATCGACTTCATCATCATCTATGCCAAGCACAGCCTCCGAGGCTGATGAGGACATCAATACCATTGTTACATCCACAGCCTCTACTGCTATACATACTGGACCAATTACTAGAGCTCGCGCATGCCAATTAAATTACCAGGTACTTTTGTTTCTTGGTAATGATTCTAATGTTCATGAGAATATGATGCTGCCTAAATTGGATACATTTGTTTTGCTTACAAATGAAGGGCCTAGCTTGGAGAAGGATGAACATTAGAGCTAGAACAAGCATGGAGATGATGGCATCCGCAAGGGGAACAAGAACTGAGTTACAAGTGATGATTTCAGGATTTTGAAGCCACCACAATGAGTGCATGAAGCCTTGGACGAAATATACAAGACGCCACTTCATAAATTTCATCGAGAGTCTATTCTAGGTGATGCGTCACCATTTTTATTGGGCCAGGCCCATGTAATTTCGAAATAAATAAGTATTGGCTATTTTTAAAGTCTGTATGTGTGGGCAAACAAGAGATAGGGTTGGTTTCGGACCCCACCACGAAGGGCCACGAAATTCCCCCCTCTTCCTCCATATATACAGCCCTTAGGGCAATGTTTAGACTTTGGGTTATGTTTAGATTAAAAGTTTGCCATAGCTACAACTTCGCGTACTTCGTTTGTGTTCAACGACCAGACCAAAACGTCACAGAATCCCACCTTTATTGGTAAAGCTTTCCTCTTATATTCGCAATATCCAGATTGCAATCTTAGTTTCTTGCTTGTTCTTCATTTGCTCGCAGGAAACAGAACCTCGTGGTCAGGTTGATCGTGCTCTGGCATGGTCAATAACCCCTCGGAAGTTGGTTTAGCGATTGCTAAGGCGTGACGTCTCGCACGTTCGTAGTCGGATCGTCAAGGTCGAATCCCACAGAAAACGATAGCCACCATCTCATTGAAACATCAGGACACATTTGCCTCTATCAAGTGGTATCAGATTTTCAGGTTGCTCGGTGAGATTTTACAGTTTTTCGTAGTTTAGATCGAGGCTGTTTTCATACCTACAGTCCACGAAAAAGCCAAAAAAAATTTAGGGTTAGTTCATCATATCCGAACCAATCTGAGCCTTTGCATAATCTTTTTAGTGTTTTGCATTGTGGAATTTGCGGTTGCATCGTCGTGTCTAGTTGCTGGTCTTAGTGTCTAGTCCTTTAGAGTTTCGAGTTCTGTTCACAAGTTGTCATGCCGCCGCCGCATCACTGTCATCACCACCGCCATATGCCACCATCATCGTCACCGCTGCCATATACCACCATCATCATCACCGCTGCCATATACCACTTCGTCATCACCACTGCCATATACCACCATCGTCATCACCACTGCCATATACCACCATCATCATCACCTCTGCCATATACCACATATTCACTGACATCATGATAATCCGAGTCCACCTCCATCAAAGATTCGCCACCAGTCCGTGTTCCACCGCCCTACATATATCCGCCACAAGTCCGAGTTTCCACCAGATTCATCTCCGCCACGAGTCCTAGTCCAAGTCCAGTATTTGTTCCTTTGTTTTCAATTTCCAGATCAGGCGATACTACGAGTCGTGACCAAGTCAGACTCCCCAACTTCAGTGCTACCCGCAGTAGAAAAATAGTTCCAGTTTCAGAAAAAACTATGTCTGGAAAATTCTGGTAGGCAATTTTTAGACCATTTGTAGACTTTTTCAAAAAAAATTGTTGCGGAGCAAAAAAGGAAAAAAGGGCAAAAAAGTGGAAAAAAAGAGAAACAAAATTCAGAGTGTGCTCCTCCCTTGATTACATGCCGCGCCATGATTTTGTTAGTGTTCTAGGCTCGCATCTCTAGCATGGTCTAGCCTAGGACCAGCACAGTATTGTCGTTGAATGTTTATTCAACTTCATCTCTGTATTGATTATTGCTGACCCTTTTTGCTACCATATTATAAGCCTTCCCAGCTCCACATACATCTACGTCATGCGTTTGACTCTCCCTGGTAATCGCTCTATCCAAGCTTTGAGAGTTTTGACTACAACTGTTGCCGATCACCTCCTGCTGCTGGGTAAGAACTGGTAAGAATAGATTTGCTTGACAAATTTGTGACACCCACGACCACCATTTGTTAGTAGTCTGCAGGATCACAAGCCGATGAGATTGACTTGGAGAACTTGACAAACAAAGAGCTTCATGATAAGTTTCAGCAAATGATGAGTGGGTAGCTGGAAGATGTGCTAAATAGATTTGAAGATGACATGGAGAAGATAGAAGACATTGAGAAGGCATTTGAAACAAAGCTCGATAACAAGTTTAATGAATTGCTCGCATGTCTTCCACAACCACCGCCCATTGCACCTGTCGCACCTCTACAGCAGCAGCAGCAGCAGCAACAACAACAACAACAACAACGCCTTCCAAATCAAGTGGGTCGGGCAGTGCGCGTTCCCCTTGAGCCTGGTCAAAATTCTGGTCCTGTTGTACCTACTGTTGATGCTTTTGTAGCTCCTGCTCCTATTTTAGAGGTGGAGGACCAGTACGAGGATGAGGTTGATCAAAATCAAAACTACATGCAACCACCAGCACCACGACCACCAGGTCATCCTCATGCATATCATCGCAACGGTAGGGCTGCACCACCACCTGAGGTACGAGATCATGACCATTTTCCTAAACTAAAATTGAATATTCCACCATTTGAGGGTAGATATGTTCCTGATATATATCTTACATGTTTACAATATCCCGAGGAGAGACGGGTTGCTGCTGCTGTTTGTGCTTTCAATAGTTTTGCATGTGTATGGTGGTCTGAACATTGTAGATTGTATCCTATTCCAGCTACTTGGGCTGCTTTAAAAACTGCTATGCGTACTCGTTGGGTTCCACCATATTACCAGCGTGAATTGCTTAAAAAATTGCAGTGTTTAAGACAAGGAAAAAATTCTATAGAAGAATATTATCAGGAATTACAAACTGGCATGATTAGATGTGGTATTGTTGAGGAGAATAAAACTATGCTTGCACATTTTATGGGTGGATTAAATAGAGAGTTTCAGACCATTCTAGAGTATAAGGAGTATACTAATATCACTCGTTTATTCCATCTTGCTTGTAAAGCTGAACATGAAGTGCAGGATCGACAAGCATTGGCGGGAACTAACTTTTCTGCAGGTCGACCTTCATTATGGACACCGCGTGAATCTTCTACTTCCACTACACCAGCACCTCCATCAGGTGCCACCTCCAGCCGTGATACAAGGAAGCAGGCACAACCACCACTATCTACCAAAAGCGCACCTGCCGGGCCTACACAGAGCTCTTCTTCTTCCATGGCATCAACATGGCAGACAAGTGATATTATTTGTCGTTGTTGTAAGGGAAGAGGTCATTATGCGAGAGAAAGAAAATCTCAGCGTGTGATGATTGCTACTAAGGATGGTGGGTATGAGTCCGCTAGTGACTATGATTAGGAGACTTTGGCTCTTATTACACATGAAGAACATGGTGGGGATGATTGTGATCATGAGACGCAATACATGGCTCTTGAAGACGCTGACAGGTATGAATGTTTAGTTGCTCAATGTGTTTTGAGTGTGCAGGTCACACAAGCTGAGAAAAATCAGAGGCATACTTTGTTCCATACAAAGGGAGTTGTGAAGGAACGTTCTGTGTGCGTAATCATAGACGGAGGGAGCTGCAACAACTTGGCTAGCATGGAGATGTTGGAGCAGCTATCTCTCACCAAAAGACCACAACCAGATCCTTACTACATCCAATAGTTCAATAACAGCGGCAAGGTTAAGGTAACACGTACTGTTCATGTGCATTTTAGTATCTCTATATATGTTGATTAAGTTGATTGTGATGTGGTACCTATGCAGGCATGTTCCTTATTACTTGGTCGACCATGGCAATTTGATAAAAATTCTGTACACCATGGTAGAAACAATCAATATGCTCTTGTTCATAAGGATAAAAATATTACTTTGCTTCCTATGACGCCTGATTCCATTTTGAAAGATGATATTAATAGAGCTAATAAAGCAAAACAGGAGAAGAATAAGAGTGAAAATCATATTGTGGCAAAAGAATTTGAGCAACAAATGAAGGCTAATAATAAACCATCTAGTGTTGCTGCTGAAATTAAATTGAAAAGTGCATGTTTATTTGCCACCAAATCTAATATTGATGACCTAGATTTCAGCAAATCTGTTTGCTATGCTTTTGTGTGCAAAAAGGCATTATTTTCATTCAAGGATGTGCCTTCATCTTTGCCTCCTGCTATCACTAACATTTTGCAAGAGTTCGCTGACATCTTTCCACAAGACGTGCCACCGGGATTACCGCCTATTCGAGGGATTGAGCATCAGATTGACTTAATTCCCGGTGCTTCACTGCCAACCCATGCGCCATACCGTACCAATCCAGAGGAGACGAAGGAGATTATGCATCAAGTATAGGAGCTTCTCGACAAAGGTTATATACGTGAATCCCTTAGTCCTTGTGCTGTTAAAAATTATTCTAGTGCCGAAAAAGGATGCTACATTGCGTATGTGTGTTGATTGTAGAGGCATTAATAATATTACTATTCATTATCGTCATCCTATTCCTAGGCTAGATGATATGCTTGATGAATTGAGTGGCTCTACAATATTCTCCAAAGTTGATTTGCGTAGTGGATACCATCAAATCCGTATGAAAATGGGGGATGAATGGAAAACAACATTTAAAACTAAGTTTGGATTATATGAGTGGTTAGTCATGCCTTTTGGGTTAACTAATGCACCTAGTACTTTTATTGGACGATTTGTGGTAATCTATTTTGATGATATACTGATTTATAGCAGATATTTGGAGGAACATTTGGAACATTTAAATGTTTTTTTATTACTCTACATGATGCACATTTGTTTGGTAACCTTGGGAAGTGCACCTTTTCCACCGACCGAGTATCTTTTCTTGGCTATGTTGTTACTCCACAGGGAATTGAAGTTGATAAGAGTTGGCCACATCCCAAAACGGTCACGCAAGTGAGGAGTTTGCTTGGCCTCGCTGGATTCTATAGGCGTTTCGTGAGAGATTTCAGCACCATTGCTGGACCTCTCAATGAGCTTACAAAGAAAGATGTGCCTTTTGTTTTGAGTACCGCATAGGAAGAAGCCTTCAAGGTATTGAATGATAAGTTGACACATGCACCTTTACTCCAACTTCCTGATTTTAATAAGACTTCTAAGCTTGAATGTGATGCTAGTGGAATTGGATTAGGAGGTGTGTTATTACAAGATGGCAAACCTATTGCATACTTTTTAGAAAAATTGAGTGGGCCTAGTCTGAATTATTCTACTTATGATAAAAAATTATATGCTCTTGTTCAGAGTTTAGAAACAAGGCAACATTATTTATGGCTCAAAAAACTTGTTATACATTCTGATCATGAATCTTTGAAACATATTAAAAGTCAAGCCAAACTGAATCGTAGACATTCTAAACGGGTTGAATTCATTGAGACTTTCCCTTATGTCATTAAACACAAGAAGGGTAAAGAAAATATTATTGCTGATGCATTGTCTCGTCGCTATACTATGCATTCACAACTTGACTTCAAGATATTTGGTTTGGAGACCATCAAAGATCAATATGTGCATGATGCTGATTTTAAATATGCATTGCAGAATTGTAAGGAAGGGAGAACATGGAACAAGTTCGTTGTTAACGATGGATTTGTGTTTCGTTCTAAGAAGTTATGCATTCCAGCTAGCTCTGTTCATCTTTTGTTGTTGCAGGAGGCGCATGGAGGAGGATTAATGGGACACTTTGGCGTGAAGAAGACGGAGGATATACTTGCTACACATTTCTTTTGGCCAAAGATGAGATGGGATGTTGAGCGTTTTGTTATATATGCCTTTGCCCGTACCTAGTGTTCCTTGGGAGGATATATTTATGGACTTTGTTTTAGGTTTACCTCGAACAAAGAAGGGAAGGGATAGCATATTTCTTGTCATGGATAGATTCTCAAAAATGGTACACTTTATACCATGTCATAAAAGCGATGATGCTGTTAATGTTGCTGATTTATTTTTTCATGAAATTATTCGCTTGCATGGTGTGCCAAATACTATTGTTTCAGATTGTGATACTAAATTTCATAGCCACTTTTGGAGATGTTTATGGGCTAAGTTGGGGACTAAACTGCTTTTTAGTACTACTTGTCGCCCCCAAACTGATGGACAAACTGAAGTAGTCAATAAAACATTGTCTACTATGCTTAGGGCTGTTTTGAAGAATAATAAGAAAATGTGGGAAGAATGCTTGCCTCATATTGGATTTGCTTATAATTATTCATTGCATTCTACTACTAAGATGTGCCCTTTTGAAATTGTGTATGGTTTGCTACCGCGTGCACCTATTGATTTGTTGCCTCTTCCATCTTCGGAGAAGGTTAATTTTGATGCTAAACAACGTGCTGAATTGTTCTTAAAAATGCATGAGTTAACTAAGGAAAACATAGTGTATGAATGCTAAATAAAAACTTATTGGAGATAAGGGTAGAAAACATGTTGTCTTTGCACCTAGAGATCTTGTTTGGTTACATTTGCTTATGGATAGGTTTCCTAATTTGTGCAAATCAAAGCTAATGCCACGTGATGATGGTCCTTTTAAGGTGTTAGAGAAAATAAATGATAATGCATATAAACTTGAGCTGCCTGCAGATTTTGAGTTAGTCCCACTTTTAACATTGCAGATTTGAAGCCTTATTTGGGTGAAGAGGATGAGCTTCCATCGAGGACAACTTCAATTCAAGAAGGGGAGGATGATGAGGACATTAATACCATTGTTACACCCACAGCCCCTGCTGCTATACATACTGGACCAATTACTAGAGCTCGCGCACGCCAATTAAATTACCAGGTACTTTCGTTTATTGGCAAGGATTCTAATGTTCATGAGAATATGATGCTGCCTAAATTGGATACATTTGTTTTGCTTATCAATGAAGGGCCTATCTTGGAGAAGGATGAACATTCGAGCAAGAACAAGCATGGATATGATGGCATGCACGAGGGGAACAGGCCCATGTAATATTGAAATACATAAGTATAGGCTATTTTTAGAGTCCGTATGTGTGGGGAAACAAGAGATAGAGTTGGTTTCGGACCCCTCCACCAAGGGCCACGAAATTCCCCCCTCTTCCTCCATATATACAGCCCTTAGGGCACCATTTAGACTTTGGGTTTTGTTTACATTAAATGTGTGCAACTGTCAGATCCGTCACCAAGGGCCACGACCAGACCAAGACGTCACAGAACCCCACCTTCATCAATAAAACTTTCCTCTTATATTCGCGATATCCAGATTGCAATCTTAGTTTCTTGCTTGTTCTTCATTTGCTCGCAGGAAACAGACACTCATGGTCATATTGATCGTGCTCCGGCGGGGTCAATAACCCCTCGGAAGTTGGTTTAGTGATTGCTAAGGCGCGACGTCTCGCACGTTCATAGTCGGATCGTCAAGGTCGACTTCCACAGAAAACGATAGCCACCATCTCATCAAAACATCGGGACACCGTTGCCTCTATTAGAGGCTATGGCGCGGGCTCAGCTGCTGCTTAGGTTTCCACCGGCGGCCGAGCAGATTGACGAATGGCGTGCCACCATCCAAAGTATGCTCGGTTTTGTGGAACCTGAGGCTCATGACGAGTTTGCCTGCCGCGACCTCCCCAAGCGATGGTGACAGCCCATGCTGCTGCCCGTACGGAGGGAGCCGTCCCCACAATGCAGTCATCGCGACGGCAACCAGTACGGGCGCGACCAAATTAAGACCCTGATGACATCTTGATGGTCTCCACTCATCCTCGAGCATGTCCAGGCCAACGACGAACCCCGGAAGATAGGCGGAGAGGAAACATGTGTGTCGTCGAGTAGCGCCACGACGACCTGCTCCGAGCCGACGGGCGCGACGGCCCTGACGTCGATGAGCCCGTGCTCGGTGTTGGCGGGGCCCTACCCTTCAAGGTTGGCTGCCCTACCTTCACCCGTGAGCTGCGGCAAGTCCGATTGACATCCGTCCGCACGTTCAAGCCATAGATACCTGAGAAGTACGACAGGAGGCTGAACCCGACAGAGTTCCTGAGCATCTACACCATCGTTGTTCAAGCTGTCGGTGGAAGAGATGAGAAGGTGTTCGCCTGTGGTCTGGGCTGATGCACCTTCCGGAGAACTCTATTTCGTCATGGGCAGACATGTGCCACAAGTTCACCGGTGCTTTCACCGGTGGCCACCAGGAGCCAGGCCGTCCCAGTGATCTACAGCTTCTCCAACGGAAGGAAGGAGAAACCCTTCATAAGTATGTACAGAGAATAAACAAAGTTCATAGAAATATTCGAAATATCCATCCGACAGCTATGATAGCTGCCTTCCAGTCAAATGTGCACAACTGTCGGAATCGTTCTAAGATGAATGTGCGATTACACAAGACTGTGAAGGAGCTGTACACCCTACTAGATAAGTCGGTTGGATGGAGGAAGGAATGAAGATGCCCGGAGAGGAAGATTGCATCAATGTCGATTCAGAGGACGATGATGAGTCCACCATTAAGAAAAAGGGCAAGAAGCACAGTAAGAAGCGGAGGGATAAGGCAGTATTGGCTGTTGAAGGATCAGGCACCCCAAGTATCGGCAAGATCACCAAGGTTGAGGCCCCCAGCAGCGAAGTTGCCGTGTTCGCTAATTGCTGGGAAGCTGCGGCTGCCGAGAAGGCCGGAAACGGAGATGGGCCATACTCCAAGTTCCATCGGACCAAAGGCCACGACCTTCAAGAGTGCTATCAGGTTGAGCAGTTGGTCAAGGGACAGAGAGCAGAATATGAGAAGCATGATAAGGAAAAGGGTCAGAATGTCGTTGGCGGTAAGTCCACGACGTTTCAAGGAGTTAATCCTGACAGGAGTCATCCCAAGGGAAAGATCATGTTGCTGGTAACATTTGGGGGATAACTAAACTACTGGACTAAGAAGATTGTGTTTGACGTAGTTGATCTCCCCCTGCCGTACAATGGGATCCTTGGACGCTGTCGGATATCGGTTTCCGGCAAAACCCTTGAGGTTCGAACACTGGGTGCGCACGAAGATTTCCCCCTACCGAAACACGCCCTCAGCCTTGCCGCGATATCTAAGCTAGCTCGATGAACTAACAGCACAAGAGACACAAGATTTATACAGGTTCGGGCCACCGTTGTGGTGTAATACCCTACTCCTTTGCGGTGGTAGTGGATTGCCTCTTAGGTTGATGATGAACACTACAAGGGAAGAATAGCCTCGCGAGAAGAGGTGTCACTACAAAAAAAGACACATCCATGACATTTTGGGCCGAACGAAAAAAATTCTGTCATACATATGACACTTCTATGACGATAATTGTGACAAAACCCGATATCATCATAGATGTGGTGGGATCCTACTTCTATGACAAAAAATCATGACAGAAAATGAGCTTTTCGTCCTGGGCGGGCCGGAGACGCAGCTGCATGACATTCTTTGGGCCGTCCATGACGGAAAAAACCATGGTAGAAGCGAGGGGGAGGAAAATTTCGGGGAGTTTCCGGTTACGGTGGGAGGTCGGGGGCGGAGCGATGCGCATTTCTCTCGTACGTGCTAGGCTCGTCAAGTTAACCCTAAGTGTTTTGCATGTGTAAAACTGTCTTACACCCGTTGTATGTGAACGTAAGAATCTATCACACCCGATCATCACGTGGTGCTTCGAAACGATGAACTTTAGCAACGGTGCACAGTTAGGGGAGAACACTTTATTGAAATTCTTATAAGGGATCATCTTATTTACTACCGTCGTTCTAAGTAAACAAGATGCATAAACATAATAAACATCACATGCAATTATATAATAGTGACATGATATGGCCAATATCATATAGCTCCTTTGATCTCCATCTTTGGGGCTCCATGATCATCTTTGTCACCGGCATGACACCATGATCTCCATCATTGTGTCTTCATGAAGTTGTCATGCCAACGACTACTTCTACTTGTATGGCTAACGCATTTAGCAATAAAGTAAAGTAATTTACATGGCGTTCTTCAATGACACGCAGGTCATACAAAAATAAATATAACTCCTATGGCTCCTGCCGGTTGTCATACTCATCAACATGCAAGTCGTGATTCCTATTACAAGAACATGATCTCATACATCACAATATATCATTCATCATTCATCACAACTTTTGGCCATATCATATCACAAGACAATTGCTGCAAAAACAAGTTAGACGTCCTGTAATTGTTGTTGCATCTTTTACGTGGCTACAGTTGGGTTCTAGCATGAACGTTTTCTTACCTACGAATAACCACAACGTGATTTTGTCAACTTCTATTTACCCTTCATAAGGACCCTTTTCATCGAATCCGCTCCAACTAAAGTGGGAGAGACAGACACCCGCTAGCCACCTTATGCAACTAGTGCATGTCAGTCGGTGGAACCTGTCTCACGTAAGTGTACATGTAAGGTCGGTCCGGGCCGCTTCATCCCACAATACCACTGAAGCAAAATAAGACTAGTAGCGGCAAGCAAGTTGACAAGATCTACGCCCACAACAGATTTGTGTTCTACTCGTGCAATAGAGAACTACGCATAGACCTAGCTCATGATGCCACTGTTGGGGAACGTTGTAGAAAATAAAAAATTTCCTACGGTTTCACCAAGATCCATCTATGAGTTTATCTAGGCAACGAGTGATAGGAGTGCATCTACATACCTTTGTAGATCGCGAGCAGAAGCGTTCAAGAGAACGGGGATGATGGAGTCGTACTCGCCGTGATCCAAATCATCGATGACCAAGTGCCGAACGGACAGCACCTCCACGTTCAACACACGTACGGAGCGGATGACGTCTCCCGCACCTTGATCCAGCAAGGAGGAGTGAGAGGTTGAGGAAGAAGGCTCCAATAGCAGCACGACGGCGTGGTGGTGATGGAGTGGCAGATCTCCGGCAGGGCGTCGCCAAGCTCACGCGGAGGAGGAGATGTGTTCGGGAGGGGAGGGGCTGCGCCTTGGATGTTGCGTGCAGCTCTCCCCTCGCCCCTCTATTTATAGGGGAAGGGGGAAGGGGGCCGCCCCCCTCTAGATGAGATCTAGAGGGGGGGGCGGCGGCCAAGGGAGGGGGCTTGCCCCCCCAGCAAGGGGGGCACCTCCACTAGGGTTTCCCCCCAACCCTAGGCGCATGGGCCCAAGGGGGGGGGGGGCGCCCAGCCCTCCAGGGGATGGTTCCCTGCCCCCTACGGCCCATGAGGCCCTTCGAGAGAGGTGGCCCCTCCCGGTGGACCCCCGGAACCCCTCCGGTGGCCCCGGTACAATACCGATATGCCCCCGAAACTTTCCGGTGATCGTATGACAACTTCCCATATATAAATCTTCACCTCCGGACCATTCCGGAACTCCTCGTGGCGTCCGGGATCTCATCCGGGACTCCGAACAACATTTGGTAATCACATACAAGTCTTCCTAATAACCCTAGCGTCACCGAACCTCAAGTGTGTAGACCCTACGGGTTCGGGAGACATGCAGACATGACCGAGATGGCTCTCCGGTCAATAACCAACAGCGGGATCTGGATACCCATGTTGGCTCCCATGTTGGCTCTCATCGGATGAACCACGATGTCGAGGATTCAATCAACCCCGTATACAATTCCCTTTGTCAATCGGTACGTTACTTGCCCGAGACTCGATCATTGGTATCCCAATACCTCGTTCAGTCTCGTTACCGGCAAGTCACTTTACTCGTATCATAATGCATGATCCCGTGACCAAACACTTTGACACTTTGAGCTCATTATGATGATGCATTACCGAGTGGGCCCAGAGATACCTCTCCGTCATACGGAGTGACAAGTCCTAGTCTCGATCCGTGTCAACCCAACAGACACTTTCGGAGATACCTATAGTGCACCTTTATAGTCACCCAGTTACGTTGTGACGTTTGGTACACCCAAAGCACTCCTACGGTATCCGGGAGTTACACGATCTCATGGTCTAAGGAAAAGATACTTGACATTGGAAAAGCTCTAGCAAAACGAACTACACGATCTTGTGCTATGCTTAGGATTGGGTCTTGTCCATCACATCATTCTCCTAATGATGTGATCCCGTTATCAATGACATCCAATGTCCATAGTCAGGAAACCATGACTATCTGTTGATCAACGTGCTAGTCAACTAGAGGCTCACTAGGGACGTATTGTGGTCTATGTATTCACACGTGTATTCCGATTTCCGGATAATACAATTATAGCATGAATAAAAGACAATTATCATGAACAAGGAAATATAATAATAATCCTTTTATTATTGCCTCTAGGGCATATTTCCAAGAGCCACACCCCTCCCGATCAACATGACCCCCGTTTCGACCGTAGGAGGTCCGTTTCGTCCGTTTTGCGGTACGCCACACCCCTCCTGATCAACAGGACCCCCGTGTCGACCGTAGGAGGTCCGTTTTGTCTGTTTTGCGGTACGCCAC
>NC_041381.1:265164104-265169862 GCF_002162155.2 Triticum dicoccoides | reverse complement strand
AACAGGACCCCCGTTTCGACCGTAGGAGGTCCGTTTTGTCCATTTTGTGGTACGCCACACCCCTCCCAATCAACAGGACCCCCGTTTCGACCATAGGAGGTCCGTTTCCTCCGTTTTGCAGTACGCCACACCCCTCCCGATCAACCGGACCCCCGTTTCGACCGTAGGAGGTCCGTTTCCTCCGTATTGCGGTATGCACGACTAGGCATTCGAGACCCCGCCCGTATGTACACATACATGACCGTATTTTCTTTCTTGCACCCTGGCCGTCGTACGTACGTGTACATGCTATGTGCGCGCCTCTACTACGACACGTGCGCGCCTCTACTACGAAACGTCCGCGCCTTCTACTACGACATGTGCGCGCCTCTACATCGACCAGTATGTACATACACGTTCGCGACCAGGATGACAATGCTACGTACGCTTCGACCAGGTGGGTCCCGACTGTCAGGCACTTCCTTGCCTGCGAAGATGTAGATGGGGGGTCCCAGCAGTCAGGGGGGCAAATCGTTATTTTTTTTGCCCGGACGCACTTCCTTGCGTGTGAAGGTGTAGCTGCTGGGTCCCAGCAGTCAGGGGGGCGAATCATTATTTTTGCCCGGACGCACTTCCTTACGGGCGAAGGTGTAGGTGGTGGGTCCCAGCAGTCGGGGGGTGAATCGTTTTTTTCGGACGCACTTCCTTGCGTGCGAAGATGTAGCTGGTGGGTCACAGCAGTCAGGGGGGTGAATCGTTTTTTTTCAGACGCACTTCCTTGCGTGCAAAGATGTAGCTCGTGGGTCCCAGCAGTCAGGGGGCGAATCATTTTTTTCACGAAATACGGTGGCCCGTCCGGTGGGTCCCTGCTGTCAGGTGGAGGAATAATTATTTTGCGTGTAATAAGGAGGCACTTCCTTGCGGCTGCCGTGGACCCAGCTGTCAGCCTCTCCGCGTACAGTCCACGTCCGATGGAAGTCGTTCCTTGACCACATTGACCACGCCGCACCAACAGCACCACGGCGGTGGACGACGGCGAGGCCTAGGAAGGGGACGACGCGGAGCCGGGGAAGACGCGGCAGTGGATGCACACGCGGAGAGGAGTACAAGGGTTCACTGCTTCGGCTGCGCTGCCATCGCCGCAGAATAACAGGGGGTGTGGGTCAGTGGGTGAGTGGAGGGATGGCCTGGCCAGTGGTGGGAGTAGTAGGGGCGGTGAGGCCTCCGCGGCAGCACAGCCGGCCACGGGAGGCAGGAGCAGGCGGCACGACCGGCGCTGCTTTGGCCGACTGGACCAAGAAGACCAGAGGTTGAAGAAGCACGATGGTCGTTGGATGGACATCGTACGGTCACTGCAGCTAGAATCGTTTATATTGACTAAGTTGACAAAGCCCTTGGTACGTCAACTTAGTAGGCCCACAGGTCAGCTTCCGAAACGGTGCGCCCCAGATGTCGGGGGGATGAATCATTTTTTGGGCGGGTGAAGCTAGAATATCCGAGATTGAAGAAGAAGCAGGGCCTCCGTTGGATGGACTTCCAACGACCACTGCTGCTAGAACCGTGTGTTGACTATAAGTTGACAAAGCCTTGCATACTCGTCAACTCTATTTTTTTAGGGGACGCGTCAACTTAGTAAGGCCAGAAGTGTGTGGCAGAGAACTTATAGCCCATTTGAGATTTGTTAGAATGTGTAGCCCATTTTTGAATTCTAATGGAATTTACTACAGCCCATTTACAGTTTGTTAATAGTACAACCCATTTCAACCAACCGTTCAATACAGAATTCAATAAAATTTCCCACATTTTGATGGGATCCGAATATTTTTTATCCCGAAATTTTAGTCAGATTAAATACAATTCCAATATAAATTTATATTGCGTAAAAATCCAACAAAACATTCCGCTCGCAACAATTAATGAAATTAAAATTTTCAATATTCCAAAAATAATATTTTATAAAGTAATCACTGTTTGGTGCATTTTTTTATAGTTACTACCAAGTTTTTATAATTACATCCCATTCATTATTTCTTAAAGCCCATTTTCTTGTTAAGCCTAATGCATCCCTCCTAGGAAAGATTTGCAGCCCAGCGGGGCGGAGATAACAACTTGACCTTGCCTGGGTATTCCTAAAAAAGTATAGCTGGGCTAGCCATTTTCAGCTTGAAAAAAAATAATATCTGGGCTGGATATCTGGCCTGGGCTAGACGGGCCACAGCCCGCCCAGTTAATACCTGCAGCGATGTTTTCGTTGTTGTTCAAAGGAGAAAAATTAATATCTCGGGTAAACATCGAAAAACTCTGCAGTGCTCACACCTCAAAAACACAAATACTGCTCGAGCTGCTAGGTCCCAGATGTCGGCCGCTTCTTGTGCAATTCTCTCATTTATTGACTACTCCCTCCTTTCCGGTTTATAATGCTCAATTCAAAAATCTCACTGTGGTAGACAATGGTGTGGGACCGTGATGTCAGGAAACCAGGAGGAAGCAATATAATAAGGAGGCACTTGCGTACATGAGGCTATGGACCTGGTGGGTCCCCATTGTTATCCTATCCAAATAAAGTGATCTCCTCGCGCGCGCGTGCTTTCCGCCCAAAACAGTCAGCACCGGCCACCCCGCTTCCCGGTGCAGGCGATTGCTCCGCCTCCAAACGACACAAGTGTCGTCCGTCCGTCCATCTGCCGCACACATTAATGATACACGGTTGTTGAGGCAGCTACTCCGGCGTCACACGTCCGTCCCTCCGCCCGCCCACCATTGCTATATAAACTGCTGCATCGGCCATAGCCGCAGTCATCCGCATCCGTTGCCTTTCTCCTGTCCACACCACTACTGCCCACCATGGCTTCCTCGCGCTCCAGCGCTCTTCGGGACGGGCGGACGATGGACCACAAGGAGATAGTAGCCATTGTTGCGGACCGGCTGGCTGGCCGGCAGCCGGAGGACGACGACGTCCCAATGGAGAACATGGTAGTCGACGATCTGGCGCCAACCCCCTCCTCCGTGCCATCGTCGTCGGTGCATTGCACCATGACCATCGGTGAGGCCCGTGCCCAATATATGGACAGGGTGAGGCAGATGCGTGAGGAGCAGTTCCGGGAGGTGCAGGCCGACGCCGCCTACAACCACCATCTCCTCCAAGAGCACCTGCAGGCGGAGAGGCAGATCGCCGCGGAGCGGGCGGAGCAGGAGGCGCTGCTCGACTCGTACCGCTCCGCCCGCAAGGGCCGCCTCGAGCGCTGGCGGTACCGCATGCGGGTGGCGGAGGCTGCGGCCGCCTACAAAGAGGCTAGCAAATAGGGCGATGAAGCGGGCGAGGCACTGTTTGGTGAGACCGAGGACGAGGCAGAGGACAATGCCGGCTCCGACGAGTCCCCGCTCCGCTGGCGTCGATGATGCCCTGCTCCGCCGACGCCCCGTGGCGCCAACAACGAGGCAGAGGACACCGCCGGCTCCATCGAGGCCCCGCGGCGCCAACAATGAGGCAGAGGACACCGCCGGCTCTGCCGAGGCCCCGCCTCGCCAACAACGAGGCAGAGGACATCGCCGGCTCAGCCGAGGCCCCACCGTGCCGGCAACGTGGGGGAGGATTTCTACCGCTCCGCTGAGGCACCGCCCGCCGGCAACGAGACAGAGGCATCAGCGGCTCCGCCGAGGCCCCGCCCCGCTGCCAACGAGGCCGCGCCACACAGAAAACGAGGAAGAGTAGAACACGGTAGGTCGCTGCCGCTCGGGTCCAAGTAAGTCCACTGCTACTACCCTCCGGTTGAAGCCAAGCTAGGCGGGTTGACAATTGACGGTCGGTTAGCTTCTTGGCGGCGACGTGGAGTCGGAGAGCCGCGCTGGAGAAGAATGCTGCTTCTACTTAACTGCTGGTGCAGTTGGATGACTGACACGCGGGCCCAACAGGACACATGTCAGTTACGCAACTGCACCTGCAGTTAAGTCACTGAAGCATCTGTTCGGCTCAGCGGGACACAGGTGGGTAGCTTCGGTTAATTAATTATACCTCTAGCACACCCCTTTTTAGTTTTTTTTCAGAAAGGAGGATGACCCCCGGCCTCTGCATCTGGGAGATGCATGCGGCCACAAACACCCCTTGTTAGTTGAAGAATGTATGAAATGTAATGAAATCCAACATGTTTATATGAAATCCGACCGTGTATGAATGAATTTATTTCGATTAGTTCGAATTCCTGTATCACTGGCATTGGATGAACATGCAAAACAATACGTACTAGCATTATTCCCAGGGTGATCACCACGTTTGCAGCAGTTTCACATGTACTCCCTCTGGTCCTTTCTAGTCTGCACACAAGTTTTGTCTGCAGTCAAAGTATCTCTACTTTGACCAATCTTATACAAAAAAGTATGCACTTTCACAATGTGCAAAGTAAAAAAAGGAACAAAAGGAGTACAAAGAGTTTGGGCATCTTTTTACCGTTTCTGTACATTGCAATAAAACACACAGGCCTGGCAATTCATAGAGAACGTTCAAAACAATCAATGATTATGCATCTCAGTGACTCACATGTCAGAGGCAATATTTACTTCACAACTAAAGAATAAAGAAAAAATTGATCTCCGCTGCTGACAGCAAAGGGCGTCCCATTCAAAAATATCAAACACATATCTTGCTAAAATCAATGAGAAAAATTTGACAAGGTTGTCCCATTCCAAAATATCAAATGCCTACGATTGTGGAATGGGCAGGGTTTGCCATCAGTTCGGTCATTGACATGGCAACTCATGCTAAATAAACCAGCTGTTCTTTTTGTGCAGTACCACCAAAATCAACCAAATTCGCGCGTAGCTTGTATGATTTCGCCCTTATATGTTGCAATGCCTTGAACTTATGGGCACCTCCTTTCTTGTGGTGGAAATAAATGATTCGATGTATTCATGAACATTTTGTGCAGTTCCCGTTGAAATCAAGGTGAGCACCCCACTACAAAAAAAGACACATCCGTGACATTTTGGGCCGAACGAATTTTTTCTGTGTCATACATATGACGCTTCTATGACGATAATTGTGACAAAACCCGGTATCATCATAGATGAGGTGGGCTCCTACCTCTATGACAAAAAATCATGATAGAAAATGGGCTTTTTGTCCTGGGCGGGCCGGAGATGCAGCTGCATGACATTCTTTGGGCCGTCCATGACGGAAAAAACCATGGTAGAAGCGAGGGGGAGGAAAATTTCGGGGAGTTGCCGGTTACGGTGGGAGAGCGATGCATGTTTCTCTCGTACAGGTACGCGCGTGTGTGCGAGGCATTGGCTCTAACTGAACCCGAGTGAGGCATTGGGCTCTAACTGAACCCGAACGATTGCACTGCAGGCTACGCGTTCCTGAACCCGAGCGATCGATCGATGGCTGTTAACTGAACCCGATGGAGCGATTCCTTTGCTACTGCTGCTAACTGAAGCCGATCGATGCTGCCTCTGGGATGAACAGTGAGCGGTGGCGTTGCCTCTGGATGAACAGGAACCCGTGGTGTGGAGGGCTGGATGAACACTAGACGGTGGAGGGGTGGTTGAACAGGACCCCATGGTGTGGAGGGCTGGATGAACAGTACATGGTGGAGGGGTGCCCGTGGAGGGGTGGTTGAACAGGACCCCGTGGAGTAGCGCGCGGTGGAGGCTGGATGAACAGGAGCCCGTGGAGGCTGGAGGAGGTTGACGGAAGCCCGTGGAGGCTGGAGGAGGTCGACGGTGGAGATGAACAGTATCCCGCGGAGTCTCGTTTTGCGGTACGCCACACCCTCCCCCCCCC
>NC_041381.1:264983439-265163811 GCF_002162155.2 Triticum dicoccoides | reverse complement strand
CCCGTTTCGAATGTAGGAGGTCCGTTTCCTCCGTTTTGCGGTATGCCACACCCCTCTCGATCAATAGGACCCCCGTTCCGATCGTAGGAGGTCCGTTTCGTCCATTTTGCGGTATGCCACACCCCTCCCGATCAACAGGACCCCCGTTTCGACCATAGGAGGTCCCTTTCCTCCATTTTGCGGTACGCCCGGCCCCTCCCGATCAACAGGACCCCGTTTCCAACGTGGCCGGTCGAACACAAGGCCGTTTCCTCCGTTGTGCGGTATGCCAGGCCTCGTTTCCATCGCCTGTTCCGTCCAAGCCCTGATGATGAACCCGACCATGCATTCCGTTCCGACCCAGCCGGTTGGCTCCCCATGAACATGACGACGACGCTGTTTCTCCATTCTGACCCAGCCATGTACGTATGCACGATAGGCGTTAGAGACCCTGCCCGTATGTATGTACGCGGCCGTATTTTCTTTCTTGCACCCTCGCCGCTGTACGTACGTGTACATGCTACGTGCACGCCTCTACTATGACACGTGCGCGCCTCTACATCTACGACACGTGCGCACCTCTACATCAACCAGTATGTACGTACACGTTCACGACCAGAATGACAACGCTACGTATGCTTCGACCAGGTGGGTCCCGACTGTTAGGACAGGCACATCCTTGTGTGCAAAGATGTAGCTGGTGGGTCCCAGCAGTCAGGGGGGCGAATCGTTTTTTTTGCCCGGACGCACTTCTCTGCGTGCGAAGATGTAGCTGGTGGGTCCCAGCAGTCAGGGGGGCGAATCATTTTTTTGCCCGGACGCACTTCCTTGCGTGCAAAGGTTTAGCTGGTGGGTCCCAGCAGTCAGGGGGGAAATGTTTTTTTCGCGAAATATGGTGGCCCGTCCAGTGGGTCCCCACTGTCAGGTGGAGGAATAATTATTTTGCGCGTAATAAGGAGGCACTTCCTTGCTGCGGCCGTGGACCCAGCTGTCACCCTCTCCACGTACAGTCCACGTCCGATGGAAGCTGTTCCTTGACCACGTTGACCACATCGCGCCGAGAGCACCAGGGCAGTGGACGACAGCGAGTCCTAGGAAGGGGACGACACGGAGCCGGGGAAGATGCGGCAGTGGATGCCCACGCGTAGAGGAGTACGAGGGTTCACTGGTTCGCTGCAGTGTGAGGCTGCCGTTGCCGCAGAATAACAGGGGGTGTGGGTGAGTAGAGGGATGGCCTGGCCAGCGGTGGGAGTAGTAGGGGGCGGTGAGGCCTCCACCGCATTGCAGCCGGCCATGGGAGGCAGGAGCACGAGGCACGACCGGCGCTGGTTTGGGCGGCTAGAGCAAGAAGACCAGAGGTTGAAGAAGCACCATGGCCATTGGATGGACATCGTACGGTCACCGGAGCTAGAATCGTGCATATTGACTAAGTTGACAAAGCCCTCCGTCCCCATCAACTTAGTAGGCCCACAAGTTAGCCTGCCACTATACTGGGTCCCAGCTAACAGGGGGAGTATTCATTTTTGTTGTGCGTAATAAGGAGGCACTTCCTTGTGTGCGAAAATATAACTGGTGGGTCCGAGCTGCCAGCGGCGGTAACGTTTTTTTCGCGAAATACTGAGGCCCTTTCTGTGGGTCCCCGATGTCAGGTGGAGGAATCATTATTTTGCGCGTAATAAGGAGGCATTTCCTTGCGTACGGCCGTGGACCCAGATGTTCGCCTCTCCACGTATAGTCCACTTCAGATGCATGTCGATCGTTCACCACGTTGACCAGACCGCGCCGAGAGCACCAGGGCGGTGGACGACGGTGAGGCCTAGGAAGGGAACGACACGGAGGCAGGGAAGACTCCGCAGTTGTTTCCCACGCGGAGGGGAGTATGACTGAATGAGGGTTTACTGGTTTGTCTGCTGTTGCCGGATAATAACAGCAGGTGTGGGTGAGCAGAGGGATGGCTAGGCCAGCAATGGGAGTACGGTGGTGCGGTGAGGCCTACGCGGCAGCATAGCCGTTCGCGGGGAGGAGGGAGCAAGCAGTCCTGTCGGCGCTTGTTTGAGCAGCTAGAGCAGGAAGAGCAGAGATTGAAGAAGCACGACGGCCGTTGGATGGCCATCCAACCGTCACTGCTTGCGCGTCAACCTTTTTTTAGGAAAGCCTCAAATCTGTGGAAAACAGCATACAACCCATCTGCCATTATTTCTAATAATTTACAGCCCATTTGCTAATTCTTAAGATTTTGTTTGGAGCCCATATTCTTTTTGTTAGCATCACAGCCCATATTGTGGCCACGGTTAAAAAATTATACGAAATTTTTCTTATTTCGGTGCGGTCCGAACTATTTTTAATACCGAAATTTCGAATCACATTCAAACTGATTTTAAAAATAAATGTATATCAATATAAAATCCAACAAATTATCCACGCATAAAAATTAATGTAATTGAAAATCTCAAAATGAAAAAAAGATATTTGAAACTAATTGCCGGTTTGATGTGTTTTTAAAATGTACAGTCCATTTCTCATTACTGATAGGCCATTTTCTCGGCCAGCCGAATGAAGCACCCTTCGTCTTGAACGATTTGCAGCCCAACAGGCCTGATAAAGCGACTTACTTGGCAAATCACAAAAAAACTGTGTTGTGGTCTTGGACCCAGCTCTCAGCCTCTCCACGTACATTACTCTTCCGATGGAAGTCGGTTGTTGACCACATTGACCACGCCGCGCTGAGAGCACCAAGGCGGTGGATGATGGCGAGGCGTAGGAAGGGGACGACGAGGAGCCGGGGAAGACGCGATAGTGGATGCCCACGCGGAGAGTACGAGGGTTCACTGGTTCGGCTGCGGCGTGAGGCTATTGTCGCCGCAGAATAACAGGGGGTGTGGGTGAGTAGAGGGATACCCTGGGCCAGCAGTGGGTGTAGTAGGGGGCGGTGAGGCCTCCGCGGCATCACAGCCGGCCACGAGAGGCAGGAGCACGCGGCACGAATGGCACTGCTTTGGGCGGCTGGAGCAAGAAGACCAGAGGTTTGAAGAAGCACTATGGCCGTTGGATGGACATCGTACGGTCACTAGAGCTAGAATCATTCATATTGAGTAAGATGACAAAGCCCTCCGTCCTCGTCAACTTAGTAGGCCCACAAGTCAGCCACCCACTATGATGGGTCCCAGCTAGCAGGGGGTATTCATTTTTTGGTGCATAATAAGGAGGCACTTCCTTGCGTGCGAAGATATAGCTGGTGGGTCCGACCTGTCAACGGGGGGGGGGGCATTTTTTCTCGAAATAGAGAAGCCCTTCCCACGTACAATGCACGTACAGTGCGTAATAAGGAGGAACTTTCCTTGCGTGCGACCATGGACCGCGTGGGTCCCAATCGTCAGGCTCTCCACGTACAGTCCTCTTCCGATGACTCTCATATGTTGACCACGCCGCACCGAGTGCACCGAGGCGGTGGACGACGGCAAGGCCCCAGACTGGAACGACCCGGAGATGGGGAAGACGCGGCAGTGGAGTCGCAGACGGAGAGGAGTGGGAAACTTGACTGGTTCGGGTGCATGGTGGTCCTACACTCGGCAAAGAATAATAGGAGGTGCGGAGTGGAGTATGGCCTGGCCGTCGGCGGGGTAGCGTTTCGCTGAGGAGCGCAAAACAACGCCGCTGGACGCCGAAGGCTGGAGCAGGCGGTTCCGGCTGCGCTGGGGGAAGAAGACAAGAGATTGAAGAAGAATGCCGGCCGTTGGATGTAAATCCAACGCCTTCTTAGGCTTCGACCTACTGGCCCACATGTCAGCTAGTCCATTTATTTTTTAGTCCATTTGGTGGGCTGGGTGAAACAATGATGTAGCATCTATGCAGCCCGTTTAAATCCCATTTGCATTTTTCTCGAAATCCGCGGACTTGCTGGGCTGGGTGAAAATATCATGTTGGGCTAGACGGAGAAATGTTATAAAAACATAAACACATGATTGCACGTCAGTAAAATCTTTGCAAGCTTATGTATGCAATCACTAGGAGTTAACTTGGCAAGTTATATATAAACAATTATTATTATTATTTTGTAAGAACTTTCAACTTACGAAATAAAATATCATTTTAATTTGATGAGTTAATAGTACGTGGGGTATTATTATTTTTTAGGCTAGACGTGGGACAGTTGAGTTGGTTCTAGGGGAAAGTACTGGGAGAAAACTCAGTTTACATCAAAAATGAAAGTGGGAGAAAATTCAGAGACCTGTTGGGTCCACCTGAGGAGAGGAATATCTTGGGAGGAAGGAGATTCAAAGCACGGCAGCCGAGTGAACTAGTTTTTTTACGGACAAGTGAACTAGTTTACATAAATTAGCAAATAGCCACTAAAAAAGCAATCGGGTTAATGGGTTCTTAAAAGAAATATTTCAGACAAAACAGATAATTACGACACATAGGCTAATGCATGAAGCACTCAGATGATTAAGGTGCTTATAAACAGATAAAGTACAACATCTAGACCTTCCTGGCATGCTTGATCATGACGCTGCGGCTGTCCATGTACTCGTCGGTTATGGGAAGCAGACACGCCCTCATGTCCAAGATCTTCCTATACATATCGTAGCATGCGTATGCGTCCTTGGCCGTGTATGTTATGTAGGCTAGATTCAGAGGTACCTCCCACGTGTTCAGGTCGTCTTCTTTCATGTTGGTGTATCAGGGGTCGAAGATGGTCTCAGCGAGGTCAATCACGGAGTCCTTCTCCTTCTCGTTGCTGATGATCTTGTATTCCTTCTGGATGTCGACAAGCTTATTGCACCAGATGGCCGAATCGTCGCGTTCTTCCTTCTCTCCACCGTAGCGAAGGTGCAGTCGGCGCTGCCGATGAAACGGGCGAATGCTCCAGAACCTGGTGCAACCATAGGACTGAGGCGAGGCAGAGCTTCACTGATTCCGTATCGTTGGTGTACATCACATTCAACTTGGTGCAGCCATAGGACTGAACGGCGAACTAACTGCTTGCTGAAGTCCATATCCAGCAGGCTCACCCCTTGGATCGCCATTGGAGTCTCTTCGAGTGAACGAGTGTGTAGGCGGCGACAGCAGTTCATTTTTCAGCTCTTGGGGAACTGGATTCAATAGTAAGCCGATTGTGTACATGCGACAACAGTTACTACCCCTCCCTTGTTCGCTGCACACCCAGCAGAAGATGCACCCTCGGCGCATTCAAACGCCTCCATTAAGAAACCTACTCCGGCCACACGTCGGTTCACGAGCGGGTCTGTATTGGTACTGTAATAATAGGAGTTAGTGGTCACTTTACTTAAATTTAATTAGCTTTACTCCCTCCGTCTAGGTGTGTAAGTCATCTTACGTTGTGCATCGCGACCAAGGCAGAGAGGAAAACAAGAAAACTTAATGTCTTTTTGCTAATTAATAGCACTGCATGCAATGAACTAACCACTGCATGTCATATTTGGTAGTCTCAAGTCATTGAAAGTATGCACGGCTCACATCTCTTATTGGTTGATATGTCACAAAACAAGAAACGAGAAGGGACTTAATGTACCGTTCCTAAGTGTTTTGGGATTATTTGGTTTTCGTAAGGTGACTTACACACCTAGACGGAGGGAGTAGTAGAAATTTATACTTAAAACAAGCAATGCATTAGCTCGTTCTATCAGTGCCACGGGATCAACATGCACAACAATTAGAATTATTATTCTCAGGACGCACACGATCAACACATTTGTCACACTTTCACAAAGATAATACTACCAAATTTCAATTGGTTGTTATGGTTGCTGTCCTCTGCATCATCATGCCGTGTTTCCCAGCTTGCAAGATTCAGAACCAACAAATAAGATCCAAATAATAAGTACAACAAAGATGCCTACACATCTCATTGATTCCCAGCTTGCAAGATTCAGAACCAACAAATAAGATCCAAATAATAAGTACAACAAAGATGCCTACATGTCTCATTGATTCCCAGCTTGCAAGATTCAAATAATAAGTACAACAAAGATGCCTACACATATCACTGATTCCCAGATTGCAAGGTTCAGAACCAACCCATTAGAGCCTTTTGATAAAGTGAATATCGGGATTAAATCCATCTTGGCTAGCCATGTCATACAATCGAAGAACTTGGCAAATGCTCTTGACCGTCACAACATCTGTAGTAGAGTATTCCTGTTTGCACAACATGTTTTCATAGCACAAACAAGGAGACAGGAGAGCATGATTTCGCTTTAGTTGAACCATTTTGTGCAGTTCCACCAAAATTGAGAGATGTTGCTCTTGACCGTCACAACATCTGTAGTAGAGTATTCCTGTTTGCACAACATGTTTGCATAAGCACAAACAAGGAGACAGGAGAGCATGCTTTCACTTTAGTTTAACCATTTTGTGCAGTTCCACCAAAATTGAGAGATGTTGCCCACGTGACATTTTAGTTGAACTGCACAAGACACTCATTCCAAAAAAAAGTGTTTTGTGCAGTTCACCAAAAGGTCACAATAGCAACAAGGTGAAATGGATATCCCTATCTACACAAAATGATAGAAAGTAAATAGTTGCTGGTCAATAAGAATATACGAAACATATACAAAATGAAAAGAAGCATCTTAATTATGTTCATGGCAATCACGCAAGGACAGTAGAAATTTTAAAACGTCAGCAATGCTTCATGTTACCAGAAGCATTACGATCAACAATGAGATTCCTCAGATATGGGATTACTTTAATGGTGGCATTGGTTGTTTACCAGACACAGTAAATCAACAGCAGCTAAAGAGTTGGTTTAAGGGCATGGGACCGTGGGGACACCAGGACACTCAGTAGCATAAAGGAGCAACTTACTTATCATACTGGGGAAAACAGCAGGAGTGCCATTTGTAACACAGTTTAATTGCATCTTATCACTGGAGGCATTAGATTAACAATAACACTGGTTAGACATGTCCCTAAGGTAACAGTGTGATCGCTTCATTTTACATGCACCCTTACAGCAAAAGGTTGGTTTACCCGCAAAAAAAACAAAAGGTTGGTATAAGGACATGCGACAGTGGACGCATCATCACAATGTACCTACAAGGAGGCATAAAGTGGTGATGCCGAGCTTGTTCACGGTATGTGAGGGCAGCAAACCTAATCCTGGAGACCTTTTACTATGTGAGAGTAGCAAATCTAATCCTGGAGGCCTTTTACTACGTGGGGGTAGCAAATCTAATCCTAAGACCTTTTACTATGTGAGGGCAGCAAATCTAATCCTGAGACCTTTTACTATGTGAGGGCAGCAAATCTAATCCTGAGACCTTTTACTATGTCAGGGCAGCAAATCTAAGCCTGGAGACCTTTTACTATGTGATGGCAGCAAATTTAATCTTGGACATACTCTGTTGACTTGTCCACTAGCCGCCACTTTCTATCCTTTTGTCAACCAATAATAGATATGTTCCTTATCCAGTTTGTACTGCATTTTCCCATTATTTCCCTTTTCAACCAAGAGACCGGTTGGGTATCCGGTCTCTACTACTTTCACCATATTATTCCCTCTTTGAATCAAGTCCTAGATTCATGCTACAACTTTCCCCCCTTTCTTCGTTGTATGAACAAAGCCCTAGATTCGAATGCATGAAGTAGCTTTACCTCTAATAATACTAAAAATTTAGGTGGCTTTGGAAGAGCTGATGGGAGTAGAAAAAGATGCACATGCAGACACGTGGGGAGCTGGGGCAATAGAGCAAGGCCGCTTTCGAAGAACTTATACCTGAGGGTCACCGGGATGTCGGCGGCGGCAGGTCGGATCTGCGGACAATACGGCAGGGAGGAAGAAGAGTCGGAGGACCTCCCGAGCCGGCGCTGTGTCGGAGAGAACGGCGCGGGCAGAGGATCGGGCCCCTCCGGCAGTTGTGGGTTTCCTCCCTCGGCGGCGATGACCGCGTGAACGATGCACCTTTTAGTCCTCTACACACACCGGCCGAAGGGATCTGGCCGGATCTGTGACCAGCGGTGAGCAGAGAGAAAATGTCGCTACCGCTGTCTTGTTTATATCTAGAGAGGATGAGAGAATGAAGAGAGCAACCCTAGTAAAGCAAGCGCTCAGGCCCCTGCGTCCATATATAGTGGAGTGATTATCTTTTTTCTCTCCACAACAAGTGTTTGAATTTGTGTACATGGCATTAAAGAAAAGAAACTCTCTATTTAAGGTGACTACTCTATGACTCCTACTTACTACTACTACAGTACTACCTCCGTCCTAGTTTATAGGTCCCTTTTATAGTTTGTGCCAAATTTTGACTAAAGATTTAACTAACAAAATGTTAATGCATGTCAAGAAAAATTATCTCATTGGATTCGTATTTGAACATAGTTTTGAAAAATATAATGTTTGTTGACATGCGTGAACATTTTCTTAGTTTAATCTATGGTCAAAATTAGGCAGGAAATACAATGGGGACCAATAAACCTGGACAGAGGTAGTATTGTTCACTTGTACTCCCCGCCCCTCCATTCATTGAACAACCCCACTGGTGACTAAACATACAGTAAGTACTGTATTTATATAGAACGAACAAGCTCGAACTATTTTTGCGTAGTTAAAAGTTGAGGGCGGGGCTTTTCCCGGGCAGTACCCACGGTAGTTTTCGGGTAGGCGGTTTGACAGAGAGGCGAGGAGGGTGAGCGAGTGGGGCTGTGCGATTTGACGGCACGTTACTGCTGGAAAGACTTGTGATTTGACCAGTCACTATAGTCATGAATTACTAGCGCTCTGACCGGGGTGATTCCCCCCTTCCGTTCCGTGCTCTAATCTGGTGCATGACACGTCGACCCGGATGCTGGCTCTCCCACATGTCGGTGTAGCAAGAAGGAGCAAAGAATGATGCGGTATATACTAGTACTATACTACTCCCTCCATTCCTAAATATAAGTCTTTGGAGAGATTTCACTATGGACCACATACGGAGAAAAATTATTGAATCTACACATAAAATGCATCTATATACATCCGTATGTGGTCCACAGTGAAATATCTACGAAGACTTATATTTAGGAACGGAGGGAGTACTACTCAGGTCGGAGGAGTGCGAACCATGGCAGCCTAGTGAACCAGCCGTGCGAACCACAGTATCCCAGTGAACCAGCAGTAGAAAACAATAATGTGGTGATATGGCCATAAAAAACAATGTGCTACGGTCCACACTATAGCATATACAGTAACACTCCTCTTTTGCATTCACATCATGTTGGCTCTAGTCTGCTTCTCCAATTAATTCCCTCTACATGTAATTGAGGATGCATCATTGACCGTTCAACGTCTCGGGAACCGCTACCCTCTTCCTCCTTGGCATTCAAGCACCTATGGACCCGTCGACGACGAGGTGCCTATGGTGACTTCGTAAATTTTAAGATGATAGTGTCGTGCGTGTGTGCATTCATAGGGGTGAGTGTATGCGTGTGTATATGAGCGCTTGCGTCTGTACTGTGTCAAAAAAACATAAATGCATGTCAAAAAGAGACTAGTCAGTATACTCAATATTGTGCACCTCGGAGAGGAAAACGATAGAACTAGTACGTATTTATTTACCGTGCAGATTCACTTATTTTTCTCCATATGTACTCCATCTCGGTGTAGTCTAGTCACTTGTTGAAATCTCTAGAAGGGCAAATACTCCTTTCTGGTTTACAGGGCTATACTAGCAAGTAGTTGTACGTACTAGTACAATAGTGGGCTCACATAGCAATTTTGTCTCATGCAAGAGCCTGGCTATATGCTTGCTCCAATGTTCACAACTGCAACGTTCAGTTTACGCTTGGCTCTTCGCCTCTTCGAGAAGACGAACAATGATGTTACTACTACTGCTTCTACAGTGTCGAATCCACTGCTGCATGTCCGTCCACCGCAAGCGGGACGGATAGCTTGTTGTGGAAGTACTACTACTAAGAAAAAGCCTGTCCTCGTTTGCGAGCAACCGCGCGCATGGGCGAGGGAGAAGGCGTGTAGTAAAATCAAGCTTCTCCTCGTTCTACGAGTTGACGCGACACATCATAGCACTGGCCCCACATGCTTGCCTCTAAACTTGGCTAAAAGACCCGCAGTGTACAATATATTTGCTGCAACCTCTAACATTTACCCACCACAAATTAAAATATATGTGGTCGTATGCATCGTTCTGATGCAAAGGACGGGGAGTCCCCCCTTTTCAAAAAAAACAAATTAAAAAATATATTCCTGTCTTGACCAGATGAGCGTGCGAACTACAATCACTAGGGTGACAGGTAGGGCCAGAAGACTATTTTAATTTTTAAAAAAACTTCGAGACGGCCACATAGCATGGAGCCAACCCCAACGATTTTAAGCTTACAGGCACGGTACACGCTATCTAGACTACTCTACACATGAAACTGCCACACGGGCATCCGGGTTGCGCTTGGCTCTTCGTCTCTTCGGGAAGTCGAACAATGATGGTGTACTACAGCACTGGAGGAGTACTACAGTACACTTCTGGCCATCTGGCACCGATTGAACTGCTGCATGTCCACCGCGTGCAGGAGGGAGAGCGTGTAGCAAAAGCTTCTCCTAGTCTTGCCAGCCACCATGCTCATGGGCGAGGGAGGAACGCTACTGTCTTTGCGTGTATGACAGGTGGGCCCGACAGGTGTGTGGCCAACCTGTCATACAGCCAAAGGACGGTGCAGTTAAGTCCGCGAGGGAGAGGATAATCAAACTTCTCGTTGATGTACGAGTTGACGCGACACATCAAAGCAGTGCACTCGATATATTTCAATAATTTGCGTTTATCGATGCATAAATTACAACGGATGCATGCATACCGTGACTCTTCTTTTGATAGTACTTGCGTGTGTTGATTTAATGCACCTTGAAGGATGGTTGTGCACGAGGAGGGCGAGATCATGCAAACCGAACAGGAACAGGACCCGACGATGGAGCTCTCTAAGGTCTCGATGGACCTCACCGTGCTCCACTGCCCCTTGTGCCTCCGCCCCTTGATGCCCCCAGTGTATGAGGTTCGAATACACCTCATCCGTTTGGCTGATTGAGCAAGGTGCAGGTTTCTTGATTGATGTGCTGTTGGATTGATTTATGTAGTGCAAGGGAGGGCACCTGTCCTTCGTGGACTACCGCGTCGAGCACCCCGGGAACCAGCGGCAGTGCCAAAAGTGCGAGCGCCGCGGTGGCTTCGACATGCGGAACACGGCGGTGGACTCCGTCCTTTTGTCGGTGAGGGTGGAGTGCCCGCACGAAGGCTGTGGGCTCTATGTCACTTACCACAAGTTCGCCGATAACCATAGTGTGTGTCTGCTTGTGCCCTGCAAATGCCCCATGCCCGTCTGCGGCTACGAAGGCCTGCCGCCGGCGCTCTACCACCACATCAGCACCAATCATCCCATGCCCGTGCACATGATCCAGTACGGCAAGGTGCTCCAGCTGCAAGTTCCACTGTCGGAGCCACGGCTCTTGCTGTTCGCGGAGGAGGACCGCCGCGCATTTTTCTTGGTCGGCGGCGTGCTCGACATCGGCGCAGCTATCGCCGTGTTGGTCATCTGCATCAGAGCGGGGGCGTCCCCACTGCCGCACTACTTGGCCAAGCTGTGGACGAACGGCCTGCCGGGGGAGCCCAAAGGCACGACCGACACCGTCAAGGTGAAAATGGAGGTGACAAGCAGCAAGGATCCCGGCAACGTCGACGTGCAGGAGCTGACCTTCTTGACAGTTCCGCCCAAGCTGCTGGCTGGGGCTAAGCTTGTGTCCCTCCACATTCAGATTGACAAGCTCACGTCCTAAATTTTTCGACAGTGCCTTTTATTTATCTTAGTAATATGCTAATATAGGGATTACCTTGGTCTACTTTAGCTTAAGAAATGGTGGGTTTTGGTAGCGCTGCAGCAATTACTTCGACATCAGATCAGTAATTTCCAACAGTCGAACGGATATTTTGTGTCTGTAGGATATAAAGTTCCTTTGGGTAAGAGTACTACTTGTCATCAAAATGGATAAAAGGAGATGTATGTAGACTTATTTTAGTTCTAGACACGTCCCTTTTTATCCATTTTTTATGACAAGCACTCCCTCCGTTCCACAATAGACATGCCTTCCATTTGTTAAAATATAGATGTATCTAGACATGTTTTAGTATATAGGTACATCCATGATAGAGCCAATCGGATGGTTGAGAACACTACAATTCGTAGCTATAGATGCGTGTGTGACTCCCATATGTATAGGCCGGGGGTCATCATCATCCTTTTCGAGAAAAAACAGATGCGTGCACCTCTTCTCTTTCTGTATAACGTACTACTAAACTCAGAGTACAAGTTTTTGATCTTGCGTCTCGTCACATTCCAAATTACTCCATGCTATATTGAATTGCAAACCTGTTCACACCGATCACAACCTAAACGGTTTCCCACTTCGGAGCGTATTAGTACCACGCTAGTATATTGAATTCCAAACCTGTTCACACCGATCACAACCTAAACGGTTTCCCACTTAGGAGCGTATTAGTACTTGGTTATAAATACTAGTATGCCAAGATGACTGCACATTCCTCCTCAACTCCTCATCCACAAAAACAAAAAGTCATTCAGCATCCTTCCCTTGCGTCTGCCATGGCCAGCGTGAGTTCTGGGTCGAGAGATTGCTACCAGGGAGAGGCGAGCATGGAAGCGGAAGCACGAGAGATGTCCCGCCTCGCTGCGAGAGCAGCCGACATGTCCAGCCATGCGGAAGTAGCAGCAGCGAGGTCCCGCCGCGCCGCTGAAGCAGCACGGATGTCCCGCCACGCCGTCGATGCAGCAGACTGGTCCGGCCGCGTCGCAGAAGTAGCAGACATGTCCCGCCGCGCCACGAATGCAGCAGAGATGTCCCGCCGCGCCGCGGCGGCCTGGGAAAATTTCTCGTGGGCAGGCGATGACTGTTATAGGCGCATGCATGCAATCGTCCATAGCCAGATGGATCAGATCTCCGGCTTGGCGAGGTTGCAAGACGATGTGAAAGCCTCGTTTGAACAGGGTACCGACGTCATCCGGCAACTAAGGAAGGTCAATGAGAGGCTCTGGGCCAAGCACGACCTGCTGATGGAGAAGATCGTCCGAAGTGCAGACCAGTAGGAGGAGACCAGTGCCTTGTTGAAGAGGACTGGCGTTATCGTCAAGAAACTTATGGACGAGAATGACATGCTCCGCAACGAGCGCCAAAGGCTGGTGCAGGAATCCGTGGATGTTCTCAAGCAGCCTCTTGAGGACAAGAAAGAGCTCATCGCTGCTCGCCGCGGAGACTAGTTCCCACGACCTGCAACAACGCATCAAGAAAGTAGAGATCAGCGAGCCAAATCCTTGTCTTCCTTCTTCTTTTGCCCTTGTGTATTTCGGGCGTAGCCGCATGTGGCTTTTTTAGTTATCTTTCTAATTATGTAAGACAATTAATCGTCCTTATATTTCTGTGGAAGATCAATGTTGCGAGGCTGGAATGAAGAAAACTGTTGCTGTGGCGACCCTGGAGTTGTTGTTCTTCTAGTTGCTACTAGGCTTCCTTCAGTTTCCTGGTTTCTTTTGATGTAGTAATCGGTTTAGGATGTCGATTGTGTCGTCGGTTGTGAAATGTTGGGTTCTAGCACGGATGTTTGGCCTTTGTTGGCCTCTTGGGATGTTGCGATTTCACTCTGGTACTTTTAGTCCTTCGTGTTAGGCTGGAGTTGTGCTGAACTTCTTGTGAATTGTGGTGGTTTTCAGTAATGAAAATCGGAAGGGGCAAGCCCTTCTTTGATCAAAAAAAAAAATCATCCTTATATATTCATCAGTCTTGCTATAAGTCGCAGTAGATGCTATATAGGTCCGTCGGATCTTACATCAAGATCCGTGCTGCCAGATTTTCTTTTTTCTCTCTTAAATCTCAGTCGAGTGAGACATAGCCATGCCATTAAACAGAGGCTTGGGCGCCATTAATGTAGACCTTGGGAGAGAGGTGGATGGCAGATGGAGGTCAAAGGGCTCTCCTCCCGATAAGCCCGCATAGGGGTCTGATCGCACGCCTCTCGTACTCAAATAGCTACCCTGCACGGGGCCTCCTAGCTAATAAAAAATGGGGACGCGTGGCGACACGTAAATGGTACGCCCACGGTTTCAATAATACTTGTGTTTCCGATTGTAACATGACAGCACTTGTTCCAAAATGACTTTGTTGATTGTTAATGTGTGTGACTTCGCAAATCGGACTGCAAATTTACCACAGCATGTTGGTGCCATGTCATGGCACCAAGCCAAGTTTCATTATTTTCATGCGCGCTTTGGATTTACAGGAATTAAAAAACTAAGTTTCTCAATGTTTCCAACCCAGCCACGACGCCCAGAATTTTGAATTTCATTCTCATTTCTTGCATGGAACCTAGAAATTTACCCGAGGACACACATGTGATTTTTCAACCAACTTTGGTGCACTGGAACATGTGCTTGCATTTCAAATTTGAATTATGCACACAAAGGTGACACGTTCCCTCCCAGAACCACGAGCCTTCTTGAGAGAAGCTCCGATTTGCAAGAAGCTTATACCAAAATTTGTTCCTATTCGGCCAATTTTTTTTACCGCGGCATGGTACTACCATGACATGACACCATGCCAAGTTTCATGATTTTAAAACCAAGTTTCTCAATGTTCTTGACCGAGCCACGATGCCCAGATGTTTGAATCTTATTCTCATTTTTGCATGGGAGTAGAAATTCACCCGAGGACACAAATGTGATTTTCAACCAACTTTGGTGCACGGGAGCACGTGCTTGTAGTTCAAATTTGAATTATGCACATTAAATGACCAAAAACTCAATTAATGTGTAAGTAAGGCCAAACGAAGCCGAAATAATTCCAAAATTTAACAGGGCAGTCATGTAGTTCTATGTTGCCTTTGTAAATAAACTCAAGGGGGACAACATATATCGTTTCGCTCTCAAAGGTGACACATTCCCTCTCAGAACCATGAGCCTTCTTGAGAGAAGCTTCGGTTTGCAAGAAGCTTATACCAAAATCTGTTCCTATTCGGCCATTTTTTTTACCACAACAAGGTAGTACCATGACTTGACATCCATACCAAGTCTCATGATTTTCAGACGTGTTTTGGATTTACAAGAATTTTAAAACCAAGTTTCTCAATGTTCTCGGCCGAGCCACGATGCCCAGATGTTTTAATTTTATTCTCATTTCTTGCATGGGACCTAGAAATTCACCTGAGGACACAATTCTGATTTTTCAACCAACTTTGGTGCACGAGAGCATGTGCTTGTAGTTCAAATTTGACTTATGCACATTAAATGACCAGAAACTCAATTAATGTATAAAAAACGAGAAACAAACCCGGAATAATTCCAAAATTTAAAATGGCACTAATGTAGTTCTATGTTACCTTTGTTAAGAAACTCAAGGGCGGGGGGGGGGGCACGTTCCCTCTTGGAACCACGACCTTCCAAATCGGCCCATTTTTTACCACAACATGTTAGTGCCACGACATGACACCATGCCAAGTTTCATTACATGAATTTAAAATCTAAGTTACTCGATGTTCTCGGCAGATTCATGACGCCCAGATGTTTGAATTTCATTCTCATTTCTTCCATGGGACCTAGAAATTCAACCTAGGACAGGCATGTGATTTTTTAACCCACTTTGGTGCACCGGAGCATGTGCATGCAATTCATATTTAGATTATGCGCATTAAAAGTCCAAAAACTCAATTAATGTATAAAAAGGCCAAATGAACCCGAAATAATTCCAAAATTTAACTGGGCACTCATATAGTTCTATGTTGCCTCTATAAATAAAATCAGGGGGGAGGCAGCGTATATCGTTTCGCACACAAAGGTGACACGTTCCCTCTCGGAACCACGATGCTTGTTGAGAGAATCTCCGGTTTTGCAAGAGGCATATACCAAAACTTGTCCCAATTCAGCCAAAAATTATACGTATGAAAACAGGGTTTAGATTATCCCGAACATCTCGCTACCTAGACCAATAATGTACTATGATTTGAATTCAGCATAAAATGGATACAGATATTTGAATTGGAGAGCATATGGTACATGTAGTTCATAGTGAAATATGATTACTGCTATATGCATGTCTTTTTGTTATCAAGATAATATTTAAATTATTGTATAACTTGACAACAATCGTATTCAAATAAGGAAAATTGATTCAAATTTAGTCCATATGGTAGACGACAATATATATGTTCACATGGTGGAGTAAAATGTTCATATATGATGGAAGATCAAAATGTATGACTACATCAATTATAAACCGCAAGGTCACCTAATGATATATTCGAATTCAACATAACGTGGATTCAAAAATTGAAATTTGAGATCATGGCATCTGTAATCATATAAAAAGGGACATTACTCTTTCTTTGGTGGGAATTGATTTTTTTTGGTTGTTGTTGAGGGAAGTGCGAATCGATTTGGTACTGTGCAGGGTAATCATGTTCTCCTGATTTTTTTTACATTTTTCTTGTAGTTTTTTCAATGGCATCTATAGCAATATAGTAAAAGGGGACATGACTCTCTTGTGTCTTGTAAGATTTTTTTACACATGAAGTTTGTTCTGCCGAACAAGGAATCTGCACCTTGTTATCCCGAAATTTTCAAGCTCGAGTATCTTTTGTCTCACCTGGTTTGAAACTCCTGCTTCTTCCACCCGCGCCGCGCCTTGTTATCCCGAAATTTCGACGCGTGCGAGAACTCCCTCCTCATGCGAAATTGCTCCCGCAGCCCAGACACGCGAAATCCCCCTTCTACCCCTCAGCCGGCAATGAAGCTCCACGTCGCGGTGTCAAAATCGGTGGGGGTTCGTTGGTAACTTACCCTACATTTCAGACAAGCGTGTCCCTAAGCTTGGCTCCCCCGTCCCCCTTCGCCCCCCCTCCCCCCATTTGTACACCGAAGCCGCCAAAACCCGCGAAACCCCACGCTCCTCCGTCGGCCTCCCGACCGCCGCCCAGCCGGAGACTCTTCCCCGACTACGTCGTCCACTGCAACAGCTTGCCGTCCCTCATCCACCACACCGGATGAGGATCCATTGTCGATCTCGTTGTCCCGCCGGATTAGCCGCCCCGTCCTCCACCTCCAAGGAGCTGCCCCGACGTTTGCTTTGTCTATCGCGCCACCTCAATCCCCACAGTGTCGTCTTGACCTGCCCCACCGGAACCGCCGTACCCTCACCAATTCCTCCGATGAAGCCAAGGCCAACTCGGCGCCACCAAGGAGGTTCTGCACTCACCACTGCATTTTATCTTTTATTCGATCTCACGGGGCTGCCGATGCTCGATACCGAGCAAACATAGCGTCTCCATCGACGGCGCCGTCGCCGGCCACATCATCCATGGCGTCTATCCCCCATGTCGTTGCTTCCTTGGCGGCGACTTCCACAACGGCACTAGCTGCAGCTGCTCCGGCTCTCGCTCGCGCTGCGGCTATGTTCTTGCTGTCGGTCGCGCTGCTGCACTGCTCCTGCTTTCGTTCGTGCTGCTGCTCTGCTCTTGCTCTCACTTGTGCTGATGCTGCTGCTGCACGACCTCCGGAAGCTACAGGAGTTGCTGCTTTAGCACTCGCTCGCGGTGCTACTGCACGACTTGCTCTCTGCTAGTCTGTTCCCTGCTCGAGCGTCTGCTAATTTAGAT
Organism: Triticum dicoccoides; assembly: GCF_002162155.2. Taxonomy (NCBI): domain Eukaryota; kingdom Viridiplantae; phylum Streptophyta; class Magnoliopsida; order Poales; family Poaceae; genus Triticum; species Triticum dicoccoides. The sequence goes on along the minus strand of NC_041381.1, from coordinate 265,146,178 downwards.
CACTGCTTCTCTGCTACTAGTGCTCGGACGCCCTAAACATCTATTGCAATGCTCTGTTACTAGTTCAATCAGTTTCAACAGTAAAATTCAGTTTCGACTGTGAAGTTCATTTTCTTCAGTTAAGTTCAGAGTGAATAGTACTTATAACATCTGTCGGAGCGACCGTGGCGCGGCTGATACGTTTTACATCTAGAACTTTTTGGTGATGTATTTTACATCATCTATTGCAGATGATATTAGGGTCCCACTTCAGATTAAAGTTGTCTGTCTTGTCATGCTTCAGCCTCGTCGCCGTACACCTTAGCGGAGCTGCTCCAACGACGGAACCGTCCATCACAGCGGAGCAGTACCCTCGACACTGTTTCCAGAGGCCTCGGATCTTCTTCCCCGCCTCCGACAGTCACACCAGCATCATCACCATCCTCCACGTCCAACCCAATGATGCTGAGGTCCACAAGGCTATGCCAAAGAGGTTGTACACTCGTCGCATCACTTTGTTTCTCCATTCCTCTATTCTTCCAATTCATGTGAGCCAAACACCCAGGTTGACTGAAATCCTATGTTTCCAAATGCTCTGTTTTGCACGTGCATTCCTATCCTATTCCTGTGTTTTTCCTGTCCCTGCGTTTATCGAATCCTCCAATTCTAAGGAGCCCTTACAGATTTACTTCATTTTCAGATTGGCGTCAAAGAAAACTTTGTGTGTTATGTCCTGCTCCTGCCGTGCCATCATCCACCCCACCCGAGGTGCACCGTCGACAGAAGCGTTCACTGCAGCAGAGATCCCCACTGCAGACTTTCTTTCGCCGCTTCAGATCATCTTCCCCGTTGCCGGCAGCCACGCCAACTGCATTACCATCATTGACTGAGCAGATGAACCTGAGGACTAGACAGTTCCGGAAGAGAGGTCGCAGTCTTTCGTGTTTGCTTACGTTATAAATCGGTTATTATTACCTGCTACTTTATCGTTCAATCTTGAGTTTTGAATTGCCCATGGGTCTCATATCGAGCCAACAACGAATAGTATATGTCTACTATCTGCTTCATATGGGGTCTTCTATGTGGTTCATGTTGGGTGGGCAACAAACAATAGATGATCCATTGTCTATCTTTTTAAACTGAAGCTATAATCTACCTACTATCATTAGTTTTGGATCCATCCACTCGTTTGCTACCATCACTCTTGATTTTTGCATGCACCCCTTAGGCCTTAAAAAATCTAACTATTTTTTATTATTATGCATGTCAGATATTGTAGACAATCGTACTGAACATGTAGAGAAAAAGAGAAGATCGTTGTGTGCGAATATAATGTCATGCAGACGCTGCTCCATGGTGGGCGAAGTGCCCCCCCCCCTCTCCTGCATTTCCAAATTGTATTCCAGAGGAAGATAACTGTTCAGATGGAGATTCAGAAGGAGCCGACCATGCATGTTTACCACATGAGGTGTTTGCTCTAACCTGGCATGCTGATGTTGGTCATATCATGCATATGGCGCCTTGCATTGCTTACATTATACATCTTATATGTCATCAGCTTAGTTTAGATTTGCTTTGTGTGAATGCCACCTGTTTGGTTTCTATATCATACTCCCACCATTCCTAAATATTTGTATTTTTAGAGATTTCAACAAGTGACTACATACGGAACAAAATGAGTGAATCTACACTCTAAAATATGTCTATATACATCCGTATGTGGTAGTCCATTTGAAATCTCTAAAAAGACAAATATTTAGGAACGGAGGGAGTATATGGGAATTATGCAATGCCATCTTCTTTAGCCAGGCATCATATACGTGAATCATGCAATGCCATCTTGTTTAGCCAGTCATTGTATATGTGAATTGTATCGTGCCATATTTTTTGCATAATGTGTTCCATTTGTCAGCATTGTTTATACATTCATCTACTCTTCCTGTGCATCAGCCATTTGAGTCGGTCATGGGAAAATCAGGAGTGAAAACAAGGTCTTCTGAGCAGTCAGTGCTACCTGTCGATGCAGATTTCTTGCTGGTTACATATAGCTCCTTAGAGGAGGATTCAGAGAGAGATGACCAGTCGTATCCCCCCCCCCGAGGTGCATGCTCTAACTTGGTTGGGTTATATTGCTCATATCATGCATATGGTGTCTTGCATTGCCATGCCATCTACTTAGATTAGACATGCTTTGTGTGAATGCCTCCTGTTTGCTTTCTATATCAGATATGTGAATTATGCAATGCCATGTTTTTCAGCCAGTTATCATATATGTGAATTATGCACCGCCATGGAGCCAAGCATCATATATGTGAATTATCTCATGCCATCTTTTTTTAATTACGTATTCCATTTGTCGACAATCTGTGCATATTGAACTACTCTTCATGTGTATCAGCCATTTGAGCCGGTTATGGAAAAATCTGGAGTGAAAACAAGGTCTTTAGAGCAGGCAATGGTACCTGTTGACGCATATATCTCGATGGTTACAGGGAGCTCCTCAGAGGAGGATTTAGAGACAGATGACCAGCCCTATATCCCACCTGAGGTGTATGATCTAAGTTGCAATGTTTATATTTCTCATATGATGCATATGGTGTCTTGCATTGCTTAGTTTAGACATCATATGCACAATATTGAATTCTCTCTGCTTAGTTTAGAGATCATACATGTGAGTGCCAGCTGCTTAGTATATGAATCAATTATGTCAATTATATCATGCCATCATGTATACTTAGACAACATGTATGTGAATTATTTCATCCCAACCTATTTTAGAAAGACATCATATAGTTTTGTCATGTAATCCTGTTTAGGTACTCATCATATGTTGAATTATGCCATTATATCCTGTTAAGTTATCCATCATATATCTGAAACTGTGTCATGCTATCCTGTTTAGTTTGGCATCATATATGTGAAATTGTGTCATGCTGTCCTGTTTGGTTAGACAACATATATGTGAATTACCACATCTGTCTATCATACAATGTCTGTACGTTCAATTTCTTTTCTTGTTTATCAGCCATTTGAATTGGAGGGGGTGATGGCAGTATCTAAGGGAGCAAAAACCCGTTCTTCACAAAAGACAGTGCTACCCGTCGATGCAGATAGAACCATGGTTGTACTGGCCCACAAACTAGCCCCACCACACATAATCGAGACTCTTCCAGATTGCACACTTACACCGTTGGGCAGAGAACCAGCTACAACCCATCTAACCGCAACCCCAGCGGATAGTAACCCACTTATAGTTGACAAAGCACCATGTCCACCACAGAGTACCCCCGCACGAGCAGTTTGTAAAGCTACTACAGTGCCGAAAGCACGAAGACCACCACAGCTAACCCAAACTCCACATTTAAAGCAGAAGAGCAACTGTTCTCAGGTCAGATTCCATAGCTATGGTCCATACTCCTTTGCTGTTGCATCACTGTATTTAGTCATACCAACTACTTTCGAATTTGAAGGATCCAATTGAAACTCCAATGGCGCAACAGGTATGTTTTAAACCTATTTCTTTAAATGGATTGGTGTTCTAACTTCTTGCTCTATGTTGATTTCAGTTTAAGTTGTATAAATAGTTATGTTCTCATGTGATGCACATTACAAGTGCTGCCAATGATGTGTAGTTTCTCACACTTCTATTCTGTCTATGCTGTCGTGTCTTAAAAATATATGAGTTGAACTGTGTCTCTATCTTGATTAGGGAACATAAACTCGAATGATATGGACAATACAGTGACCATAGTACATAGATATATGTTTGTTTCATGTTTTTATCCGGTCCACCTGACTACTGAACCGGTTTACCAAAATGAGTTTGGTATACTGCAAGCTAAACCTGTGATGTGCCTGCTTGTTTCTCTTGTAGTATGCAAACAGAATATTGGAGAAGAGCACCCCACTATGCAATGGTAGAGAAAGTAATGCAGATAAGGTTCAAGATAGTGAGACAACCCTGTTGGTCTCCAAGAAAGGTGATAAAAACGATCTTGTAGACAGTGAGAAAACCCCACAGTCCTGCGTTGATGTAGTGTTCGAGTTACTGGCCAGTACCGCTGGCACAAGCTCTTCAAACTCGCTGCCTGAATCACTTCAGCTTCTTCAGTCTCAGCTACAAGCTGAAAGGCATCAATCCTCTGTGCTGTGGCAAGAAGCCGAAGGACTGTGGAAGTCCCTGCAGAATTTAGATGCGTACTTTCTTGTGCAACAAGAAGCGCTGGAGGATTTAAGCGCCAAACAAGAGAAAGTTAATAAACTTGCTAAGCGTCTTGCCAGCATTATGGGTACCCAGGATATTGTTTCTTGAACTCTTCTGAAGTGGTTTCAGTTCTGGACTTGTTCTGCTGCGGCGTTTATATGCTGCTGTGTTCCCTATATTTGCACTGGTGGTGAACTTTGATGCCCAGTGAATGTAATATGTGTAATAGCCGTGATAGCCTAGCATAAGTTGCTTGCTTATTTATTTCCTTGTTTTCTTGTTTATTTGTTTGCTTGTAGTTAGTGCAGTTCTTTTTCCGTGGTTTGCTAGTAGCTGCAATAACCTATTTTTTAAAACTAGGCCATAATAACCATGGGCGAATATTTACTGTAGTGACACTGGGCCTCCTACGGGCCGTAGAAACAGTGGGCCTTCTACGGGCCGTAGAAACAGTGGGCCTTCTACGGGCCGTAGAAACAGTAGGCCTTCTACGGGTCGTAGAAACATTGGGCCTTCTACGGGCCGTAGAAACAATGGGCCTTGTACGGGCCCTATCATCAATGGGCCTTATACGGGCCGTATGATCGATTGGCCAAACATGGGCCAATAACAGGCCGCATTATGGCCGTAAACGGGCTAGAGTTGGAATCATTCGTTCATGGGCCGACCATAATGGGCCATCGTTAATAGGCTGTATTTGATGACGCTATGAAAATGACCCAATGTATTAACGGACCACAAATGGGCCGACTGTAACCACGGGCTGAATTTGGCCCACAAGTAGAAAATTACAGTAACATGCCGTAAGTAAACGAATGCTCGAAATGAGACCAAGAATAAATGGGCTCTGAGAAGGCCGAAAGATAACATGGGCTGCAAACGACCCAACTGAATAATGGGCCATTAATGGTTATAAAGTGATACACTGTTCATTACGGGCCAGTTTCACCATGGGCCATAATTGGGTCTAAAGTGACACATTGTTCATTGCGGGCCAGTTTCACCACGGGCCGTTAATAGGCCAAGAGTTACATAGGGCCTCATATGGGCCGAAAGACGTCATGGGCCATACATGGGCCAGAAGTGAAAACGGGCTGGAATCATATTGGATGGCCCAGATGACGCTACTGGGCCTAATTCGGGTAGGGCGTAACGGGACTTGGGTTAGCGGGCTGTAAATGGGCTATATGCGTACAGGCCGTTAACAGGCTTTCCATGGGCCGGCCCGTCACCTTTTGACCAAGTCAAACGGGCCGGCCTTTTCACAGGAATGGGCCTCTGTTGGGCCGGGCAACGTGTCGACGTATGATAGGCGCCTTCTGTCCAATGAGTGGATGACATCTGTCCCAACGGTGAGCCGACACGTGTCTCCTCTAGCCAATGATGATTTTACACGTGGAAAATCCCCATTGGTCGGGGCTATTAATGGGTTATCGGATCCAAAACCTGACCCGATAGCTTAACAACATTCCATTACGATGGATGCCACGTGTCAGTCACCCTTGACGAAAGCACTTCTATGACGCGCGATTTATTGTCATGGAAGTGGACACTTCCGTGATGTTAATTTTGGTAATGTCATGGAACACTTCTATGACAGCACATGTATGACTATCTTGATTCTGTCATAAATTTGTCATGGATGTACATGCATGAGAAAAAATGCGACCTACTGTGACAAACATGTATCATCACGGAAGTGTATTTATTTGTAGTGCCCCTGTTTGCACAAATACAAAAAAAGTGATTAGTATAAAGCAAACTGTACTATGAATTGACCGTTTCAATAGGCACATACATTGTCCATGTAGAGCACACTTTTAGAAAAATGGAACTCACTAGAAAGAGTCCTAGAACAACATTGTACTCACGCATCACAAACAACAAAATGGAGATTTGTCAGTCCTTCTGAGCTGAAGTTAGTTTGGTCTTGTGGGGAGTAATGTAACCATCCTTCAACTGCTCCTTCTAATGAGAAGATAGACAGTGCTTCTTCATCCTGGCATAATCGGAACTAGTCACTTCACGTACTCCATATTCTTCTTCAGAGGAAGATGATCCTGTTGTGCAAAGACAAGAGGACTACTAAATGCTAGCATCCATATTTGCTCAAAAAAAGGAAAGGAAATATTTAAAACAACACAGATGAAGCACTTCCCAAGGATAATACCACTTTTTCATGACAGTATCTAAACAGTAGCACAACACCAATAGAGATGACAAAGCTCAATCATATGGATGAAATCAGTGGGCGAGTACCAACCTTTACCAGGAGGCTGATTGTGTAGAGCAAACAGATGAAGCACTTCTCGGGAACCATCTGTTGCTATCTACGGGGGTGGTCATGCTTACTATATACTTCTCGATTAGTTTAATATTTCCAACATCTTCTTGTGCAGTTCCACTAAAATATATGGTATCTTCAAAGAAGGTCCCTGTTTGCACAAGTAGAGATAATTACGTATGGCATCAAATCAGTGGCAAAACAATTGCTCGTTCCAGCCATAGCAATAAATTAAGAAGCAAAACTATATCATTACTTGTTTCATCAAAGTTCCAGTGCTTCATTACAACACCGGGAGTTGATTTTTGTTTTTCTTCTGCTTGTTCTTCCGCGTCATCACTTGGTTCAATAACAGACAAGCTTCGCCTTCAATGTAAGATTTGGCATGTCAATTAGGGAGCACAAGTATAGTACTAAACTTAATTTTTTGATGAAAGTGGCAAAATACAGGCCAGCAATTGTGAAATATCCTTATCTTACCTCAATGGGATATTACGGTGCACATACAGATTGGAAGTCTTGTCTCCATTTGTGCAGTTCACTAAAATCAAGCAACATTATCGTACAAGTAGCACAACATATGAAAGCACACTGCAGAATCATGTGAACGAAGGCTAGTACTGACCTCTCATGATGCAGAATTCAAACAACTCACAAGAAGAAGATCTGAACCAAATTCGCCTTAACGGATAGGAAGTAAGATCTCCTCTTGTGCAGTTCCACTAAGATCAAGCAATCAAGCAACATTGTCGGTGTGACATTTTGGTTGAACTGCACAAAACACTCTTAAAACAAAAGTGTTTTGTGCAGTGCAACAAAAGGTCACAATGGCAACAAGGTGAAGTAGATAACCCTGTTTACACAAAGGTGCAAAGGAGACAATTAGTGGTCAATAACGGTGGATGACACAGAAGCCAACAAAAATAAGCATCTACCTTATCTAAATGGGAAAGAAAGCAAGACAATAGCATTTCTCAAACGGTGGCATTGATTAATATTAACATAGAGATTATATTAACAATAAAATTCGTTAAACATGTAATTTTCTTTTAACTGTGGCATTGCATCAATTTTCCAGCGGCATTATTAGAGGGTGTTTGTTTATAGGGACATTTTGGTGTAGGGACTAAAAAAACTCTGTGTCAGTCCCATTTAAACCAAACAGGAGGGACTTTTAGGGACTAAAAGTGGGCATTTGGGACTAAAGAAAGAAGACCCCAAGGGAGTCTTTTTGGGACTTTTTCCAACAGTTGCCCCTGCCACGCATCGCACCTTGTTTCTATTAGTTCATTACTAGGGGTAACATGGTCTTTTATCATGTCATTTAATAACCTCTAGTCCATGTTTAGTCCCTGGAACCAAGCAGGTAGGGACTAGGGAATTTTTAACCAAACAGGGCCATAGATTAACAACAGCTAATGAGTTGCACGGGACAGTGGACGCACCAGCACCATGTGCATCTACCGATGTACTGTGGTCATGCACAGTCTGTTGCAACAAAGAGCAAACAACCAAGGAGCATATTTGTGTTGGTCCCAGTTTTTATATCTTTACACACCTTTCCCTATGTGAGCGCAGCTAATCTAGTCCTGCTCAAACTCTACAGCCTTGTCCCTTCCTTTCCTTTTTGAACTAGTACGTTCGCCCCTTCGTTTCCTCTTTGAAACACGTCCTAGATTTATGCGATACAACTTTCCCCACTACTTTCCCCCATTCCTTTCCTCTTTGAACCACGTCCTAGATTCATGCTATACAACTTCCCCCCCTTCATTTCCTCTTTGAACCACGTCCTAGATTCATGCTATATACAACTTTTCCAACTACTTTCCCCCACTCCTTTCCTCTTTGAACCACGTCCTAGATTCATGGTATACATGCAGCTAGAGCAATGCATGTGGAGTAAGTAAAATATACCTTAAGGTTCTTGGGGCGTGGTTCGGTGGGCGATGGGACGACGGCGAAGAAGAAGGGTCGGAGGCCCTCCCACGCCGCCGCTGGGTGGAAAGTGAACAGCAGCGCCGGTAGTGGATTCCCTCCCTCGCCGACAGCGACAGCGTTAAGCCTCCTTCCCTTCCCATCGTACGGATCCTGCCGGCTCTTTGAGCAGCAGTAAGGGGAGAGAGAGGCCAACGAAGTCTTGTTTAGATCTGGAGAGGGCGAGAGAGTGTGAAAAGAGCAACTACAAGCGCAGAGGATCCAGCGGGAGAGGGCGAGAGAGTGTGAAGAGATCAACTACAAGCGTTGAGGCTTCAGCGTGTATATATATACTGGAGAGAGAGTGTGAAGCGTGCAACCCTAGAAAACATTTTGACCAGTCAAAGAATCCTCTTGGAAAAAATTATGCTCAAGTGTAGTTATCGAACCCGAGACCTCAAGTTTGATGAGCGAACAGGCTAACCAGCTACACAACCCTCCCGTTATGTTCAATGAGAGGAAAATAACCTTTTATACATTCCTGCATTGGTGTGACAGGCATGCTGTGTTTTTTTGTGTGTGTGGGAGTCATTAGGATTTCAATCATAATCATGTCATGTGGCTTTGGTGGTAAGACTATCCACAGTGGTGAAGAAATAATGCAGCCTTAGTCACCTTACCTCTCTCCACATAGTACGTTGGGTGCCACCAGTCAGAGGGTGAAACAAACAAATTAATAAGAAAAATTAAAGCGCCAGTGGTGTATCTTACTACCTCACACATCTCGCTACTGCTCGGGAACACTATCCAATTGATCCCTCTGTTTGCTCACTTACTATTTTAAGTGAATCCTTATTATAACATGCACACAAATTTTGGGCACTTGTATTCGACTTAAGTCAGTGTGCCACCGTATCTCGTATACTTACTACTCCCTCCGTCTAGGTGTAATAAGTCACGTTAGAAGGTGCAACGGGACCAAGGTGTGTGCGTGTGCGTGTTTAACAGCATGTGTGCGTTAGAGAGTGCGACAGATCGACCTACTCCTACAGAGATATGGTGTGTAGTGTACGATTTTAGCCGCGAGAGTCGGTGCATCCTCTCGTTTCCGGGCGTGTCCGGTAGGGACATGCGGACAGCTGCCACGCCCGCTCCTGACCAGCCTGGCCCACCCAAAGCCCCTCCACCGCCCGCACACGCTTCCCGCCCGAAACGGTCAGCGCCGCTCCAAAGAATTGGTGCCGCATTCATGCCCGGGCAGAGTGATGGTTGCTTCGTCCATCCAACTTACTGCTGGGTCTATGTGATTTGACGGCTCATTGGTGTTTATTACTGAGGTGGTAGGACTGCTGGATGTCCCACGCTTTCGGCGAAAGGAGGTAGTAGATTACAATTTTCTCCATTGTTACAGCGGCGGAGTGAAAGAGCAGTGAAAACACGCAGGCTCAATGATTACATGGCCCACCTCACACTATAATCGTGCGACACCTAACTCTTTACATAGTACTCCCTCCGTTCCTAAATATTACTAGATGAGTCCCCGCTCATTGCCACGGAACAGCGGTATATCTCTCTGCACAAAATTATCAATTTCATAGAACTAAAAAAAAAATCTATAACCGCATGACAAATGTGGTAGCCAAACTAAATAAACTCCCATCATCATTTAGATCATCCCACATAAGGAAAAAAGATCAGCCAACTCCTACTGCATAATGGGATTATATTTTTCTTTTTGACATGTTAATGGGACTTAAAAGCTCACTTACATGCATGCTACCGGTGCATGCTTGCATGCAGACATGTTGATGTGATTTAAAACCCACTCACATGCATGTGCCACGGTATTTAGGCATGCTTGCATGTGGTTTAGTGCTGAGCCTCTCAACGTCTAGATCAGACGGCTATTATGACTAATTTACTTCATCTAACGGCTACGTCAATTTTGATGATGTGGCTCAAGGAGAGGATAGAGAATTCCTAGTAGTGGGGGCTAGCTATGACTAGTAGATAAGTCTTTGTAGAGATTCCACTAGGTGAACTACATACGGAACAAAATGAATGAATCTACACTTAAAATGCATCTATATACATCCGCATGTGGTTAATGGTGAAATCTCTACAAAGACTTATATTTAGGAACGGAGGAAGTACTAGTATAGTACTAGTACATACTGTAATTTATGAACGAGATAAATTTGTACTATGAAGCTTCCAGCTCCTGTTACATGTATCTTGCGTCCAAGGTTGCCCGTTGCAACATTTCGTCAAATACAAAGGAGACTAACATGCATGCTATTGCATCTCAATGATTGAAAGATCATAGCAAATATGTACTCCCCCCATTCCAAAATAAGTGTCTCAACTTTGTGCAAACTTTAGTACAAAGTTGTACTACTACCAAAGTTGACACTTATTTTGGAACAGAGGCAGCTAAAGAAAAAAATGATCCATGCAGTCCCTAGCCCTTGAACCGTGAACCCTGACCAGGCTTCAACTTGCTGGCAATGTTCGAGCTTCCTAATAAATGAAGTTTGCAACCTTTTGACCATCGGATCATTTTGTGCAGTTTCACCAAAATCGAGATGAGCATCCCTGTGGCAAAGAAATTGAAGAAGCGTGACTAGAATAAGATTACCAGGACTAGTTGATGAGACATAAACTCATCACAAATACAGTACGTAGAAGCCAATAGAGGTATTAGGTATGTGTGGGGCAAAGAAGTAGAGAAATATCCACAGGGAGTGATGTGGGAAGCTGGAGCAGTGGTGCAAGCCGACTGTAAAGGGAGTTGTACCTGAGGGACGTAAATCAACCTTGAGGAGGGCGGCGGGAGGCGGCAACTGCCCACGTCGCGGCAGTGAGCAAGGGACGAAGGCAACCTCACCGGCTTTGTGAGAGAGAATGGCGGGGACCCCTGATCGGGACGTGCCGACAATGGGTTTTCGCCGTCAGCGACGGACACCGCATCAACACTAAGCATCCACTCCTTCCCCAAGCAGACGTGATCCGCCGGGATGTTAGATATGTGGCCACAGTTGTTTTGCGCGAGAGAGTGTGAAGAGAGAAACCCCAGCAAGCAACCGTGTAGGCTGGCCCGTCCTGACTATGTATATAGTGGAGCGGTTTCCTTTTCTCTCCATATGAACCTATCATATTGCGTACGTGCCACTGAAGAAAAAAATATTTATAAATGACGCGGCACCTACTACTCGCTCTCCTATAACCTTGTGCTTGGCATCTCCAAAATATTAACCTTGCGATTGGCTCTTCGCCTCTTTGGGAAGTCGAGCAATAATGGTAGTGCAGTATATATCGTTCTGGCTATATGAGACTGAATGAATTGCTGCACGTCCACCACGTGGGCGAGGGTCGAGGGGTGAGGGAGAGTGCTACTACATACGGAGCAAAATGAGTGAATGTACACTCTAAAATACTTCTATATACATCAGTGTTTGGAGTATGTACTAGTAGTTCATATTGAAATCTACTAAGGACATATATATTCCAAACAATATGATATAATCTCTATAACCAAGGTAGTAGGGATGAGGAGTAAACGGCGGGAGTAGTAAATTTTTCTCCTCGTCCTGCGAGCCACCGCGCGCATGGGCGAGGGAGGAGCAAGCTTCACCTAATCCTGTGAGCCACCGCGCCCGTGGGCGGGGGAGACGGCGTACTAAGCAAGCTTCTCCTTGTTCTGCGAGTTGACGGGACACATCAAAAGTACTCCAGTGTATAGAGCCTTGCCTCTAAGGTAGGCCCCACATGGTTTGCCTCTTTTTTTAATTTAACATAACGCGTCAAGTCGCAATTTGTTTGTTCACCCGTGGTAGACGATCCTCCCTCCACCAAGTGGACAACAAGTACATGTGCCAAATTACCATGTGGGCTACCTTTTTCGTACAGAAATGAGCTCCAACGTGTACCCGCGCGGGTGTGGTTGGGAAAGAAACGGGTGTGCGTGCGCTGTGCATGCACCTCTCCTCTTCGTGCACGCCCCCCACCTACGTGGGTGTGTGTGAGAGATACAAACCGCGTTCGTGAGTGTTTTTTGTTTTGTGGTGGGGGGTGGGGTGGGGTGGGGGTTGATTTTGTGAATTATTTGTGGGAATATGTGTCGATGACATCTCAAACCAAATTTTGCATGCAATGTGTGTGAAATGGAGGCCTATCCATATCATACATAGAGGTTCGGGCAATCCACGAGAAGAGTGGGAGGGGTCATAGCTATCGATAGAGTCGAAGAGAGGATCAAGTACGGGTGGGTACGAGATCGATGAAGAGAGCCATCGAAATTGCATGTGTGTGTGTAAGTCAAAGATATAGGGCGACTGACCTACCGGAACGTTAGAGGGCACATATCAAGTTTGTGTGTGGCAGGGAGACATGACTAGAGCGCTTGATGTATCGGTGTGTGTGGGGGGAGGGGGTGGGGGAGGGGGAGGCAGAGGCCTAACTATAGAGGTAGAACGACTCGTATATGTGTTGAGAAGGAGAGAGCCAGCTATGTCATGAGGGAGATCGGTCGACATTCATACATAACTGAAGGACGAGAAATATGATGGGACAGAGAGAGAGAGAGGAGAGAGAAAGGGAGGGAGAGGGAGGGAGAGGGGTAGAGTGCTGGATGGGTGATGGAGTTGCTTCTCAGAGATGTTGGGAGAGGCCTACTAGACAAACTGAGGGTGGAACTGTAATGCTATGAATAAGAGTGGGGATGTGTTTCTGTGTGTGCCTGTGCGTGATAGATCTGTCGGGACGCATCCATGGATGATGAAGGGGAACCATGTGTTTGGTAAGCAAACCTAACTAGATCGGTAGATCAATTGTTGCTTGTCGGAGGAAGGGAGAGACACAACTAATGAGGTAGATCGATCGATGTGTGGGTAAAAATGAGTTATAAGGACCTCTCTGGCTATATGTATAGCGAGAGATCGGTCGGTGTACGTCCATTTGTTAGAGGCAAATAAGGCCCAGCGATATGGATAGACAGAGAGAATGGAGCTAGGAGGTGGTGCGAGAGGCCCAACTACTAGCTGGATAGGGGGAGGAGTGTGCGGTTGTGAGATCGATTAAAAGAGGGGTGGGAGTTTACACGTGTGTCTGACCATATGAGAGACAGGAGGCAAGGACACATAAAGGAGGAGATTGAAGCTGTGTGTGTATGGTGTAGGCAGGCATCGCTGGAGAGGTTTATCGATCGGTGTGTGTCGGAAAGGAGTTGTGGAGACTCTGGGAGACGACCTAAAGGAAAAAATGAATGTGCCCGGTGAATGCCGAGGGAGGGGGAGGGCGAGGAGGGCGTGTGCATGCACGAGAGAAAGTTAGTGGTAGCTACAAAGGTTAGAGGACTGTGTGGGTGTAAGAGACTAACAAAGATCATAATTTGATATGAAAGCGGATTCATATATTTGAATAGGAGATCATAGTGTTTTAAACATTGCATGCATGAATATAGCGGTGATACACATGCTGTGCACATGTTATACCATAATGTGATAATGCATGGCGTTTGCAACTCACAACTAAATGCCGAACAATCTAAACCATACTATACATCAAACAATCTCACATTTTATTTGAATTTGTGATAATGTGCGGCATTTGCAGCTTACAACTAAATATTGAGCAATCTAAACAATACTATATATCGAACATTCTCACATTTTATTTGAATTTGTGGTAATGTGTGGTGTTTGCAACTCACATCTAAATACTTGTAGGCGTAGGGGGCGGGGCACCATACATAATGTGATAAACACATTATACATATGAGACATGGTTTAGATTATGAAGATCTAGCTAGAGCTAGAAATGTAATGTGATTTGAAATCAAAATAAAGTGGATTCAAAAAATCTAGTTTGAGTTCATATAGTACACATAGTTCATATGTAACTCGATATTGATCATGTGGTGTGCTGTGAAGATAATACACAAACGATGGTTTAAATTGACAATAATGAAGATTGTAGATATTATTAAAACAGAGAAAGGAATTCAAATGCTTTGACTTCACAACAATCATTACTGTAGATCTTATTCAAATTTAGTTCATATTGAAGCGGTAGTATATACATTTGGAATGCACTAAAACATTCATTTGAGTAGTAGGTTGCATGCATTATGCACGTAGCGAAATAGTTTAACTGAACATAACATAAATTCAAAGTTTTGACTGACATTTGTAGTGCGCATTGATTTGGTACAATACACGTTAGGCTTGTTCGGAAATTTCAACCCGCGCCATGTTAGCCCAAAATATTTAAGATATATCTTTGTCTCGTTGTGCTCCGACAACTCCCTCCATCTCAACCCGCGCCTTGCTATTCCGAAATTACAACGCGCGCGAAAACTCCCACCTCCTGTGAAATCCCGACACGCAAAATGACCGTGGTACCCCTGAACCGAAAGAACCGCCTCAAATCGGTGGGGGGTACTTTTGTAACTTACCCCACATTTCGGACAAGCGCGTCTCTAAGCCATGGTTCCCCACTGCCATCCCATCCGCCCACCCATTCGTACACCGAGGCCGCGAAAACCAGCGACTAAACCCCACACCCTGCTCCGTCCACCACCCAGCCGGAGCTTCTTCCCAAACGACCTTGTCCACAGCAACACCTCGACGTCCCACATCCACCGTACCGGATGAGGATTCATCGTCGATCTCATCGTCCCGCTGGTTCAGCCACCCTGTCCTCCACCTCCAAGGAGTTGCCCTGACGTTCCCCTCGTCTTTCGCGCCACCTCCATTCCCACACCACCGTCTTCACCTGCACCACCGGAAGAGCATCATCATCACCATTTCCTCAGATGAAGTTGTGGCCTAATCGGCACCACCAAAGAGCTTGTACACTAATCGCTGCATTTTCTTCTTGATTTGATCTCACGGTGCTGCCGGTGCTCGGTCCCGAGCTGACACGGCGCAGCTTCATCCACGGCGGCGTCGCCGGCCACTTCCTCCACGGCGTCGCTCCCTCGGCGGCGACGTCCACATCAGTAGGAGTTGTTGCTGCTTTATCTCTCACTCGCGCTTCTGCTCTGCTCTTGCTCTCGGTCCCCTGCCTGGTCTGCTCTTGCTATTGCTCTTGCTCGCTCTTGCTCTTGCTTGCGATGCTTCTCTGATTTGGCTACACTTCAGTCGACTGAATCGACTTTTGGGTCAGTCGATTTCCAAGGGGTGGGCTCGCCGGGGTGAAGGAAGAACCAGCCGCAGCGGGGAGGGGGCTCGCCGGAGCTGGCTGACGGCAAAGAATCTTTGCCGTCCGTTGGCTGACGGCAAAGAGGGAGGTGGCACCCACTAATGAAAAAACTTAACGCCCCCCTCTTTGCCGTCCGCAGCAGATGGCAAAGATAAATAAAAAGCGGACGGCAAAGCATCCCCACCCACACCCGGATCGATCATGCGGATCGATGACTTGGCATCCCCACCCACACCCCATCGGACGCACACCCACACACGCACCCACGGTGCACATGCCCCGAGGGCAGCATCACCCCACCACATCCCACCTTACCCCACCACGTCTCTCTCTCTGTCCCTTATCCCCGCCTCACCCCACCACATCTCTCTCTCTCCTTCCTCTCCCTCTCGATCCAAATCGGCACACCGGCCTGCCGGCGCCCGCCACCGCCTTGACCCCCGGCCTTGCCGGCCAACACCTCGCCCACCGGATCCAGCCTCGCCGGCCACCACCTCTTCCGCCGGCCGCGTCCACTTCCCCCTTCACCGCCGGCCCCGGCCACGTCGCCCGTCGCCCCCGCCGGCCTCCATCGGTCCGCCGGTGCCCGCCACCACCTCGTTGGCCGCCATCTCGCCTGCCGGCCTCGGCCCCGTCGCCCGTCGCCCCCGCCTGCCTCCGCATCTCGTCGCTCGTCGACCGCGGCGGCCTCTGCACGCCGTCTTCCCTGCCGGCATCCATCGGCCCCGGCTCCGTCAACCCCGCCGGCCTCCGCTGGCCTCGAACCCCGGCCCCGGCCTCGAGGAGAAGTGAGAGGGCGCGACTTCTAGTTGCTCCGGCGACCACGGGCACAGAGGAGTCCATTCGTTCTTGGAACAAAGTGTGGATGGATAATGTCGTGTTCGTATTGTGAAATTTGTCCATTCGTGGATGATGTATTATGTGTAAATATTGTAATTTTGTATTGTGAAATTTGTCTGTTCGTCTGCGATTCTTGGAACAAAGTGTGGATGGATAATGTCGTGTTTATTTATAGCCTCTGCAATTGGACTGTTTATTTATTTTAATAAGCAAACAAACTTCTTTGCCGTTTGTGATTGTAGGAGGCTGACGGCAAAGCCTCTCGTTAGCCACCTAACAGACTAACAGCGAAATTTTTGTCCTCTGTGTTCTTTGCCGTCCGCTGCTGATGGCAAAGGCCCCTTTGCCGTCAGCCACCAAAAGCAGACGGCAAAGTAGCTCTTTACCGGGTCTTTCTTTGCCGTCCACTTTTGCCGTCCGTGGCGGATGGCAAAGACCTTTGCCGTCTGCCATTCATGCCTTTGCCGTCCGCCGTGGCAGACGGCAAAGTAGTTGATTCCTGTAGTGGTACCCCACTATCTCTCTTAGGGTTCAGGATGGGGGCGGTGGTCGCCGGCGGTGGTGGGGCATTGGCGGGGCGGTGGCGTGGGGATCGCCGGAGAAAAAGCTTGGCACGGGGGGCCTAGGGGGATGGCCGGGGCGGCGGCGGACCGGCGGTGGGGAGTGTTTTCGGGGCGGGCGGGGCGGCGCACCGCCGGCCGCGGGCGGCGGGGGGCTGCTGTTTGGCCGGTGGTGGCTGGCGGCTCAGGGGGGGTGGAGGTTGAATGTAACACCCCGAGACCGATGCTCCAGAAGACTTCCAGCCATTCCGAGTTTTGCCGTGTGTTTCTTTTGTGCTTGCTCTTTTATTTTTTCATTGCATCATGTCATCATGCCATCATGCCATTTAATTTTTAAAACTCAACTAAATAAATTGCATAGATTTTTTTATCTATTTAAACCGAGGGAACTCACATGGTGATTTCTCTTTATAACATAGTCTCTCAATATTATTAGGGAGCTATAATAAAATTATTCCATTTATTTGGAATTAACCATAACCCACTTGCAAAATATCCCATGCCGTTGTTATCTCAATTCTTGGTCTCCAACCTTGCCCATAATTTCTTTCATCATTTTCCGGAGCTCCATCAAAAATCCGAACATTTTTGAACCTTCCTTTTATCAAGTCCTAGTTCAAACCCATTTGAATTAAATTCAAATGAGTTTGAATTTAAATCTTTCGGTCATGCCCACTTCTATTTTTCTTGGATCAAGCTCATTTTTGCGAGTCCGGGAAAATTACCCCCGTGCACAAATTATTTCCGTAACCCTCTCTTTCTTTTTCTTCTCTCTATTTTTTTCTGCTAAAGGAAATAAGAATTAGAGTGAGAAAGAGAGAGAGCCTGCAACCCAGCCGGCCTCTAATCCCAAGGCCCAGCCGCGCCCAGCTCGATAACCCTAGCCGCGGGGAGACCTCCGCTCGATCTCCATCTCTCCCTCGTCCTCCCTCCAGCGCCGCAACGCCCGATCCCCATCCTCTCGATCCCATCTCCTTCCTCTCGCTCGTCTCCCCCTCCTCTCCTCGCGTCGCCTCTCCACCGCGCCATCGCCTCGCGCCTCCACCTCCTCGATGCCGGCGAGTCCAGGCCGCCGCCGCGCCTTCTTACCTTCCCCTCGCCGCCTCCATCCCTTTCCCCCATCACCTCTGCGCGCGAGCGCCGCATCGCCCGAACCTGCGTGTGGTCCCCTCGCCGGCTAGCCGCCTCCAGCCGCTCCTCTGCAGCTCCTCCTCCGCCTTGTCCTGACGTCCGGCCTCGCCCCCGACCCGTCGTTCGCCTCCTCCATCGACCGTCTCGGCCACCAGTGCTGTTGACGGCCGAAGCCCGGCCGCGTCGTAGCCTCTGCTGTCGGAGCGAGCTCGTCCCCGCCACGCCAAGCCCCTCTCCATTGACCCCGCGCGCGCCATTGCAGGAACTCCATCGTCGTCAACCGGTGCAGCAGCGCCACCGTAGTTCTACCCCGACCTCCGCGACCACCACCTCCGGCCTCCCCGTCCTCTGTTCGCCTAGGTTGTTCGTCCTTTGCTCGCAGCTCCATCCATGACGGCCTCTGTTTGTTGACCACAGAGACCTAAGGCCCTTTTGTGTTGCTTCACTTTGGATGTGCCAAGATCCTCTCCGACGAATGCACGACTACATGGTGACACGTCAAGTACCTTGCTGCCGTCTCCGAAATCGCCAAGTACCACGACTACCCTCGAGGACATTTGGTTCCGTCAAGTTCGACTACAACGTGTGTACAACTACCGTCGCCGTGTACCACTACTTCCACTATCGCCGACATGTACGACTATGAAACAAGAACGTCTACTTCCACGATGTCCGTGAACCACTATGTGAGCATCTGCACTCCTCCTTTTGCACCGGTATCTCCGTGAGCTACCGGAACCGATATGTTACCGTGGCATCATTTTCTGATATGTTGCCGTGGCATCATTTTCTGATATGTTGCCGTTGCACCATTTTTGTTTCGCCGCCCTGGCACCCTTTTCGTTCCGCCATGGTGACCAAATGCTTCATAACATGCTCATGTCAACATTTTCATAAAAATTGCATAAACTTGTATATGTCATCCGCATCATGATAACAACATTTAAATGCTTAAAATTGTTGTTTGTGTTAAATTGCTAAATAACATATGGGGATTTTCCGGAATTGTTGTTTGTTGTTTCCGGCCTCATTTAAACTTGCCTAGATAGGTAGTTTAATTATGTTTCATCTCTTGCCATGGTTAACAACATTTAATATTGTTGGGTACATAACCGAGAGAGAACTCAATAATTGATGTGGTGTTCCGTCAATATGCAACTCGTTGCATATTGAGCTCCACTTAAATTGTAGTGTTGTTTGCTTTACCTTGCCATGCCATGCCTCATTAAACCGGACATGCATCATATTTGGTTGTGCATCATGCCATGATTATGCTTGTGTGTTTACCATGTTGTTTGCTTCTTTCCGGTTTGCTTCTCTTGTTAGCTTCGGTTTCGTTACGGAGTTGTGAGGATTCGTTCGACTACGTTCATTTGTCTTCTTCATGGACTCGTTCTTCTTCCTTGCGGGATTTCAAGCAAGATGACCTTTACCCTCGATATCACTTCTATCTTTGCTTGCTAGTTGCTTCGTTCTATCGCTATGCTGCACTACCTATCACTTGTTTACCATGCCTCCCATATTGCCATGTCAGCCTCTAACCTTTTCACCCTTCCTAGCAAACCATTGCTTGGATATGCTACCGCTTTGCTCAGCCCCTCTTATAGCGCTGTTAGTTGCAGGTGAAGTTGAAGATTGCTTCATGATGGACAGGATTATGATTGGGATATCACAATATCTCTTATATTATTAATGCATCTATATACTTGGTAAAGGGTGGAAGACTCGGCATTATGCCTGGTGTTTTGTTCCACTCTTGCCACCCTAGTTTCCGTCATACCGGTGTTATGTCCCCGGATTTTGAGTTCCTTACGCGGTTGGGTGATTTATGGGACCCCCTTGACAGTTCGCTTTGAATAAAACTCCTCCAGTAAGGCCCAACCTTGGTTTTACCATTTGCCTACCTAAGCCTTTTTCCCTTGGGTTCTGCAGACTCAAGGGTCATCTTTATTTTACCCCCCCCCCCGGGCCAATGCTCGTCGTGAGTGTTGGTCCAACCTGTCAACCACCGGTGGCCACCAGGGTCAACTGTGGGCTGGCCTAACCGGAAGTTTGGACAATTCGGTGTGCCCTGAGAATGAGATATGTGCAGCTCCTATCAGGATTTGTCGGCACATTCGGGAGGACTTGCTGGTCTTGTTTTACCATTGTCGAAATGTCTTGTAAACCGGGATTCCGAGTCTGATCGGGTCTTCCTGGGAGAAGGTATATCCTTCGTTGATCGCGAGAGCTTATCATGGGCTAAGTTGGGACACCCTTGCAGGGTATATTATCTTTCGAAAGCCGTGCCCGTGGTTATGCGGCTGATGGGAATTTGTTAATGTCCGGTTGTAGATAACTTGACACCTGATTCGAATTAAAACGCATCAACCGTGTGTGTAGCCGTGATGGTCTCTTCTCGGCGGAGCCCGGGAAGTGAACACGGTTTTGGGTTATGTTTGACGTAAGTAGGAGTTCATGATCACTTCTTGATCATTGCTAGTTCACGACCGTTCCTTTTGCTCTCTTCTCGCTCTTATTGGCGTATGTTAGCCACCATATATGCTTAGTCGCTGCTGCAACCTCACCACTTTACCACTTCCTACCCATAAGCTTAAATAGTCTTGATCTCGCGGGTTTTGAGATTGCTGAGCCCTCGTGACTCACCAGATACTATCACAACAGTTGCAGGTGCCGATGATACCAGTGCAGATGATGCAAGCGAGCTCAGATGGGAGCTCAACGAAGACCTTGGTCGTTGCTATGTTTCGTTTCATGTTGATCAGTAGTGGAGCCCAGTTGGGACGATCGGGGATCTAGCAGTTGGGTTATCTTCTTTTGTTTTGGCTTCATCCGTAGTCGGACTATATGTGTGTACTTTGAATGATGTATGATTTATTTAAGCACTAGTGTGAAGTGGCGATTGTAAGCCAACTCCTTATCCCAGTCTTGTTCATTACATGGGATTGTGTGAAGATGACCCTTCTTGCGACAAAACCACAATGCGGTTATGCCTCTAAGTCGTGCTTCGACACATGGGAGATATAGCCGCATTGTGGGTGTTACAAGTTGGTAATCAGAGCCATCCCCGACTTAGGAGCCCCCTGCTTGATTGTTTGCTGGCGTTGTTGAGTCTAGAACAAAAACGTTTTGAGTCTTAGGATTATATATATCGGAGAGTAGGATTCTTTTTACTCCTCAGTCCCTTCGTCGCTCTGGTGAGGTCTCCTGACGTAGATGTTTTGACTGTCCTCTCCTCAAATTTCACTAAAAAAATTAGGATCACGTGGGTATCTTGGAATCATTCCGAAGGTTTTGTGACGAGAACATTGTTCTTGGTGCCTCCTGTCTTTTATGTGGAATTGACCCGGGGAGTTGAGCTCCGAGGTGTTGTCGTCATAATTTTATCGTTGTAGTTCTGGAATACCTGAGTTTTGCCGAGATCGAAAATCTCTTTTATGCAGTTGTTGGTGAGATAACCTCAACGCCACCCAGTACTGGGGCGGGAGTTCGGGAGTATTGCCATAACTTGTATAACGGATGATTTTCAAAGGTTGAGGTACACGATTTCCGAAGGTTTCTTGGTTATGTGTTGACGGATGGATACGGCTGGATGTAGGGATTGTTAGTTTGGGTGAGATATATTGCTTCCCCTGTATCCCCAACACCAGATTGCATAACCAGAAAGTTTCGGGAGTTTTATAGGTGGGAATTCAAGTAGCTCTAGTTTTATCTTTCCAACAGACACATGATATGATATGGGATCTATCATATGTTTGTTCCGGCTTATTCTGCAAGCCAAATCCTTTGTGTTGTTTTATATGTGTTATTCGAGTTGCTTCGAAGTCAAATGTTGAATCCATACCTTTCCTAAACGGTATTCTCATATTGTTATGTGAATACTAATCCTTCTTGATCATCGAGATCGTCATGTTAATTCTTTTTCTAACCGGCGTGCTTCTCTTCGAGATGATCTGATCATTCTCAACATCCGCAAGATCAATTCTAAGTTTTCTCAAAGGTATCCATTCCATCTGCCCCAAGTTGCCTTTGTTTTCCCGCCCTCCCACCCTTTTCTTGAAGGACTCATATTTCTTAGTCGGGTATCCATTTCATTGATGTGAAGTCTCTCCATTCTTTTCCGTTAATGCTCTTATCCGGTGATTCTCAAGAAGATACTAACGGAGCTTCAAGTTTATTATTCTTTGTCTATTTTCTTCTCCGGTGGATTCAATTCAAGCTTTGTCGATCATATCCTTTCCTCATTTCAAATGCTATCCCATGCCGGTGCATCTCATAGTTGTTCACCTCTCTCTATTCTTATCCGGAGTGCTCAAGATATCTCAGAAGATTCGTGTTTCCATTCTCAATCCGTTCAAGTTATTTTGAGGTTGTTATCTCATTCAACCCAGTTAATTCAACCGGTGCAATTCCCACCTTTTGATCAATCGTTCAATGTTGTATCTTTTTACAGGGCCCTAACCCACAGGTCTTTTCCCAGGATCTTACCTGACTCTTCTAATTTTCCCGGAGCTATTCCCAAATTCATTTCAAAGTTTGATGTAAGAATGAATTTTCATCAGTCATATTCTTTCTCCAAGATCGCTTTCAAAATATTTTCATCGTTGGTTCATCATTTCTATTCTTCTTTCTTCTAAAGTGCCTCAACAATTTTGGTGGTTCTTGTCATCATTCTCAACATTTGAAGACCGAAGAAGGATTTCTCTTAAATCTTGCTCCATTCTCTTCAAGATTCATGGTTCTAGCTTGATGCCATCCTTTCATAATTGTTTTGATTGTGAAAATTCTTTTCACCCATCCGGAGCATCTCATGAGTTGTTTCCATTTCTTTCCTCCGAAGGCCATCATGTCATAATTACTCATTCTCAGCGTGTAGCTATCATTCCCCAAATCTTACCAGTCCATCATTCAAATATCCTCTAATCAGTTCATGATCTCTTCGTTCTCATGTATCTAAACCCCCTCAAGTATCTTCATTCTTTTTCCAATTCTTCCCGGAGAATTGTGCCTTTGTTACTTTCATTTTCTATCCTTTTGGTGGTTCGTTCAACATTTCACTTCCTTCGTTATCATATCAATTCATTTGTTGTTTCCAAATCCCACCGGTGGTTCCATCAATACCTTCTCAAGTTCACGCTATATCTCTCTTAATTCTTTCTACGAGAATAAGTAGTATGCCAAATACGTTGCTTGCCATCAATTTAAATTGGTGAAGGATACGCATAACGTAATTCTTATTATTGTTTCATCCAAGTGATCTAGTTTCTTCTTTTCAGATTTGTTCATCATATCTCATTCTCGGTTTCAAGTTATTCATCTTTCTTGTCCGGAGTTCAAAGTTTACTCATTTTGTAGCTCCATCTAAATCATTGCAAGGCTTAAATTCTGGTTCTCTTCAACCTCTAATTCTTCTTCATAATCATTTTTGTTCCCGGAGTTCTTCATGGAGGCTCTACATGGTGGTTCGTCAAGGATTCTTTGCATTCTCCAATTGTACTTCAAGATTTCTCTCGAAGATAAGATCCGCCAAGCTATACTCAAAAATAGACATGGTGCTCAACACATGTTTTTTTTCTGAGGAGTTCAAGTATTCTTCTTCTTGCATGTCGAAGTGCTATTCTTTCTACCTTATCTTTTGAGGTGGTGTCATGTTATTCTTGACAATTTTCATTCATGTTTCACGATTCACATGTTGTCAAGAATGAGGTATTTTAAATCCATTAATCTCTTCGTTGGAGTTATCTTGGTATAGATTTCACCTGAAGCCTTCCCTAAGGAATGTTGCTATTTGTGGTTCTTATCAATGATCCAAGCTTTCTCCATATCCTTCTCGGTGAAAGAGGTGTTTCATCTCTTCGTTGATCTCAAGCAAGCAATTGTTTTTCGTTAGTGGCAGAATTTCACCTCAATTTTTGAGATGTTTTCATAAGCCCACTACAAGCTTACTCGTTTCGTTGTTGGTTTACAACAACTCCATTATAACCTTCTTGTAAGGGTGCTTTCCAAGCTCATTTGTGGCAGAAGTTGGCATTTTCTTCTCCATTCTGTTATTCCAATGATCTATCTTCTATTATTTCTTCAGGAGGCATTGTGATGTTGCTCTTTTCACTCATCATCTCGAATTGTGAGGATCGTGTTCTTTTCATGCTTATCCATTTTAACCAGAGTGTTGTGTCTATCATTCCTCTTTTAATCGGAGCCTCATCCAAGTGCTTTCATTTTGCCAAGTTATTATTCTATCCCTTCCATTTTCAACCGGAGTGCTGCCCGAATTCTTCCTCTCTCATCTTGTTTTAACCGCAGTGGTTTGGAATTCTATCTTGTCCATTAAACTCTTGATTCATGTCTTTGCAACCTTCAAGTTCTCGTATTGTTCCTTGTTCCTCTTTTCTAACCGATTGTTTACAATCTCGTTCATCTCTATTGTACTCCTTTTAAATTGCTCAACTTCTCAAGGTTCTTTGGTTTCACTCATTGGTTGAAGAAACAACTTAGTTTTACCTCCTCTCTTCCTCTTCCATTTCTCTCTGGTGGCATTCTAGATCTCGGGACGAGATCCTCTTGTAGTGGTGGAGTGTTGTAACGCCCCGAGACCGACGCTCCAGAAGACTTCCAGCTATTCCGAGTTTCGTCATGTGTTTCCTTTGTGCTTGCTCTTTTATTTTTGCATTGCATCATGTCATCATGCCATTTAATTTTTAAAACTCAACTAAATAAATTGCATAGATCTTTTGATCTATTTAAACCGAGGGAACTCACATGGTGATTTCTCTTTATAACATAGTCTCTCAATATTATTAGGGAGCTATAATAAAATTATTCCATTTATTTGGAATTAACCATAACCCACTTGCAAAATATCCCATGCTGTTGTTATCTCAATTCTTGGTCTGCAACCTTGCCCATAATTTCTTTCATCATTTTCCGGAGCTCCATCAAAAATCCGAACATTTTTGAACCTTCCCTTTATCAAGTCCTAGTTCAAACCCATTTGAATTAAATTCAAATGAGTTTGAATTTAAATCTTTCGGTCATGCCCACTTCTATTTTTCTTGGATCAAGCTCATTTTTGCGAGTCCGGGAAAATTACCCCCGTGCGCAAATTCTTTCCGTAACCCTCTCTTTCTTTTTCTTCTCTCTAATTTGTTTTCTACTAAAGGAAATAAGAATTAGAGTGAGAAAGAGAGAGAGCCTGCAACCCAGCCGGCCTCTAAGCCCAAGGCCCAGCCGCGCCCAGCTCGATAACCCTAGCCGCAGGGAGACCTCCGCTCGATCTCCATCTCTCCCTCGTCCTCCCTCCAGCGCCGCAACGCCCGATCCCCATCCTCTCCATCCCATCTCCTTCCTCTCGCTCGTCTCCCCCTCCTCTCCTCGCGTCGCCTCTTCACCGCGCCATCGCCTCGCGGCTCCACCTCCTCGATGCCGGCGAGTCTAGGCCGCCGCCGCGCCTTCTTACCATCCCCTTGCCGCCTCCATCCCTTTCCCCCGTCGCCTCTGCGCGCGAGCGCCGCATCGCCCGAACCTGCGCGCGGTCCTCTCGCCGGCTAGCCGCCTCCAGCCGCTCCTCTGAAGCTCCTCCTCCGCCTCGTCCTGACGTCCGGCTTCGTCCCCGACCCGTCGTTCGCCTCCTCCATCGACCGTCTCGGCCACCAGTGTTGTTGACGGCCGAAGCCCGGCCGCGTCGTAGCCTTTGCTGTCGGAGCGAGCTCGTCCCCGCCACGCCAAGCCCCTCTCCATCGACCCTGCGCGCGCCATTGCAGGAACTCCATCATCGTCAACCAGTGCAGCAGCGCCACCGCAGTTCTACCCCAACCTCCGCGACCACCACCTCCGGCCTCCCAATCCTCTGTTCGCCTAGGTTGTTCGTCCTTTGCTCGCGGCTCCATCCATGGTGGCCTCTGTTCGTTGACCACAGAGACCTGAGGCCCTTTTGTGTTGCTTCGCTTTGGATGCGCGAAGACCCTCTCCGACAAACGCACGACTACATGGTGACACATCAAGTACCTCTGCTACCGTCTCCGAAATTGCCAAGTACCACGACTACCCTCGAGGAAATTTGGTTCCGTCAAGTTCGACTACAACGTGTGTACAACTACCGTCGTCGTGTACCACTACTTCCACTACCGCCTACATGTACGACTATGAAATGAGAACGACTACTTCCACGACGTCCGTGAGCCACTACCGTCGCCCCGAAGATGTTGGATTCGTCAAGTACCTCTCCAAAAACGAACGTGTACAACTACTTCCCTCGACGATTTTGAACCGCCCCGAAACGCACGCTTCAAAGGTATAACGACGAGACGACCGGCCGTGTATGAATGTGTGTTGCATGAGATGCTCGTGTTTGCAACGTGTCCGAGTTGTTTTTGCACATTCCTCGTTTGCCATGCCGCCGTCCTGTGGGAACCCGGAATCCGGGATCACCCCACCATCTTGCATGACTCGCATCTGCACGCCTCCTTTTGCACCGGTATCTCCGTGAGCTACCGGAACCGTTATGTTGCCGTGGCATCATTTTTGGATATGTTGCGGTGGCATCATTTTCGGATATGTTGCCGTGGCACCATTTTTGTTTCGCCGCCGTGGCACCCTTTTCGTTCTGCCATGGTGACCAAATGCTTCATAACATGCTCATGTTAACATTTTCATAAAAATTGCATAAACTTGTATATGTCATCCGCATCATGATAACAACATTTAAATGCTTAAAATTGTTGTTTTTGTTAAATTGCTAAATAACATATGGGGATTTTCCGGAATTGTTGTTTGCTGTTTCCGGCCTCATTTAAACTTGCCTAGATAGGTAGCTTAATTATGTTTCACCTCTTGCCATGGTTAACAACATTCAATATTGTTGGGTACATAACCGAGGGAGAACTAAATAATTGATGTGGTGTTCCGTCAATATGCAACTCGTTGCATATTGAGCTCCACTTAAATTGTAGTGTTGTTTGCTTTACCTTGACATGCCATGCCTCATTAAACCGGACATGCATCATATTTGGTTGTGCATCATGCCATGATTATGCTTGTGTGTTTACCATGTTGTTTGCTTCTTTCCGGTTTGCTTCTCTCGTTAGCTTCGGTTTCATTACGGAGTTGTGAGGATTCGTTCGACTATGTTCGTTTGTCTTCTTCATGGACTCGTTCTTCTTCCTTGTGGGATTTCAGGCAAGATGACCTTTACCCTCAATATCACTTCTATCTTTGCTTGCTAGTTGCTTCGTTCTATCGCTATGCTGCGCTACCTATCACTTGTTTACCATGCCTCCCATATTGCCATGTCAGCCTCTAACCTTTTCACCCTTCCTAGCAAACCATTCCTTGGCTATGTTACCGCTTTGCTCAGCCCCTCTTATAGCGCTGTTGGTTGCAGGTGAAGTTGAAGATTGCTTCATGATGGACAGGATTATGATTGGGATATCACAATATCTCTTATATTATTAATGCATCTATATTCTTGGTAAAGGGTGGAAGACTCGGCATTATGCCTGGTGTTTTGTTCCACTCTTGCCGCCCTAGTTTCTGTCATACCGGTGTTATGTTCCCGGATTTTGCGTTCCTTACGCGGTTGGGTGATTTACGGGACCCCCTTGACAGTTCGCTTTGAATAAAACTCCTCCAGCAAGGCCCAACCTTGGTTTTACCATTTGCCTACCTAAGCCTTTTTCCCTTGGGTTCTGCAGACTCAAGGGTCATCTTTATTTTACCCCCCCCGGGCCAGTGCTCGTCGTGAGTGTTGGTCCAACCTGTCAACCGCCGGTGGCCACCAGGGGCAACTCTGGGCTGGCCTACCGGAAGTTTGGACAATCCGGTGTGCCCTAAGAACGAGATATGTGCAGCTCCTATCAGGATTTGTCGGCACATTCGGGAGGCTTTGCTGGTCTTGTTTTACCATTGTCGAAATGTCTTGTAAACCGGGATTCCGAGTCTGATCGGGTCTTCCTGGGTGAAGGTATATCCTTCGTTGATCGCGAGAGCTTATCATGGGCTAAGTTGGGACACCCCTGCAGGGTATGTTATCTTTCGAAAGCCTTGCCCGCGTTTATGCGGCAGATGGGAATTTGTTAATGTCCAGTTGTAGATAACTTGACACCTGATTCAAATTAAAACACATCAATCTTGTGTGTAGCCGTGATGGTCTCTTCTCGGCGGAGTCCGGGAAGTGAACACGGTTTTGGGTTATGTTTGACGTAAGTAGGAGTTCAGGATCACTTCTTGATCATTGCTAGTTCACGACCGTTCCTTTTGCTCTCTTCTCGCTCTTATTTGCGTATGTTAGCCACCATATATGCTTAGTCGCTGCTGCAACCTCACCACTTTACCACTTCCTACCCATAAGCTTAAATAGTCTTGATCTCGCGGGTTTTGAGATTGCTGAGTCAGCGTGACTCACCAGATACTATCACAACAGTTGCAGGTGCCGATGATACCGGTGCAGATGATGCAACCGAGCTCAGATGGGAGCTCAACAAAGACCTTGGTCGTTGCTATGTTTCCTTTCATGTTGATCAGTAGGGAGCCCAGTTGGGACGATCGGGGATCTAGCAGTTGAGTTATCTTGTTTTCTTTTGGCTTCGTCCGTAGTCGGACTATATGTGTGTACTTTGAATGATGTATGATTTATTTAAGTACTTGTGTGAAGTGGCGATTGTAAGCCAACTCTTTATCCCGGTCTTGTTCATTACTTGGGATTGTGTGAAGATGACCCTTCTTGCGACAAAACCACAATGCGGTTATGCCTCTAAGTCGTGCTTCGACACGTGGGAGATATAGCCGCATCGTGGGTGTTACATTGAAGATGAACCGCAGGCCCTTGATTTCGTATCCAACGGCTGCAAAATCGACTGACCGGAGATGAAAAAGTCAGTCGATCGACGTGTAGCCTCACCTTGCTAGTGCGTTCAGTTTCGACAGCAAAATTCAGTTTCGACAGCAAAATTTAGTTTGGAAAGTTAGGTTCAGTTTCGATAGTTAAGTTCAGTTTTGACATTTAAGTTCAAAGATGAGCGGCTGATGTATTTTACATCTAGCACTTTGTGGTTATGTATTTTACGTCATGTATTGGTATGCTATTAGAATTCCACTCAAGTTAACGTTGTTCATTGTCTCTCTTGTCCTGCTTCAGCCTCGGCGTCGTACAACTCACTTGAGCTGCTCCAACGACGAAACCCTCCATCACAGCGGAGCAGTACCTCAGGCTCCATCTCCATACGCCTAAGATCTTCTTCCCCTCCTCCGATAGCAAAGTCAGCCGGAGCATCCTCACCGGCCAACCCAATCACGCTGAGATCGACATGGCTTCGCCAAAGAGGTTGTACACTTGTTGCATCTCTTTTTTACTCTACATGTTATATATATTGTCCACCGAGCACACAGATTTGTTCCTTTAGTGTCTCCTTGAAAGAAAAAACGTAGGAATTTTAATTTTCACCTGTCCTCCTTTTCAAATTCCTATTCATGAAGCACAAGACTAAGAGATAGTAGCATAATAGCATTATAACCGTACATTTTCTTGTGGTTTGACTTAATCTCACCATGCTTCTTTGCATCCTGTTATCTTCCAATTGTTGTGAATCAAACACCCAGATTGGCAGAAATCTTGTGTTTTTAAATTCTCTGTTTTGCACGTGCATTCCCTATTCCTGTCTATTTCCTATCCCTACATTGTTGGGATCCTCCAATTCAAACGAGCCCTTACAGAATTACTTCTCTTACAGATAGTTGTCAAAGAAAATGTTGCGTGGTTTGTCCTGATCCTGCTGCGCTGTCGTCCACCCCAGCTCAGCTGCTCCAACGACAGAAGGGTCCAGCAGAGCAGGGATCCAGCCTCTAGACTGTCTTTCACCGCCTCAGATCTTCTTCCCCACCGCTGGCAGCCATGAAAACTGCATTACCATCATCAACCGAGCAGATGACCTCGAGGACTACACGGGTCCGCAAGAGAGGTCGCACTCTTTCGTGTCTGCTTACGTTATGCATCGCTTAATTTTACATGCTACTTTATCGTCCTGTTCACCGATTAGACTCTGAGTCAGCTCCAAACTAATGGTCAAACTTGAGTTTTTAGATGGTTGTGGGGTACATATCGGGGCCGCTATCAATAGTACTATCTACTATCTGGTTAATCTCCGGTGTCTACTATGAGTTTCATGTTGGGTGGGAAACAAACAGTAAAGAAGCCATTATCTGTATTTATTAACTGAAGCCATTATCTGCCTGCTATTATTGGTTTTGGGTCAATCCACAGGTTGCTACCATCACTCTGGATTTCTGCATGCACTCCTTACATAATCTCACTATGTTTTATTCCTATGCATGACAGTTATTGTAAACAATGGAACTGAACATGTAGAGCAAAAGAGACGAGCCTTGCGTGGCAATATAATTTCATGCAGACATTGCTCGATGGTAGGCGCAAAGGCAGCCCCCCTCCACGCATTTCGGATTGTAATCGAGAGGAAGATATCTGTTCTGAGGGGGATTCAGAAGGAGAAGATAACTCCTATTTACCCCATGAGGTCTTCGCTCTAACTTGGCATGCTGATGTTGGTTATATCATGCATATGGTGTCTTGCATTGCTTACTTTATACAACAAATATGTCATCTCTTAGTTTAGACATCCTTTTGTGCGACTGCCATCTGTTTAGTTTATTCATCGTTTATGTGAATTATGCAACGCCACCTTGTTTAGCCAGGCATCATATATGTGAATTTTGCAGTGTCATCCTGCTTAGCAAGTCATCTTATATGTAAATTATATCAGGCCATCTTTTTTTTCGTTACATATTACATTCATCAACAATGTTAGTACATTCAACTGCTCTTCGTGTGCATCAGCCATTTGACACGGTGATGGCAAATTCTGGAGTGAAAACAAGGTCTTCTGAGCAGACTATGCTATCTGACGAAGCGCATATCTCGCTGGTTATGGATAGCTCCTCAGAGGAGGATTCATAGACAGATGACCAGTCCTATTCCCCCCCCCCCGAGGTGTATGCTCTAACTTGGCAGGGTTATGTTGCTCATATCGTGCGTATGGTGTCTCGCATTGCTATGCCATTTGATTAGTTTAGACATGCTTTGTGTGAATGCCACCTGTTTAGTGTCTAATTACCATATATGTGAATTATGCATTGCCATCTTGTTGCAAGACATTATGTATGTGAATTATACAATGCTATCTTGTTGCAAAGGCATTATATATGTGAATTATGCAATGCCATGCTGTTTAGCCAATCATCATGTATGTGAATTATATCATGCTATCATTTTTTTGTATTACGTGTTCCATTTGTCGACAATGTTAGTATATTCAACTACTCTTCCTATGCATCATCCATTTGAAGCGGTGATGGAAGTATCTGGAGTGAAAACAAGGTATTCAGAGTAGATAATGCTACCTGCTGAAGCAGACATCTTGCTGGCTACAGAGAGCTCCTAAGAGGAGGATTCAGAGACTGATGACCAGTCCTATTTTCCCCCTGAGGTCTATGCTCAAACTTGGCAGGGTTATATTACCCATGTCATGCATGTTGTCTTGCATTGCTTAGTTTTTACATCATATATAGATTGCCATCTGCTTACTTGCTTACTATATAAATCATATATTTGAATTATAGCATGCCATCATCTATTTATGGGTTTACATAGTACATACACATCATCTATCTGAATTATGGCATGGCAACCCATTTAATAAAGACATCATATAGTTATATCATCTCATCCTGTTTAGTGTTTACAGTCATCAATATTTAGAATTATGGCATTCTATCCATGAATGTATGTGAATTATGGCATGCCAACCAATTTAATAAACACATTATATAGTTATGTCATGTCATCCTGTTTACATAGTTTCATATTTTGAACTATGTCTTTCCATCTTTTTTAGTTAGCCATCATAATGTGAAATTGTGTCATGCTATCCTGTTTAGTTAGCCATCATATATGTGAAATTGTGTCATGCGATCCTGTTTGGATAGACAACATAAATATGAATTATTTCATGCCCTCTTTTATTCCCCACTATCCATTGCACCTGTCTATCATACAATATCTATACTTTCAATTACTTTTCTTGTGTATCAACCATTTGAAGTGGAGAGTGTGATGGCAGTATCTAAGGGAGTAACAACACGGTCTTCAGAAAAGATAGTGCTACCAGTTGATGCAGTTAGAACCACGGTTGTACTTGCCCAAGGACCAGATCCACCACACATAACCCAGACTCTCGCAGATTGTACCCCTACCCAGTTGGATAGAGAACCAGCTACACCCCTTTTAACCCCAACCCCTGCAGATAGTAACCCAGTTCCAGTTGACACAGCATCGTCTCCACCACAAAGCACCCAAACACGAGCGGTTAGTAAGGGAACTGCAGTGCCCAAAGCACGAGGACCACCACTCGGAATCCCAACTCAAGGCTTAAAGGAGAAGAAGATTTGTTCTCAGATCAGGTTCTGTAGCTATGGTTCATACTCCTTTGCTCTTGCATTACTGTATTTACTCATACCAACTATCTTCAAATTTGAAGGACGGAATTAAAACTCCAATGGCGCAACAGGTATGTTTTAAACCTGTTTCTTTAACTGGTTTGCTGTTGTAACCTGCTCTATGTTCATTTTAGATTCAATTGAATAAACAGTTATGTTCTCATATCATGCACATTACAAGTGTTGTTATTGCTCTATAGTTACCCACACTTATATTCTGTCTATTCTGCTTTGTCTTGAACAAATATTATTTGAACTGTGTCTCTATCTTGATTTGGCAACAAAAACTAGAATGATATAGACCATAAAGTGACCATGCACATAGATATATGTTTGTTTCATGCTGTTATCCTGTCCACTTTACTACTGAACTCATTTACCAAAATGAGTTTCATATACAACATGGTAAACATGTGATGTGTCTGCTTGTTTCTCTTTTAGAATGCAGATAAAATATTGGAGAACAGTACCGCGTTATCCAATGGTAAAGGAAGTAATGCAGATAAGGTTCAAGATAGTGAGACATCCCTGTTGGTCTCCAAGAAAGCTGATAAAAACTATCTTGACGATAGTGAGGGAACCCAAAAGTCATGTCTTGATGTAGTGTTCGAGTTACTGGCCACTACTGCTGGCACAAGCTCTTCGAACTCGCTGCCTGAATCAGTTCGTCTTCTTGAGTCTCAACTTCAAGTTGAAAGACATCGATCAGATGTGCTGCGACAGGAAGCTGAAGGACTGAGGAAGTCCCTGCAGAATTCAGATGCATATTTTCTGGTGCAACAGCAAGCACTGCAGGATTTAAGCACCAAACAAGAGAAAGTTAATAAGCTTGCTAAGCATCTTGCTGGCATTATGGGTACCCAGGATATTGTTTCTTGAGATCTTCTGAAGTGGTTTCAGTTCTGGATTTGTTTTGCTGCGGCGTTTATTTGCGCTGGTCGCCAACTTTGACAACCAGTGTATATGATATGCTGCTTTGTTCCCTATATTTGCACTGGTGGCGAACTTTGATGCCCAGTGGATGTAATATGTGTAACAGCCGTGACAGCCTAGCATAAGTTGCTTGATTATTTATTTCCTTATTGTCTTGTTTATTTGTTTGCTTGTAGTCAGTGCAGTTCTTTTTAAAACTAGGCCACAATAACCATGGGCTAATATTTACTGTAGTGACACTGGGCCTCCTACGGGCCATAGAAACAGTGGGCCTTCTACGGGCCGTAGAAACAGTAGGCCTTCTACGGGCCGTAAAACAATGGGCCTTCTACGGACCGTAGAAACAATGGGCCTTCTACGGGCCATAGAAACAATGGGCCTTCTACGGGCCGTATCATCAATGGGCCTTATACAGGCCGTATGACCATAACGGGCCATCGTTAATAGGCCGTATTTGATGACGCTATGAAAACGGCCCAATGTATTAACGGACCACAAACGGGCCGATGTAACCACAGGCTAAATTTGGCCCACAAGCAGAAAATGACAGTAACGGGTCGTAAGTAAACGAATGCTGGAAATGAGCCCAAGAATAAATGGGCTCTGAGAAGGCCGAAAGATAACATTTGCTGGAAACGGCCCAATTGAATAACGGGCCCTTAATGGGTATAAAGTGATATACTGTTCATTACGGGCCAGTTTCACCACGGGCTGTTAGTGGGTGTGAAGTGATACACTTTTTATTGTGGGCCAGTTTCACCACGGGCCGTTAATAGGCCAAGAGTTACATAGGGCCTCATATGGGCCGAAAGACGTCATGGGCCATACATGGGCCAGAAGTGAAAACGGGCTGGAATCATATTGGATGGCCCAGATGTTGCTACTGAGCCTAATTCGGATAGGGCGTAACGGGCCTTGGGTTAGCAGGCTGTAAATGGGCTATATGCGAACAAGCCGTTAACAGGCTTTCCATGGGCCGAACCGCCACCTTTTAACCAAGTCAAACGGGTCGGTCTTTTCACAGGAATGGGCCTCTGTTGGGCTGTGCCACGTGTCGATGTATCATAGGCGCCTTCTGTCCAATGAGTGGACGACATCTGTCCCAACAGTGAGCCGACACGTGTTTCCTCCAGCCAATGATGATTTTACACGTGGAAAATCCCCATTGGTCGGGGCTGTTAACGGGTTATCGGATCCAAAACCCGACCCGATAGCTTAGCAGCGTTCTGTTACGGTGGATGCCACATGTCGGTCACGCTTGACGAAAGTAGTTCTGTGACATGCGATTTATCGTCATGGAAGTGGACACTTCCGTGATGATAATTTTGGTAATGTCATCGAACACTTCTACGACAGCACAGGTACGACTATCTTGATTCTGTCATAAATTTGTCATGGATGTACATGCATGACAAAAAACCCGACCTATTGTGACAAACATGTATCATCACGGAAGTTTATTTTTTTTGTAGTGTGTTCTTGAGCTGGTGTGGTGTGTAGATGAACTGAACTCGTCCCCTACTACTGTGCTGGCTAGTCCTATTTATAGAGGCCCTGGTCCTCTTCCCAAACATTGAGCAGGAATGGATCCAACAACGGCCATTTTGAAAGGGGACAACTAGTACAAGGTATCCTGACTAAAGGTGGTCTCCGCCTATCAAAGGCGTTGGTGGTGACGCCGTCTTGGGCTCCAAGATGACCTCCGTCATGCCGTCCTATTGGTCCTTGTCTTGTTGCACCGATATGGAAACCTTCACCTGATGCCTCGGTACTCCACGCCCGCTCTTGCCCCCTTAGCACCAAAGGGGAAACGAGGACACTGCATGGGCCGGCACCCGCCTAGCGCCCGGCTGGTCTTGGTCATCATGGCTTGCGTCACGGGGACCTCGCGAGGGACCCCTTGCCTTGATCTCTCCACCCCTTGCGAGCCTGCCTGGCGAGGCCACTCCTGAGGAGGTCTTGTGTTGTCCGCCCCGCGAGGCTTCGACCCTCGCGAGGGTCTTGAGTGTTGGTCGATGGAGATAGGACATATTGGGCCACTGGTGGAGCCACACTGTAGGCCGCAGGCAAGCAAGTCTGGGGACCCCCGTTCCCAGAACGTCGACAGTAACCCCTGGGCCCAAGGCGCACTCGAACTTGGCTTAGCGGCAAAGCCAAAGGACAAATGCGGAGCATCGCGGACC
Organism: Triticum dicoccoides; assembly: GCF_002162155.2. Lineage (NCBI taxonomy): Eukaryota > Viridiplantae > Streptophyta > Magnoliopsida > Poales > Poaceae > Triticum > Triticum dicoccoides. Next base: position 265,110,445 of record NC_041381.1, on the reverse strand, counting down.
CCAACAGCCAGTGGCCTTGCTCGACGTGTGGTGACTGATTGGACGTGGGCGTCTTCGCTTCCCCATGCTGCCTCGGCAACTGCCCGATTTGACGAGTCCCTGCTGCATGCAAAAAGGTTCATCATTACATGCGATCATGGAGGTCGACGGTTGGCTTCCCTTAGGCTATAAATGGTGAGGGGTGAGAGCCCCCGTCGCCCATCTCTTCCCATTCCGCTCGCTTCTCCTCCCTTGCTCATGTTGATTGCAGCGCCCCCATGGTGCCCGCGAAGAGGTTTTCAGCCGCGGAGAAGGGGAAAGATCGCCAGGAAGGGCATGTCTCTCCTCTGCCCAAGCGTGGACGTGGTCGCCCTCGCAAGCATGTTGCGACCCCCGCCGTGGCTTGATACGTCTCCAACATATCTATAATTTTTTATTGTTCCATGCTATTATATTACCCGTTTTGGATGTTTATGGGCTTTACTTTACACTTTTATATCATTTTTGGGACTAACCTACTAACCGGAGGCCCAACCTGTATTGCTGTTTTTTGCCTATTTCAGTATCTCGAAGAAAAGGAATATCAAACAGAGTCCAATTGGAATGAAACCTTCGGGAGAGCGATTTTTGGAACGAACGTGATCCAGAGGACTTGGAGTGCAAGTCAAGAAGCAGCCGAGGCGGCCACGATGGTGGAGGGCGCCCCCCTACTGGGCGCGCCCCCTATCTTGTGCGCCCCTCGGGCATCCACCGACCTACTTCTTCCTCCTATATATACCCACGTACCCCGAGAACATCAGAAAAGACCACGAAAACCTAATTCCACCGCCGCATCCTTCTGTATCCGCGAGATCCCATCTTGGAGCCTTCGCCGGCGCTCCACTAGAGGGGAATCGATCACGGAGGGCCTCTACATCATCTCCAAGGCCTCTCCCATGCGTTGTGAGTAGTTTACCACAGACCTTCGGGTCCATAGTTATTAGCTAGATGGCTTCTTCTCTCTTTTTGGATCTCAATACCATGTTCTCCTCGATCTTCTTGGAGACCTATTCCATGTAACTCTTTTTGCGGTGTGTTTGTCGAGATCCGATGAATTGTGGGTTTATGATCAAGTTTATCTATGAGAAGTATTTGAATCTCCTCTGAATTCTTTTATGTGTGATTAAGTTATCTTTGCAAGTCTCTTCGAACTATCAGTTTGGTTTGGCCTACCAGATTGATCTTTCTTGCAATGGGAGAAGTGCTTAGCTTTGGGTTCAATCTTGCAGTGTCCTTTCCCAGTGAGATCAGGGGAAGCAAGGCACGTATTGTATTGTTGCCATCGAGGATAAAAAGATGGGGTTTATATCATATTGCATGAGTTTATCCCTCTACATCATGTCATCTTTCTTAATGTGTTACTCTGTTCTTTATGAACTTAATAATCTAGATGCATCCTGGATAGCGGTCGATGTGTGGAATAATAGCAGTAGATGCAGGCAGGAGTCGGTGTACTTGTCACGGACGTGATGCCTATATACATGATCATTCCTAGATAATCTCATAGTTATTCGCTTTTCTATCAATTGCTCGATAGTAATTTGTTCACCCACCGTAATACTTATGCTATCTTGAGAGAAGCTACTACTGAAACCTATGGCCCCCGGGTCTATCTTTTATCATATAAGCTTTCAATCTACTTTTATTTGAATCTTTACTTTTCCTATCTATATTATAAAATACCAAAAATATATTTATCTTATCATACTATCTCTATCAGATCTCACTTTCGCAAGTGGCCGTGAAGGGATTGACAACCCTTTTATTGCGTTGGTTGTGAGTTCTTGTTTGTTTGTGTAGGTGCGTGGGACTTTTGAGGAGCCTCCTACTGGATTGATACCTTGGTTCTCAAAAACTGAGGGAAATACTTATGCTACTATTTCTGCATCACCCTTTCCTCTTCTAGGAAAACTAACACAAGCTCAAGACGTAGCAAGAAGGATTTCTGGCATCGTTGCCGGGGAGGTCTTCGCTCAAGTCAAGACATACCAAGCACCCATCACAAACTCATCTCCATCGCATTTACATTATTTGCCATTTGCCTCTCGTTTTCCTCTCCCCCACTTCACCCTTGCCGTTTTATTGGCCCTCTCTTTCCCAATCTCCTCTCCCTTTCGCTTGCCTTTTTGTTTGCTTATTTGTTGGAGTACTTGTCGTGTTGGCGCAAGATAATACCAAATTGTGTTATTTCTCCAATACCAATAATAATGATTTCCTTAGTACTCCGATTGCTCCTCTTAATGATGTTGAGTCTTGTGAAATCAATACTGCTTTGCTGATCTTGTTATGAAAGATCAATTCTCCGGCCTTCCTAGTGAAGATGCCGCTACCCATCTAAACAACTTTGTTGATTTGTGTGAGATGCAAAAGAAGAAAGATACAGATAATGATATTGTTAAATTTTAGTTGTTTCCGTTTTCACTTAGAGATCATGCTAAAGTTTGGTTTTCATCTTTGCCTTAGAATAGTACCGATTCATGGAATAAGTGCAAAGATGCTTTTATCTCTAAGTACTTTCCTCCCGCTAAGATCATCTCTCTTAGGAACAACATTATGAATTTTAAACAACTTGATCATGAGCATGTTGCCCAATCTTGGGAAATAATGAAATTGATGATTCGCGATTGTCCTACTCATGATTTGAATTTATGGATGATTATACAAAAAAATTATTCCGGATTGAATTTTGCTTCTCGAATTCTTTTAGATTCGGCCGCGGGAGGCACGTTTATGGAAATCACCTTAGGAGAAGCTACAAAACTCGTTGATAATATTATGGCTAATTATTTTCAATGGCCCACCGAAGATCTACTAGTAAAAAAGTACATGCTATATAAGAAATTAATGTTTTGAGTGGAAAGATGGATGAACTTATGAAATTGTTTGCTACTAAGAGTGCTCGTATTGATCCCAATGATATGCCTTTGTCTACTTTCATTGAGAATAATGAATCTATGAATGGGAATTTTGTTGGTAGGAATAAGTTTGGTAACAATGCTTATTAGGGAAACTTTAATCCTAGACCGTTCCCTAGTAATTCCTCTAATAATTATGGAAATTCCTACAATATTTCTTATGGTAATTTTAATAAGATGCCCTCTGATTTTGAGAATATCGTGAAAGAATTTATGATCTCTCAAAAGAATTTTAATGCCTTGCTTGAAGAAAAATTGCTCAAAGTTGATGATTTGGCTAGGAACGTTGATAGACTCTCGCTTGATGTTGATTCTTTGAAACTTAGATCTACTCCTCGTAAGCATGATATCAATAAGTCTCTCAAAGCTATGAGAATTTCCATTGATGAGTTCAAATAAAGAACCGCTAGATTACGTGCTAAGAAAGATTGCTTTTGTAAAGGCGTGTTCTTCTAGTTTCCATGAAAATAATGATGAAGATCTTAAAGTTATTGATGTATCCCCTATTAGATCTTTGTTTTTCAATATGAATCTTAGTAATGATGTGACTGGAGATGAGTCAACTTTAGTTAAAAGGCGTCCCAATGATTCGGAGTTTTTAGATCTTGATGCTAAATTTGGTAAAAGTGGGATTCAAGAGGTCAAGACTTTAAATAATATTGAACTCACTATCTTGGATTTCAAGGAATTTAATTATGATAATTTTTCTTTAGAATATGGTTTTTCCTTATTGCAATCTGTTGTGAATGCTCCTCATGCTTATAGTCAAAATAAAGCTTTTACCAAACATATTGTTGATGCCTTGATGCAATCTTATGATGAATAACTTAATTTGCAAGTTCCTGTACCTAGAAAACTTTATGATGAGTGGGAACCTACTATAAAGATTAAAATTATAGATCATGAGTGTTATGCTTTGTGTGATTTGGGTACTAGTGTTTCCACAATTCCGAAAACTTTATGTGATATTCTAGGTTTCCATGATCTTGATGATTGCTCTTTAAATTTGCACTTGCGGATTCAGCCATTAAAAAGCCAATGGGAAGGATCAATGATGTTCTCATTGTTGCAAATAGAAAATTTGGTACCCGTAGATTTTATCGTTCTTCATATAGATTGCATCCTTTCATGCCCTATTATTCTTGGTAGACCTTTCCTTAGAACAATTGGTGCGATTATTGATATGAAGGAAGGGAATATTTGATTCCAATTTCCATTAAGGAAAGGCATGGAGCACTTTCCAAGAAAGAAAGTTAAATTACCTTATGAATCTATCATGCGAGCTACTTATGAATTGAGTGCCAAAGATGGCACTACTTAGATCTATCCTCGCTTTTATGCCTAGCTAGGGGCGTTAAACGATAACGCTAGTTGGGAGGCAACCCAATTTTGTTTTAGTTTCTTTGTTTTTGCTTCTGTTTAGTAATAAATTTTGCATCTACCTTCTGTTTAGATGTGTTTTTATGTTTTAATTAGTGTTTTTGCCAAGTAGAACCTATAGGATAACCTATGGTGATAGTTAATTTGATTCTGCTGAAAAACAGAAACTTTGCGCGGAAGAAACTAATTTTATTAGTTCACAGGAACATGCTTTTGCATTGATTCCTTTTTGCTGTGGATCAATAGACAAATAGCCCAGGACTTCCTATTTTGTTAGGATGTTTAGAGTTCCATAAGTATTCGAGAGTTACAGATTGCTACAGACTGTTCTGTTTTTGACAGATTCTGCCTTTCGTGTGTTGTTTGCTTATTTTGATGCATCTATGTCTAGTATTAAGTGGTATGAACCATAGAGAACTTGGAATACAGTAGGTTTAACACCAATATAAATAAATAATGAGTTCATTAAAGTACCTTATGTGGTGGTTTTGCTTTCTTTCACTAACGGAGCTTATAAGATTTCCTGTTGAGTTTTGTGTTGTGAAGTTTTCAAGTTTTGGGTAAAGATCTGATGGACTATGGAATAAGGAGTGGCAAGAGCCTAAGCTTGGGGATGCCCATGGAACCCCAAGATATTCAAGAATAGCCAAAAGCCTAAGCTTGGGGATGCCCCCGAAAGGCATCCCCTCTTTCGTCTTCGTTCATTGGTAACTTTACTTGGAGCTATATTTTTATTCACCACATGATATGTGTTTTCCTTGGAGTGTCTTGTATGATATTAGTCTTTTCTTGTTTACCACAATCATCCTTTATGTGCACACCTTTTGGGAGAAGCCCACTTGAATTAGAAATTATTATAATACGATATGTGCTTCACTTATATTTTTTGAGCTTGATAGTTTTTGCTCTAATGCTTCACTTATGTCTTTTAGAGCACGGCGGTGGCTTAATTTTGAAAAAATTGTTGATCTCTCATGCTTCACTTATATTATTTTGAGAGTCTCTTAGAACAGCATGGTTTTTGCTATGGTTATAAAATTAGTCCTAGAATGATGAACATCCAAGTTGGGTATAATAAAAGCTATCATAGAAAGTGAATTGGATGCTATGATCAATTTGATGCTTGATAATTTTTTTGAGATACGAGGATGGTGATACTAGAGTCATGCTAGTTGGGTGATTCTGAATTTAAAGAATGCTTGTGCTAAAGTTTATGATTCCCGTAGCATGCACATATGGTGAACCGCTTTGTGATGAAGTTGGAGCACAGTTTTATTTATTGATTGTCTTCCTTATGAGTGGCAGTCGGGGACGAGCGATGGTCTTTACCTACCAATCTATCGCCCTAGGAGCATGCGTGTAGTACTTTGTTGTCAATGACTTGTAGATTTTTGCAATAAGTACATGAGTTCTTTATGACAAATGATTGAGTCCATGGATTATACGCACTCTCACCCTTCCACCATTGCTAGCCTCTCTTGTGCCGCGCAACTTTCGCCGGTACCATACACCCACCATATAACTTCTTCAAAACAGCCACCATACCTACCTATTATGGCATTTCCGTAGCCATTCCGAGATATATTGCCATGCAACTTTCCACCGTTCTGTTTATATGACACGCATCATTATTGTCATATTGCTCTTTGCATGATCATGTAGTTGACATCATACTCATGCCAAGGCCACCTTCATAATTTTCATACATGTCACTCTTGATTCATTGCATATCTCGGTAGACTGCCGAAGGCATTCATATGGAGTCATATCTTGTTCTAAGTATTGAGTTGTAATCTTGAGTTGTAAGTAAATAAAAGTGTGATGATCTTCATTATTAGAGCATTGTCCCAGTGAGGAAAGGATGATGGAGACTATGATTGCCCCACAAGTCGGGATGAGACTTCGGACTTTAAAAAAAATATAGAAAGGCCTTATAAAAAAAAGGAGAAAGGCCAAATAAAAAAATGAGAGGAAAAGAGAGAAGGGAGAATGCTACTATCCTTTTTACAACACTTGTGCTTCAAAGCAGCACCATGATGTTCATGATAGAGAGTCTCCTATGTTGTCACTTTCATTTACTAGTGGGAATTTTCATTATAGAACTTGGCTTGTATATTCCAATGACGGGCTTCCTCAAAATGCGCTAGGTCTTCGTGAGCAGGCGAGTTGGATGCACACCCACTTAGTTTCTTTTGTTGAGCTTTCATACATTTATAGCTCTAGTGCATCCGTTGCATGGAAATCCCTACTCACTCACATTGATATCTATTAATGGGCATATCCATAGCCCGTTGATACGCCTAGTTGATGTGAGACTATTTTCCTCCTTTTTTGTCTTCTCCACAACCACCATTCTATCCCACATATAATGCTATGTCCATGGCTCACGCTCATATATTGCGTGAAAGTTGAAAAAGTTTGATATTACTAAAGTATGAAACAATTGCTTGCTTGTCATCGGGGTTGTGCATGATTAAATACTTTGTGTGATGAAGATAGAGCAACAACCAGACTAAATGATTTTGTAGGGATAACTTTCTTTGGCCATGTTATTTTGAGAAGACATGATTGCTTGATTAAGTATGCTTGAAGTATTATTATTTCTTATGTCAATATGAACTTTTATTTTGAATAATTTGGATCAGAACATTCATGCCACAATAAACAAAATTACATTGAGAATTATACTAGGTAGCATTCCACATCAAAAATTCTGCTTTTATCATTTACCTACTCGAGGACGAGCAGTAATTAAGCTTGGGGATGCTTGATATGTCTCCAACGTATCTATAATTTTTGATTGTTCCATGCTATTATATTACCCATTTTGGATGTTTATGGGCTTTACTTTACACTTTTATATCATTTTTTGGACTAACCTACTAACCGGAGGCCCAGCCCGTATTGCTGTTTTTTTTTGCCTATTTCAGTATTTCAAAGAAAAGGAATATCAAATAGAGTCCAAATGTAATGAAACCTTCGGGAGCGTGATTTTTGGAACGAACGTGATCCAGAGGACTTGGAGTGCAAGTCAAGAAGTAGCCGAGGCGGCCACGATTGTGGAGGGCACCCCCCCTACTGGGCGTGCCCCCCTATCTCGTGGGCCCCTCGGGCGTCCACCGACCTACTTCTTCATCCTATATATACCCGCGTACCCCGATAACATCAGAACAGACCACGAAAACCTAATTCCACCGCCGCAACCTTCTGTATCCGCGAGATCCCATCTTGGAGCCTTCACCGGCGCTCCGTCGGAGGGGGAATCAATCACGGAGGGCCTCTACATCATCTCCAAGGCCTCTTCGATGAGTTGTGAGTAGTTTACAACAGACTTTCAAGTCCATAGTTATTAGCTAGATGGCTTCTTCTCTCTTTTTGGGTCTAAATACCATGTTCTCCGCGATCTTCTTGGAGATCTATTCGATGTAACTATTTTTGTGGTGTGTTTGTCGAGATCCGATGAATTGTGGGTTTATGATCAAGTTTATCTATGAGAAATATTTGAATCTCCTCTGAATTCTTTTATGTGTGATTAAGTTATCTTTTGCAAGTCTCTTCGAATTATCAGTTTGGTTTGGACTACTAGATTGATCTTTGTTGCAATGGGAGCAGTGCTTAGCTTTGGGTTCAATCTTGCGGTGTCCTTTCCCAGTGACAGCAGGGGCGGTGAGGCACGTATTGTATTGTTGCCATCGAGGATAAAAAGATGTGGTTTATATCATATTGCATGAGTTTATCCCTCTACATCATGTCATCTTTCTTAATGCGTTACTCTGTTCTTTATGAACTTAATACTCTAGATGCATGCTGGATAGCAGTCGATGTGTGGAGTAATAGCAGTAGATGCTGGCAGGAGTCAGTCTACTTGTCACGGACGTGATGCCTATATACATGATCATGCCAAGATAATCTCATAATTATTAGCTTTTCTATCAATTGCTCGATAGTAATTTGTTCACCCACCGTAATACTTATGCTATCTTGAGAGAAGCCACTAGTGAAACCTATGGCCCCCGGGTCTATCTTTTATCATATAAGCTTTCAATCTACTTTTATTTGCTTCTTTACTTTTCCTATCTATATTATAAAATACCAAAAATATATTTATCTTATCATACTATCTCTTTCAGATCTCACTTTCGCAAGTGACCGTGAAGGGATTGACAACCCCTTTATTGCGTTGGTTGCGAGTTCTTGTTTGCCTGTGTAGGTGCGTGGGACTTTTGAGAAGCCTCCTACTGGATTGATACCTTGGTTCTCAAAAACTGAGTGAAATACTTACGCTACTATTGCTGCATCACCCTTTCCTCTTCAAGGAAAACCAACGCAAGCTCAAGACGTAGCAAGAAGGATTTCTGACTGTCACGCCCAATATGCGATACTATCCTAAAGAGACTCGAAGGTCCCACCAAGGATAGAACCGCATATTGATACGTTTTGCAAGGTGGATATCATTACATCAACATTACATAATAGATGGGGATACATACAAAAAGGCATACAATGCCACACGAATACAACATCAACTTACATAAGAGCACCATCCGACTACGGATGAAACACAAACAGAAGCTCAAACGACATCCACCCTGCTAGCCCAGGCTGCCGACCGGGAACCTATCCCCTGATCGAAGAAGAAGCAGAAGAAGAACTCCAAAACAAGGAAACATCGCTCTTGCATCATGATCATCGCAAAACCTGTACCTGCAACTGTTGTTGTAGTAATCTGTGAGCCACGAGGACTCAGCAATGCCATTACCATGGGTATCAAGACTAGCAAAGCTTAATGGGAATGGAAGGGGTAAAGTGGTGAGGTTGCAGCAGCGACTAAGCATATATGGTGGCTAACATACGCAAATAAGAGCGAGAAGAGAGCAAACGGAACGGTCATGAAGCTAGCAATGATCAAGAGGTGATCCTGAACTCCTACTTACGTCAATCATAACCCAAAACCGTGTTCACTTCCGGACTCCGCCGAAAAGAGACCATCACGGATACACACGCATTGATGCGTTTTAATTCGAATCAGGTGTCAAGTTATCTACAACCAGACATTAACAAATTCCCATCTGCCACATAACCATGTGCACGGCTCTTGAAAGTTTATACCCTGCAGGGATGTCCCAACTTAGCCCATGATAAGCTCTCGCGATCAACAAAGGATATTCCTTCTCCTAGGAAGACCCGATCAGTCTCGGAATCCCGGTTACAAGTCATTTCAACAATGGTAAAACAAGACCAGCAAAGCCGCCCGATGTGTCGACAATCCCGATAGGAGTCGCACGTATCTCGTTCTCAGGACACATCGGATAAGCGAAGCGTACAGGTACCGACGTAATGCAAGTTGCCAAGGGATTGTCCCGCACGGTGCTCTAGTTTGGACCAACACTTAGACAAGCATTGTCCCGGGGGAGGCTAAAATAAAGATGACCCTTGAGGGAAAAGTAGGTGGTGGTGAAGCAAAAGGTAAAACCAAGGTTGGGCCTTGCTGGAGGAGTTTTATTCAAAGCGAACTGTCAAGGGGGTCCCATAAATCACCCAACCGCGTTAGGGACGCAAAATCCGGGAACATAATACCGATATGACGGAAACTAGGGCGGCAAGAGTGGAACAAAACACCAGGCATAAGGCCGAGCCTTCCACCCTTTACCAAGTATATAGGTGCATTAATAAAATAAGAGATATTGTGATATCCCAATATAATCCTGTCCACCATGGAGCAATCTCCAACTTCACCTGAAACTAACAATGCTACAAGAGGGGCTGAGCAAAGCGGTAACATAGCCAAGCAATGGGTTGCTAGGAAGGGTGAAAAAGGTTAGAGGCTGACATGGCAATTTGGGAGGCTTGAAGAGCAAAAGATAGGTAGCGCAGCATAGCGATAGAACGAAGCAACTAGCATAGCAATGATAGTAGTGAGATCCAAGGTGACGGTCATCTTTCCTTAAATCCCGCTAGGAAGAAGAACGAGTCCATGAAGAAGACGAACGGATGAAGCCGAACCAAGTGTAGACGAACGTATCCTCACGATCGCAACGAAACAGGACCTATCGAGAAGAAGCACACAACATGGTAAACACACCACACATAACAAGACATGATGCACAATAAGCAAGATGCATGACAAAGCTACATGGAGCTACTCATGGCAAGAGATGATGCATACAAGAGCAACACATCAAAGCAAGTTTAAATGAGGCCGGAAACAACATATAACAATTCCGGTAAGTCCTCATATGCAAGTTTCAAAGTTGGTCGAGATCTGAAAAAACATTAAGTTGAAGTTGTTAAACAGCAAGTTAAAGAGCACCAAAAGGATCTACACGAAATTCTAGTCAAGTTACATATAAAGTTCATTTAGGTCGGAGCTACGGCCTAGAAGATATGAGCAAAACAAGTCAAACATGGCTTTGATGCAAAATGCATACAAATATCAAGAAAACACCTCAAGACAAGGATGCCTCATGATAATATGAAACTACATGCAAAATCAAGCAAGTTTCATATAGAGCACACTCAAAACGGAGCAACGGTTCAACACATACACTCCAAACAAGATATGACAACAATCTGTCCAAAACAGCAACTAGACATCTTGCGAGCATCAAAACAACAAGCTATGGCACACCAACATAATAGAAAAAAGCATGGGCATGAACTAGCACCTAGACAGTTTTATGCCCAAGGAAGCAATGATGGAGGGGGGAAGAACTCCACTTTTCTACTCTGGGCAGCAGCATTCCCACTCTCTCTCAACTCCCTCTCCCCTCCAGTGGATCCCCAGGGCATCCAATGCCATTTCCGCATTGTTTACTCCCCTTGCAGGTGCCAGACACAAGTGGGCGCGTGAGGACGCGAGAAAAAGTCACGAGTGCCGGCCATTTGCGCGCTCTGGAGCACGTCAGCGTGCTCCCGACCGTTGACGCCGCGTCCCCGACCACCTCGAGCCTTTCCCTCGCGCCAGTCGAGGTGCCTCGACGTTCGCAACACGCCACCGTGTTGTCCCCCTCTTTTCCCTCTCTCTCTCACCCCCTGAGGCGCGCGCTAGACGCCGCCCAGCTCGGCCAATGCATGTGCCCACGCCAGGGACAACCCCGAGCCTCCTCCCGTGGCCACCACGGCCATTGTCACGGGTGCCCGTAGGCCGCGTCCATGGTGAGCCGTGGCCTTGCCATATAAGGCCGCCCCTGACCTCCCTCTGGATCCCCTTCGCTCTCTCTCTCTCCCGTGCATCCCCCGGTCCAATCCGCACCTCCTCCCGTGCCCTCCAACCTCGTCCATGGCCGGAGCCGAGCCGTCGGCCATCGCCTAAATTCTCATCGTCCGAGCCCCCTCCTCTCCACCTATAGGGGTCATTGCATCACCGCAACCACCACGGAGCTCTCGCGCTCTTCATTTACACTCCCCGGAGGCCGTGGCGTCAAGTTCATCCTCGACGACACCCCGGCCCGCTGCACCCGAAACTCCTTCTCTTCCCGTGCTCCCTCGCTGGCGTGGAGCACCTGGATGGGCACGCCTGGTCGCGCTGGATCCACCGGTGTGTCGTACGCCGTCGGAGGTAACCCATGCCGCCCGGGAGAGCACCGGCGCCCGCTCGGCCTTGCCTCCCCTGCCTCTGCTCTGTTTGAGCGGGAGGTAGGAGACGGCCTGTGCACCGGGCCCCGCTCGTTAGCGACCCGGCGGGCGGGCCCCGCCCGTTTAAGTGGAGACGGCTTCGGCTCGATCCGTTTCCCTCGCGCGTTGGCGCACTTAGCGAACCCGCCTTTGACGTTACCTCCTCCCTCGCGCAGACTGAGCCACTGGGCCGAGCCCAGTAGGCGCTGTTTAGCTGGGCTTCGCCCAGTGCGCTTTATAAGGTTGACTCCCTTTCTTCCTTTTTCCTTTTCTTAAATATTGTAAAATTCCTAAATAATTCAAATTAACTCCAAATTTGATGATTCAAATTTCTAGTAGTTTCTAAAATCATGCCCTACCACATGGTGCTATTGTCACATTTTTACAGAAGCATTTGCTTCACAAATATTTATCAAAACCCCATTTTCCATTTCTGTGATGAACTTCAGAAAATCACAGAGAGCTCAAAATTGATCCAAATGCCATGATTCAAATTCCTAGATGCTTCTAAGTTCAAAACTTAGTTTTTGAACATTTTTACTAATACTTTCTATACCACCTCAAATAATGGTCTATTTCTTCATGTATAGCCAACTCTGCAAATTCATAGAGAAATCATTTGAACTCCAAATCAAGTGAAACCAAATCCTAGATGCTCCAAAAATCATCCTTTGTTAAATGGGTATCTTTGCTCATTTTTCAAAAATATATTTCTGTACACTTCTTGCAAATCCACAAATCCCTTGATTCCATCATATTGAAATGTTCATATATGTCCATTGAGAAAATCCTAATGAAACCACTTTGGTTATCCCTCATATGACCAGAGGTATCCTAGAAAAGTCCAACTCATATTTTCAGAGCACTTTTATTTCTGCCTGGTCGTATTGCTTATTATGGTTGTTTTCGGCGATAGTTGACGAAGTAGACAAAATGCTCGGAGTTGGACCAGAGATATTTGAAGACCTCAAAGACTTTGTTAAAACAGGCAAGCAGCCCTTTGACCATGTCTACGAAACCCTTTTTATGCATGTCATATAGCACCATATTGTTGTTGCAACGGAATCATGATGCTTGCATTGTGCTTGACCCTACCTCCTTATGAGGGTTATGCCGATGGGAGTAGATAGGATGCTAAAGTAGAAGCTACGCAAAAGGGATGGGAATATGCATGATGAGGGAGACAAAGTGTTTTCAAAGGACTTTCCGAAAACCCCGTCGGGTGCCACTTATGCCCGAGGGAGATGATGAGATGGGTAACCACTTGATGACGAAGTGGTGTACCGAGGCAAGTGTGTGTTGTTTTCAAAATGGATTGGTTTAAGTTGCGACCGTTATTCCAACCTTACATGCGCAACCACTCTACCCTTATATGGGAAAGGGCATTATTGATTACCTAGACCGATACTAGCTTGGAGCCCGCATTACTAGTGACGGGAGAGTTGTTGGTGCGCTCTCTCGGGACGGGGTCGTGCCAGGTAAGGCGGCCATGACTGTTTTCACAGGGCACCGGATACACCGTTGTGTCCCCTCTCAGATGTTACGATCTCGAGTGAGTCTTGTATGATGTACATCATGAGGATACGGAACAACGAGTGGACTCCTTGTTAGTGTCTTCTAGGGAAAGATAGTGATCGGGTGCTTACCCCGGGTACTTGAGGTATCGCGGGTCGTGGATGACACGGAAGTTCCCCGGATCTTGTGGGTAAAGTGTGCAACCTCTGCAGAGTGTAAAACTATTCGAATAGCTGTGTCCACAATCAAGGACAGTTGGGTAACCACTCTTGGGCTACGTCCACATGTTTACAAACCGAGTGTGTGTGTTGATAAAACTACTTGGGTCAAGTCAAGGGACTTGACATGATTGAGTTGGGTTGGTGCCCACTCTATTTATGTTGATATTTGTAACCTGTCCTCATGGTTACTTGAATTCTCCTTATGCATGTCTTACAAGTTGTTGAACATGTCATTGCACTCAAAACTAGCCTTCTGCAAAAAAAATTACCTATATCATGCATTGTTGTATCTTGAACCAAAACATGGGTTGCTTACGAGTACATTCAAAGTACTCATTGGCTTGCCACTGGTTATTTTATTGGCCAGGCTTGAAAGAACAGGATATGATGAAGAATACTTCGGCGACGAACATGCAAACTAGGACGCTTTCCCAGTCATAATGCTTGTAGGGTTAAGGAAAATGGCATGGGTCCAAGTTATCGACGAAGATTTCCGCTGCGAAGTTATACTCAAGACTTGAGCATAATGGTCATAATTTATGTAAGACGGTATGTATGGCTGTAAGACTCTTGTTATTCAGCTTCTGTGTGTTCAGTGAGCATTGATCTCTGGGATCACTGTACACGTGCAATCGATGATCACGACTTATGAGTCGGGGTCCCCACACCCGATAGGAGTCGCACGTGTCTTGTTCTCAGGACACACCGGATAAGCGAAGCGTATAGGTACCGACGTAACCCAAGTTGCCAAGGGATGGTCCCGCACGGTGCTCTAGTTTGGACCAACACTTAGACAAGCATTGGCCCAGGGGGGCTAAAATAAAGATGACCCTCGGGAGAGTGACTCCTAAGGGAAAAGTAGGTGGTGGTGAGGCAAAAGGTAAAACCAAGGTTGGGCCTTGCTGGAGGAGTTTTATTCAAAGTGAACTGTCAAGGGGGTCCCATAAATCACCCGACCGCGTTAGGGACGCAAAATCCAGGAACATAATACCCATATGATGAAAACTAGGGCGGCAAGAGTGGAATAAAACACCTGGCATAAGGCCGAGCCTTCCACTCTTTACCAAGTATATAGGTGCATTAATAAAATAAGAGATATTGTGATATCCCAACATAATCCTGTCCACCATGGAGCAATCTTCAACTTCACCTGAAACTAACAATGCTATAAGAGGGGCTGAGCAAAGCGGTAACATAGCCAAGCAATGGATTGCTAGGAAGGGTGAAAAAGGTTAGAGGCTGACATGGCAATTTGGGAGGCTTTAAGAGCAAAAGATAGGTAGCGCATCATAGCGATAGAGCGAAGCAAATAGCATAGCAATGATAGTAGTGAGATCTAAGGTGACGGTCATCTTGCCTGAAATCCCGCTAGGAAGAAGAACGAGTCCATGAAGAAGATGAACGGATGAAGCCGAACCAAGCGTAGACGAACGAATCCTCACGATCGCAACAAAACAGGAACTTCTGATAAGAAGCACACAACATGGTAAACACACAACACATAGACAAGACATGATGCACAACAAGCATGATGCATGATAAAGCTACATGGAGCTACTCATGGCAAGAGATGATGCATACAAGAGCAACACATCAAAGCAAGTTTAAATGTGGCCGGAAACAACAAATAACATTTCCGGTAAGTCCTCATATGCAAGTTTCAAAGTTGGTGCAGATCTGAACAAACATTATGTTGAAGTGGTTAAACATCAAGTTAAAGAGCACCAAGAGGATCTACACGAAATTCTAGTCAAGTTACATATAATGTTCATTTAGGTCGGAGCTACTGCCTAGAAGATATGAGCAAAACAAGTCAAACATGGCATTGATGCAAAATGCATACAAACATCAAGCAAACACCTAAAAACAAGGATGCAACATGATAATATGAAATTACATACGAAATCAAGCAACTTTCATATAGAGAACACTCAAAATGGAGCAACGGTTCAACACATACACTCCAAACAAGATATGACAACAATCTGTCCAAAACAGCAACTAGGCATCTTATAAGCATCAAAACAACAAGCTACAGCACCCCAACATAATAGCAAAAGGCATGGGAACGAAGTACAAGTAAAGCATGACAAAACATGAACACTGAGCTATCTCCAGAAAACAATATAACATGCTCAAAAGGACATGGCAAAATTACAAATAATAACAGTTTCAGGCTTAGCAGGAATAACATCAGGTTGCAATGTTTAGAGATATCAAACAACATGTTACCAGAACTTATCATGGAAAACAAAGGCATGGCATGCTAATTCTAAAGACAAAGAACAAATCTCCCTTACTGAACTAATTCCAAAGATCAACAGAAAACATGGTAGCATCCATGCAAACATGGCAAATGATATGACAGTTTCTGACATGGCAGGAACAACAATAAGTAAACATGTTGGTGAGCTTGTACCACTCACCACAGAGCAATACATGGCATGTCAAGATGACCCAAAGTAGGGTGGCATATTTATGAAGCTAAACATGGCAAGCTCAAGTCCATAGCATGCTTGGATCACTAGCAAAGCACATGGAAAAACTGAAGTTAATGTTAATCAGGCTGACAGCAACATTATTTAGCAAGTTGAGAGGAAGATTACAACAAGTTACAGTAGGCTATAAATGCATCCAGGGGCATTAATGGATAGAGCATGACATGTAAAACAAAATATCCTTAGTGAACATCTCCAGATTATGCATAGAATGACTTGTAGCTGCAGGTGTACATAGCATCATGATGTAGCAGATTCAGACTAGCAAACAGTAACAGCAAGTACCCTACTTCACGAGCTTGATGCACTCACCACAAGACTCACAAAATTACATGGATTGCACCACAGCATAGATGGCGTGTTGTAGCCCATAACTCATGTAAAGCTCATGCTCATAGGATGCACACACAAAATGCAATCAAAAAGACAAAACAGCAAGTTCTGATAACAGACATCAGCTAACATCAGATAGTACTCTTGCAACGATGATTCGGGCATCAAGATGGAATCAAACAAACATGGCATAATGGAATGAAATGAAGAGCACCTCATGATGAACATTTTGATTTATCATGCACGCAAAACGAAGCTACGGATGAGGAGTTATGGTGCGATGAACATGGGAACAAAATGTCACAGACTAAGGGACTTGGCAAAAAAACAGGTGAGCGTAGAATAGATAAAATGCGCACAGGCGGGTTTTTGAGGGTAGCTCACCCATGGCCCTGGCCCAGGTCGGCGTGGAGGTGGGCTGCAGCAGAGGCCGCAACGAGCTGGGCCGCGGTGCGCGCTGGGCCAGGGCGGGGCCCACGCGGGCAAGGCAGGCGGGCGACGTGCTCGTCGTCCACCTCCCAATCCCGCCTGGATCGGGGCAAGGACGACGGCGGCGGGGTAGGCCGTTCCGGCGACGGGGCGGCAGGACGGCGGCGGGGGCGGTGGAGCACCACGTGGCGTGCCCGGATTGGCCGGGAGCGGTGGCGGTGGACGTCCGGCGGCAGGTCGGACATGTCCGGTGGCGTGGAGGGGATTTGATCTAGGGTTAGGGTAGGATTCATCCGAAAATTCGGGGGAGTGGGTGTTTATATAGGTAGAGGGAGCTAGGAGAGTTCAAATGAGGTACAGTTTTCGCCCACACGATCGTGATCGAACGATCGAGAGCATGGAGGGTGTTTGGATGGGTTATTGGGCCACTTTGGACAGATGTGGGGCTGCACACAAAAGAGGCCTTTACGGTTCCCCGGTTAACCATTGGAGTATCAAACGTACTCCAAATGGCACGAAACTTGACAGGCGGTCTACCGGTGATGTACCAAGGCCGCTTGGCAAATCACGGCCCATTCCTAGAATGTTTAACACCCGCTCACAACAAGAGACAAAAGGGGGACGCTGGAGGACATAGGAGTGTCGGATTGCAAAATGGACAACGGGGAAAATGCTTGGATGCATGAGACGAACACGAATGCAAAATGAGATGCACATGATGACATGATAAAATGCAACACGCAAGCAAATGACATGGCAATGATGGCGAATAACTGGCAGACACCTGGCGCATCGAATCCGGGGTGTTACACTAGCGCCGTTGCCGGGGAGGTCTTCGCTCAAGTCAAGACATACCAAGTACCCATCACAAACTCATCTCCCTCGCATTTACATTATTTGCCATTTGCCTCTCGTTTTCTTCTCCCCCACTTCACCCTTGCCGTTTTATTCGCCCTCTCTTTCCCAATCTCCTCTCTCTTTCACTTGCCTTTTTGTTTGCTTGTGTGTTGGATTACTTGTCGTGATGGCGCAAGATAATACCAAATTGTGTTATTTCTCCAATACCAATAATAATGATTTCCTTAGTACTCCGATTGCTCCTCTTAATGATGTTGAGTCTTGTGAAATCAATACTGCTTTGCTGAATCTTGTTATGAAAGATCAATTCTCCGACCTTCCTAGTGAAGATGCCGTTACCCATCTAAACAACTTTGTTGATTTGTGTGAGATGCAAAAGAAGAAAGATATGGATAATGATATTGTTAAATTGAAGTTGTTTCTGTTTTCACTTAGAGATCGTGCTAAAGTTTGGTTTTCGTCTTTGCCTAAGAATTGTATCGATTCATGGAATAAGTGCAAAGATGCTTTTATCTCTAAGTACTTTCCTCCCGCTAAGAACATCTCTCTTAGGAACGATATTATGAATTTTAAACAACTTGATCACGAGCATTTTGCCCAATCTTGGTAAAGAATGAAATTGATGATTCACAATTGTCCTACTCATCGTTTGAATTTAAGGATGATCATACAAAAATTTTATGCCGTATTAAATTTTGCTTCTAGAAATCTTTTAGATTCGGCCGCGGGAGGCACGTTTATGGAAATCACCTTAGGAGAAGCTACAAAACTCCTTGATAATATCTATACCTATACTAATTTGTGACTCCCTAAAAATTCCCAGGTTAATCAGTAATTATGAACCGTTAATCAAGTGGGACCGAATTATTACGGTGTAGATCTAATCTTTAATCCAGAGAAAAAAATAGGACCGAAACTGATTTTTTTTTGAAAAAAATAGTTTTTAGGGGCCCGCAGGAGGCTCCACATTTAGTCCCAAAAATATCTAATCTATATTGAGAAAAAAAACTAATTTTGTAGGCCCGCACAAAGCTACATGGTTTATCTTCATAGAATCTCTATCTCCATGCAGCCTTTCTTCATGGACTAATTGACTATCCCCATCGCTAGATTTTCCCTATGAACCACTTTTCATCCCAGTGTCGTGCAGTCAGATGGCATCAAATCAAACATGATAACAAGTTGTGCCATCGAACAATTGAGACGTGATGGCATCTCCCTTATCCTTCTGGTCAGTTTTCTCTTGATCTGGTTCTTTAATTATGTATTTTTTCAGATTACATGGAAGGTAAGCATTGCGTTAGAAATTTCAGGGGATAGAATTATTAAATTCCATAACTTCATAGGAAGGTTGTCACAAAACGTGGAACACCGAAATACATGCCGCTGAAAAGAATTTAATGTAGCCACAAGTTACTCGGGCTCCTACCAAAATCACGCTTTTCTTCCTCCTGATTTGCATCTAGCTGAGGTGCCAGGGAAGATTGGCCGCAGTACGAGACTGCCGCAGTCTGACGGCTCTGGTTTTCTTGGTGACTCGGCCTGCGGGAGCGGGAGTGCATGCAGTTCCGGCGGTGCATGTTTGCATGATGCTTCCCATAAGAACTGAGATTCAGCGTTAATCCTTGCTTTGCGAGACACAGAGGGCAGACGCCATTGCTACCTGGTAAGTTTTTTGTTCACGGGTCATCAATTGGGATCGATACCCAAAAAACTGTGTCGCGTTCCAGCCAACGATCCTCGGTGTTCCCTGTCTCGACCCCACCCTTGATCCGAGTCGACGACCCGTGTCGGGTGACACTACGTCGTTCCGCGTAGTTCCGCGTTCCTAGCAACTATGAGCTACACCTTGACGACAGGGATACATACTGACAGTAATCTAAATGATGAAAGTGCTTGAGATATAAAATAGTATTCTGCAAAGACTAACAAGGTGCGATCAAGTGTAGGTGAAATCCACCACTCTGCTTGCAGCAATGAAACTCAATTAGTGACTATTCATGTTGTTTCAGTACGTTCTTAGTTTGTACGGGAACATGTTTAACCAGGATTGAAATTTGTTTGACCTCCAAATTTATTGATGTACAGTTGACATTGCATACAAATTGTTGTTATGCTAGATGAATTGGTACCAAATTTGCTTTGGAACAATAAGGAAGGAGGTATTTTTCTTTCTTTCAGCAATATATATGAGTGCCATCATTTGCTATACCATACCAAAACGTTTCACAGAAGTGTTCAAATTATTTATTAATATATTATATTTGTTACCACAAAAAGAAAGTAAAGGAATGACCAATGCAATAGATTTATATAGTTTTGTAGTTGTAGTATCTATTCATAACAGCAAGAAGAGTAAAAAAATTAATAGTAGTTTCTTATGCATTATTGTGCAGATTTTTGTATTCTAAAAAGGTAGCCAAGATGGACATTCGTTAAGATGATCCATAGATAACAGAAGTTCTAAATATTTCCAAATCACGAGTTTTAGAAGCAGCATATTACTTCAACATATAGACTTTGATCCGATCATTTGTTTCTGCTACGATCAACACTCCGAAGCCAAACAACCAAATTGAAAAGTAAAACATGGAGTGGTGTTTTATATTTCTTACCGATTGGTGAATTATCTTTTTCTAGATTAATATTTCCACTTTTTCAGTCTGTTTATAATTGACAAACGTATGCTACTGGAGTGGCTACACACAGGAGTTGCAGCTAAGACAATAGTTTATAAATGTCTAGGTATGCCCTGCTGGATTGTTTCTGATCGGCTTACATTGTCTCCCTTCCCCCGTAGGAACTCTGCTATATTTTTTTAATAAGCAAGAGCTGGAGCTGGAGGACATGGATTCATAATGACATTAATCTCCATGATGAAATTGCTAGAGAGAGAGAGAATAATATTCAACAAAGAGTAAAAAGGTGTGATCAAGTATGAGTGCTCTGCACCTCTTTGTGCTTGCTGGAATCAAATTTAATTCACGATTATTGATGTTGCTTCAGTTTGTTCTTGGTTTGTTAGGGGCACAACAATATCACTTCTGCATGATCATAATTTGTGTGTACCTCTAGATTTATGAATTTGTTGCTAGCATTGACACTAAATTTTTTGTTATGCTTCAGGAATTGGTTCCAATCTACATCAGAACAATCAAACTTTAACGGAAGGATGTAGTGTTCTTTCTTCCAGTTTCTTAAGGGACATATATTAAAGCCTTGATTTTCTCAACTATGTAAAAACATTTCAAACCGTTGTTCAAACTATTGACTACTATATTATATATTTTGTTAGCACAGACAGAAGGTAAATAGAGCAACTAATGCAATATATTTATGTAGTTTTGTACCAGTAATAGGAGATTATGTTGCAACAATATGTAGATTTTTGTAATCTACAAAGTTTACCAAGATGAATATTCGTCAAATGAGCCAAAGAGATCAAAGGGAAGTTCTATATAATTTGCATGATATATTTATTGTCTCTTGCTGATAAAATTATTAGTGATTATAGAACTACTTTTTATATTTTTCCGCTTATGCATAATATTTCATATATAGTGCAATATAAATGTATCTTCTTTCTGACATTGACTGAATATTTAGTTTTAACATGAACAATAGCATGTAGTGCTTTGTATCATATCACCTCATTATCTTGGGTTGCCTTTCCTAGGCAATGTAGGAGAGAATGGAGTTTCGGTCCACTGTTCGCGACCATTCTCCTTTTCCTAAAAAGCATTATCACAATTGTATGGGACAAGTGGACATTTATAATGTGGGTAGATTTGACATAGATAATGCTTTGATAACTTGGTTGGTTCCTTAGTCTTCAGGTATGCATAATACCGATCCATCTCTTGGTATAGTGTTAATGTTGACACAACCAAGGCGGAAGATACAGATGGAAGGATTAGAGTGCCTTGCTGCTGCATAATTTTGTTTCAAGCAGATACCCATTGTTAAAATTTTACTTCCCATTCAATGCAAACATGTGATCACCTGATAATCTCTATGTATCAAATAATTAAGCAAGTGATATAAATTACATTGATTCAATAATTTATTGTCTCCACAATATGTTGGTAATAGTTACCGATATAGTTGGCACCAAGTAATCATTTTGATACATTCCACATAAGAACTTATGTGTACATGGTTTACCAATATTATAATTTCTTATTCTAGATCAATATTTGAATAATTTATTCTCTAAAACTCCTTATGAACCTAACATCTCCATGGAATGTAAAATGCAACAAAATATCTTAATTAAATCTAACATATAGTTCTAAAATTGTGAATAATAACTAACCCGTGCGAATGCATGGGTTGACGACTAGTTATGGCTAATTATTCTCAATGGCACACCGAAAGATCTACTAGTAAAAAAGTGTATGCTATAGAAGAAATTAATGTTTTGAGTGGAAAGATGGATGCACTTATGAAATTTTTTGCTACTAAGAGTGCTCCTATTGATCCCAATGAAATTCCTTTGTCTACTTTGATAGAGAATAATAATGAATCTATGGATGTGAATTTTGTTGGTAGGAATAATTTTGGTAACAATGCTTATAGGGGAAACTTATCCTAGACCGTTACCTAGTAATTCCTCTAATAATTATGGAAATTCCTACAATAATTCTTATGGTAATTTTAATATGATGCCCTCTGATTCTGAGAATAGCTTGAAAGAATTTATGATCTCTCAAAAGAATTTTAATGCCTTGCTTGAAGAAAAGTTGCTCAAAGTTGATGATTTGGCTAGGAACGTTGATAGACTCTCGCTTGATGTTGATTCTTTGAAACTTAGATCTACTACTCCTAAGCATGATATCAATGAGTCTCTCAAATATATGAGAATTTCCATTGATGAGTGCAAAGAAAGAACCGCTAGATTGCATGCTAAGAAAGATTGCTTTGTAAAGGCGTGTTCTTCTAGTTTCCATGAAAATAATGATGAAGATCTTAAAGTTATTGATGTATCCCCTATTAGATCTTTGTTTTGCAATATGAATCTTAGTAATGATGGGATTGGAGATGAGTCATCTTTAGTTAAAAGGCGTCCCAATGATTCGGAGTTTTTAGATCTTGATGCTAAATTTGGTAAAAGTGTGATTGGAGAGGTCAGGACTTTAAATAACATTGAACCCACTATCTTGGATTTCAAGGAATTTAATTATGATAATTGTTCTTTAGAAGATTGTATTTACTTGTTGCAATCCGCTGTGAATGCTCCTCATGCTTATAGTCAAAATAAAGCTTTTACCAAACATATTGTTGATGCCTTGATGCAATCTTATGATGAAAAACTTAATTTGGAAGTTTTTATACCTAGAAAAATTTATGATGAGTGGGAACCTACTATAAAGATTAAAATTAAATATCATGAGTGTTATGCTTTGTGTGATTTGGGTACTAGTGTTTCCACAATTCCGAAAACTTGATGTGATATTCTAGGTTTCCATGATCTTGATGATTGCTCTTTAAATTTGCACCTTGCAGATGAAACACCCACGATGCGGCTATATCTCCTACATGTCGAAGCACGACTTAGAGGCATAACTGCATGGTGGTTTTGTCGCAAGAAGGGTCATCTTCACTCAATCCCATGTAATGAACAAGAATGGGATAAAGAGTTGGCTTACAATCCCCACTTCACACAATGAACATATAATTCATACATCATTCAAAGTACACACATCATCCGACTACGGACGAAGCCAAAAGAAAAGAAGATAACCCAACTGCTAGATCCCCGATCGTCCCAACTGGGCTCCACTACTGATCAACATGAAATGAAACATAGCAATGACCAAGATCTTTGTTGAGCTCCCATCTGAGCTCGGTTGCAACACCTGCACTAGTATCATCGGCACCTGCAACTGTTGTGATAGTATCTGGTGAGTCACGAGGACTCAGTAATCTCCAAACCCGCGAGATCAGGACTATTTAAGCTTATGGGTAGGAAGTGGAAATGAGGTGGAGTTGGAGCAAGCACTAAGCAAATGTGGTGGCTAACATACGCAAATAAGAGCCAGAAGAGAAGCAATGGAACAATCATGAAGCTAGAAATGATCAAGAAGTGATCCTGAAACTACTTACATTCAACCATAACACAAACCGTGTTCACTTCCCAGACTTCGCCAGGAAGAGACCATCACGGCTACACACACAGTTAATGCATTTTAATTCAAATCTGGTGTCAAGTTCTCTACAACCGGATATTAACAAATTCCCATCTGCCACATAACCACGGGCACGACTCTCGAAAGTTAATACCCTGCAGGCGTGTCCCAACTTAGCCCATCCCAAGCTCTCACGGTCAACGAAGGATATTCCTTCTCCCAGGAAGACCCGATCAGTCTCGGAATCCCGGTTTACAAGACATTTCGACAATGGTAAAACAAGACCAGCAAGACCGCCCGAATGTGCTGACAAATCCTGATAGGAGCTGCACATATCTCGTTCTCAAGGCACACCGGATAAGCTAATTGTATGAGTACCAACATAACCCAAGTTGCCAAGGGATGGTCCCGCACGCTGCTCTAGTTTGGACCAACACTCAGAGGAGCACTGGCCCGGGGGGGTAAAATAAAGATGACCCTTGAGTCTGCAGAAGCCAAGGGAAAAAGGCTTAGGTGGCAAATGTTAAATCCAAGCTTGGGCCCTGCTGGAGGAGTTTTATTCAAAGCGAACTGTCAAGGGGTTACCATAAATCACCCAACCGCGTAAGGAACGCAAAATCAAGGAAGATAACACCGGTATGATGGAAACTAGGGCGGCAAGAGTGGAACAAAACACCAGGCATAAGGCCGAGCCTTCCACCCTTTACCAAGTATATAGATGCATTAATTAAATAAGAGATATTGTGATATCCCAACATAATCCTGTCCAACATGAAGCAATCTTCAACTTCACCTGCAACTAACAACGCTATAAGAGGGGCTGAGCAAAAGTGGTAACATAGCCAAACAACGGTTTGCTAGGAAAGGTGGGTTAGAGGCTTGACATGGAAATATGGGAGGCATGGTAAACAAGTGATAGGTAGTGCAGCATAGCGATAGAACGAAGCAACTAGGAAGCAAAGATAGAAGTGGTATCGAGAGTAATGGTCATCTTGCCTGAGATCCCGCAAGGAAGAAGAACAAGTCCAAGAAGAAGATAAACGGACATAGTCGAGCGAATCCTCACGACTCCGGAATGAAACCGAATCTACCGAGAAAAGCAAACCGGAAAGAAGCAAACAACATGGTAAACCAACAAGCATAAGCATGGCATGATGTACAAACAAGTATGATGCATGTCCGGTTTAAAGAGGCATGGCATGGAAAAGTGCAACAAACAATACTACAAGTTAAGTGGAGCTCAATACGCAACGAGTTGCATATTAACGAAACACCACATTCGAGTTATTTCGTTTACTCTCAGTTAAGATACTCAATAATTATTAAATGTTAATTAACATGGCAAGAGGTGAAGCATAATAAAACAACCTAGCTAGGCAATTTAAATGAGGCCGGAAATAACAAACAATAATTCCGAAAAATCCCCATGTGTCAATTAGCAATTTAATGCAACAACAATTTTAAGCATTTAAATGTTGTTATCATGATGCGGATGACATATGCATGTTTTATGCAATTTTTATGAAAATGTTGACATGAGCATGTTATGAAGCATTTGTCACCGTGGTGGAATGAAACGGGAGCCACGGCAACGACAACGGAAATGATGCCACGGTAACATTCCGATGATCTGACAACTCGTCTAGATGTCAGTGCAAGAGAAAGTGTGGATGTGCATAACATGCTAAAGATGGTGGGATGATCCCGGCAATCGGGTTCCCACGGGTCGACGCATGGCAAAATGAGGAGGAACGTGCATGAAGCAAACAGGCACGATGCAAACATATGGTTCATCTCAGACAACATGCATTCGTCCATGGGTCATCATCTTGGCGGTTATACCTTTGAAGCGTGCATTTCGGGGCGGTTCAAAATCGTCAAGGGAAGTAGTCGTTCACGGGTCGTAGGGGAAGTAGTCGTACATGTTTCGGAGAGGTACTTGACGAATCCAACGTCTTCGGGGCGACGGTAGTGGAAGTAGTTGTACACAATGACGGTAGTCATACACGAGTTGTAGAGGAACTTGATGGGTTCGAATCCCTTCGGGGTTGTCGTGGTACTTGCGGTCTTGGCGACGGTAGTCGTTCACGTTCGGAGAGCAACTTGGCGTTTTGGTCTGTAGTCGTTCGAGCATCCTTGTGGTCTTGCCGGTGGGGTACTTGGCGAATCCAGAGGTACTGGTGGTGGTATTTGGCGAATCCACGCTCGGTGACCGTTGCACTTGGTGTCTACAGCAACAGGGGCGCGATGCAGAGATTTGGCGCAATGCAGGGGGCTGGTTTCGAGCGGGACTTGCAGCATCAGCGGCGGGAACTTGGCATGCTTGTCTCGCGCGGCATGGGGAGGCTCGAGGCGGCAGCGTCAAGGAGGAAGACCAACGATGCAGCTGCGGGCACCGGGAAGCGTGGCTTTGACGGACAGGGCCGGAGACGAGGTGCAGTAGGGCGGTGAGGGACTCGGCAACGGGGACGGCCTGAAACTGTTACCGGTGGCGCTCGTGGCCATGGAACGTGGAAGCCAAGGTCGAAGGCGAGGCGCAGGGAAGGTCCGGGTGCGGCATCGGCAAGAGGGTGCAACAGCTGCTGCTGCTGCCGGCGGCGAGGTCGAGGCGGTTTGGTGGCGATGAGGAGAAGCAGGAGGAGAGGCAGTGCGGGAGGAGGAGAGGGTCAGACGCGGGGCGTTGGCGGGCGACAGGATCAATGGATCGGGCGGCGAGGTCCAGCGACCCGGCGACGGGGCGCATTGGCGAGGAAAGGAGCAGGCAGAGGGGATCAGGCGCTTTCCCTGGCAGCGATGTGTGGCGGCGGCACGGGAACAAGGGGGAGAGATGGGGATCAGGAGAGAGCGTGGTGAGGGCTAGGGTTATGTGCGCGGCTAGGCCTTGGGCGAAATGGGCTGGGCTGGTTGCTGGGCTGCAAGGCTGCTGGGCTTCTTCTCCCCCTCTCTACTCTTTTCATTAACAGAGAACTGGAAGAAAGGAAAGGAGAGAAGACAAGGTTAGAGGAAGAATTTGGGCATGAGGTTAATTTTCCCGGACTCGCAAAATGCGCTTGGTCCAAGAAAAATGGCATGGACATGATTGCAGGAATTAAATTCAAGCTCATTTGAAATTCAAATGGGTTTGAACTAGGACTAGGTTTTTGAAGTGTCCAAAAATGTTGAGGATTTTGGTGGAGCTCGGGAAAGTGATGAAAGAATTTATGGACAAAGTTTGAGGTCAAGAAGTGAGATAACAAAGGCATGGAATATTTTGCAATTGTGTTATGGGGAATTCCAAATTAATGGAATATTTAATAATAGCTCCCTAATATGGGAGGATATGTTATAAAGAGAAATCACCATTGTGAATATCCCTCAATTTAAATGGACCGAGGATCCACCAGATTTATTTAGTTAAGTTTTAAGAAGGATTGCATGATGACATGATGCAATGATGAATGCATGACATGAACAAAAAGTAAAACAAAGACAAAAACCCAACCACGAAGGAAATATCATATCACATCGCCGGAAAAGGCAAGAGTTGGAGTTACAATAATGGAAAGTTACATCCGGGGTGTTACATCGGATTCCACCATTAAAAAGCCAATGGGAAGGATCAATGATGTTCTCATTGTTTCAAATAGAAATTTGGTGTCCGTAGATTTTATCGTTCTTGATATAAATTGCAATCTTTCATGCCCTATTATTCTTGGTAGACCTTTCCTTAGAACGATTGGTGCGATTATTGATATGAAGGAAGGGAATATTAGATTCCAATTTCCATTAAGGAAAGGCATGGACCACTTTCCAAGAAAGAAAGTTAAATTACCTTATGAATCTATCATGCGAGCTACTTATGAATTGAGTGCCAAAGATGGCACTACTTAGATCTATCCTCCCTTTTATGCCTAGCTAGGGGCGTTAAACGATAGCGCTAGTTGGGAGGCAACCCAATTTTATTTTAGTTTCTTTGTTTTTGCTTCTGTTTAGTAATAAATTTTGCATCTACCTTCTGTTTAGATGTGTTTTTATGTTTTAATTAGTGTTTGTGCCAAGTAGAACCTATAGGATAACCTATGGTGATAGTTAATTTGATTCTGCTGAAAAACAGAAACTTTGTGCGCACGAAAATAATTGTGTTAATTCACAGAAACGTGTTTTTGCGTTGATTCTTTTTGCTGTGGATCAATAGACAAATTTCCCTGGACTTCATATTTTTGTACGATTTTTAGAGTTACAGAAGTATTCGAGAGTTATAGATTTCTACAGACTGTTCTGTTTTTGACAGATTCTGCCATTCGTGTGTTGTTTGCTTATTTTGATGCATCTATGGATAGTATTAAGTGGTATGAACCATAGAGAACTTGGAATACAGTAGGTTAAACACCAATATAAATAAAGAATGAGTTCATTACAGTACCTGATGTGGTGGTTTTGCTTTTCTTTCACTAACGGGGCTTATAAGATGTCCTGTTGAGTTTTGTGTTGTGAAGTTTTCAAGTTTTGGGTAAAGATTTGATGGACTATGGAATAAGGAGTGGCAAGAGACTAAGTTTGGGTATGCCCATGGCACACCAAGATATTCAAGAATAGCCAAAAGCCTAAGCATGGGGATGCCCCCGGAAGGCATCCCCTCTTTCGTCTTCGTTCATTGATAACTTTACTTGGAGCTATATTTTTATTCACCACATGATATGTGTTTTGCTTGGAGCGTCTTGTATGATATTAGTCTTTGATTTTTAGTTTACCAAAATCATCCTTGCTGTGCACACCTTTTGGGAGAAGCCCACTTGAATTAGAAATTATTAGAATACGATATGTGCTTCACTTATATTTTTTGAGCTTGATAGTTTTTGCTCTAGTGCTTCACTTATATCTTTTAGAGCACGACAGTGGCTTAATTTTGAAGAAGTTATTGATCTCTCATGCTTCAGTTATATTATTTTGAGAGTCTCTTAGAACAGCATGGTTTTTTCTATGGTTATAAAATTTGTCCTAGAATGATGAGCATCCAAGTTGGGTATAATAAAAACTATCATAGAAAGTGAATTGGATGCTATGATCAATTTGATGCTTGATAATTGTTTTGAGTTATGAGGATGGTGATACTAGAGTCATGCTAGTTTGGTGATTATGAATTTAAAGAATGTTTGTGCTAAAGTTTGTGATTCCCGTAGCATGCACGTATGGTGAACCGCTTTGTGATGACATTGGAGCAAAATTTTATTTATTGATTGTCTTCCTTATGAGTGGTGGTCGGGGACGAGCGATGGCCTTTTCCTACCAACCTATCCCCCTAGGAGCATGTGTGTAGTACTTTGTTTTCAATGACTTGTGGATTTTTGCAATAAGTACATGAGTTCTTTATGACTAATGATTGAGTCCATGGATTATACGCACTCTCACCCTTCCACCGTTGCTAGCCTCTTTTGTGTCGTGCAACTTTCGCCGGTACCATACACCCACCATATACCTTCCTCAAAACAGCCACCATACCTACCTATTATGGCATTTCCATAGCCATTCCGAGATATATTTCCATGCAACTTTCCACCATTCCGTTTATATGACATGCATCATTATTGTCATATTCCTCTTTGCATGATCATGTAGTTGACATCGTATTTGTGGCAAGGCCACCTTCATAATTTTCATACATGTCACTCTTGATTCATTGCATATCCCGGTACACCGCCAGAGGCATTCATATAGAGTCATATCTTGTTCTAAGTATTGAGTTGTAATCTTACGTTGTAAGTAAATAAAAGTGTGATGATCTTGATTATTAGAGCATTCTCCCAATGAGGAAAGGATTATGGAGACTATGATTCCCCCACAAGTCGGGATGAGGCTTCGGACTTTAAAAAAATATAGAAAGGCCAAATAAAAAAAAGGAGAGAGGCCAAATAAAAAAAACGAGAGAAAAAGAGAGAAGGGACAATGCTACTATCCTTTTTACCACACTTGTGCTTCAAAGTAGCACCATGATCTTCATGATAGAGAGTCTCCTATGTTGTCACTTTCATTTACTAGTGGGAATTTTCATTATAGAACTTCGCTTGTATATTCCAATGATGGGCTTCTTCAAAATGCCCTAGGTCTTCGTGAGCAAGCGAGTTGGATGCACATCCACTTAGTTTCTTTTCTCGATCTTTCATACATTTATAGCTCTAGTGCATCCGTTGCATGGCAATCCCTACTCACTCACATTGATATCTATTAATGGGCATCTCCATAGCCCGGTTATATGCCTAGTTGATGTGAGACTATCTTCCTCCTTTTTTGTCTTCTCCAAAACCACCATTCTATTCCACATATAGTGCTATGTCCAGGGCTCACGCTCATGTATTGCGTGAAAGTTGAAAAAGTTTGACATTACTAAAGTATGAAACAATTGATTGGCTTGTCATCGGGGCTGTGCATGATTAAATACTTTGTGTGATGAAGATAGAGCAACAACCAGACTATATGATTTTCTAGGGATAACTTTCTTTGGCCATGTTATTTTGAGAAGACATGATTGCTTGATTAAGTATGCTTGAAGTATTATTATTTCTTATGTCAATATGAACTTTTATTTTGAATCATTTGGATCTGAACATTCATGCCACAATAAAGAAATTACATTGAGAATTATGCTAGGTAGCATTCCACATCAAAAAATTCGGTTTTTATCATTTACCTACTCGAGGGCGAGCAGGAATTAAGCTTGGGGATGCTTGATACGTCTCCAATGTATCTATAATTTTTGATTTTTCCATGCTATTATATTACACGTTTTGGATGTTTATGGGCTTTACTTTAAACTTTCATATCATTTTTGGGACTAACCTACTAACCGGAGGCCTAGCCCGTATTGCTGTTTTTTGCCTATTTAGGTATTTCAAGGAAAAGGAATATCAAACGGAGTCCAAGCGGAATGAAACCTTCGGGAGCATGATTTTTGGAATGAACATGATCCAGAGGACTTGGAGTGCAAGTCAAGAAGCAGCCGAGGCGTCCACCGACCTACTTCTTCCTCCTATATATACCCACGTACCCCGAGAACATCAGAACAGACCATGAAAACCTAATTCCACCACCGGAACCTTCTGTATCCGTGAGATCCCATCTTGGAGCCTTCGTCGGCGCTACGCCAGAGGGGGAATCAATCACGGAGGGCCTCTACATCGTATCCAAGGCCTCTCTGATGAGTTGTGAGTAGATTACCACAAACCTTCGGGTCCATAGTTATTAGCTAGATGGCTTCTTCTCTCTTTTTAGATCTCAATACCATGTTCTCCTCGATTTTCTTGGAGATATATTCGATATAACTCTTTTTGCGGTGTGTTTGTCGAGATCCGATGAATTGTGGGTTTATGATCAAGTTTATCTATGAGAAATATTTGAATCTCCTCTGAATTCTTTTATGTGTGATTAAGTTATCTTTGCAAGTCTCTTCGAATTATCAGTTTGGTTTGGCCTACTAGATTGATCTTTCTTAAAATGGGAGAAGTGCTTAGCTTTGGGTTCAATCTTGCGGTGTCCTTTCCCAGTGACAGTAGGGGCAACAAGGCACGTATTGTATTGTATTGTTGCCATCGAGGATTTATCCCTCTAGATCATGTCATCTTTCTTAATGCGTTACCTTGTTATTTATGAACTTAATACTCTAAATGCATGCTGGATAGCGGTCGATGTATGGAGTAATAGAAGTAGATGCAGGCAGGAGTCGGTCTACTTGTCACGGACGTGATGCCTATATACATGATCATGCCTAGATAATCTCATAATTATTCGCTTTTCTATAAATTGCTCGACAGTAATTTGTTCACCCACTGTAATACTTATGCTATCTTGAGAGAATCCACTAGTGAAACCTATGGCCCCCGGGTCTATCTTTTATCATATAAGCTTTCAATCTACTTTTATTTGCATCTTTACTTTTCCTATCTATATTATAAAATACCAAAAATATATTTATCTTATCATACTATCTCTATCAGATCTCACTTTGGCAAGTGGCCGTGAAGGGATTGACAAGCCCTTTATTGCGTTGGTTGCGAGTTCTTGTTTGTTTGTGTAGGTGCGTGGGAATTTTGAGGAGCCTCCTACTGGATTGATACCTTGGTTCTCAAAAACTGAGGGAAATACTTACGCTACTATTGCTGCATCACCCTTTCCTCTTCAAGGAAAACCAACGCAAGCTCAAGACGTAGCATGGCTCTCCGCGGCTGCGGTGGTGGCTCTTCACGTGGTGGTGGCCGCCCATGTCGAGGCAGTCCGGTTGGTGGGGGAAGGCGTGTTGTGGCTGCGCCGCCTGCCTGGCCTTGCTTCCACTCGGCGGAGGTGCTGCCTGAGTTGGTCGTGTGGTCGGATAAACCGGCTGGCAACTGGCTTCAGCTCCCTCGCTCCTTCGTCGGCGAGCTGCCAGCCGCTGGCCTAGGCAGGCTCTGGTTGCAGGCGGATGGCTGCTGCAGCAGGGCCTCCTTGGTCACGATGGAAGTCTTCGTCGCTGGCAATGCAGTCCTGGCCCGTGGCTGGCATACGTTCGCCCGCGCACGCGGTCTGGGCAGGCGGTGCACCCTCCACTTCAATTATGATGGCGACGCAAAGCTCTATGTCAGGGTGTTTGGAGAGGACGGCCGCCGTGTTGGGTGCTTCCCTGAAGACAACAACGGCGACGAGGTACTCGGTCTTGGTGACGGTCGTGATGAGGGTGAAGGCGAACTTGCTCCCAGCGCCGACCGCGGCTCGTCAAGCTACGGCGGCACTTCCTCCGGTGGCAGCTCCTCCAGCGGCGGCTACGATCAACCGCCACACCGCCGTGCCAGCCTCGAGGGCAGCAGTGGGTCGTCCCATCGCCGCGCTTCGGTGAAGCGCGACGTGGAGTCTGGCTAAGCTCAGGAGGACATCGTGGATCCCTCCTCGCGAGCTGCTGCGAGGCGCGTGTTGCTTTAGTTTTGTTTTCCTTCTTTCCTGCATCGAGAGAGACAAGTATGGGGCCCCTTGGGGGCATGCAACAAACTCTGATTTCCTAGTTAATATGCTGCATTTATTGTTCCTGTGCTATGTCATGGTGTCGTTGTTGTACGTTGGCGTGTAGGAATGACTTAGCTTGGTACATTTGAAGTAGTTTCCGCATCGCGACGTGCATGCCTCAGGTCTCGCCGGGCGCCATAAGAGTTGCAAGAAACTCATTGAGAGACTATCCTTTTCCGAACCTTGGTCGCTAGGGCTACCGACCATGGCCCGGCGCTTCGTGTCGCGATGCCCGAGGGGCACAGACTGAGAGGGGTGCTCCCGCTGCGAGCTCGAATGGGAGAGCCTCGTAAAAATCAGAAGAAAGAGGCTCGCGAGGGCACCCGCACAGCCCCCTCACGAGGCTTGTGAGAGAGAGCAGGTCAGACAAAGAGCTGAAGATAGAAAACGGAGGCAGGAAGCGAATGAACAGGACCGGCAAAGAACATCAGAAGCAACTTCAATCAAAGTTCAAACAAGGAAGAGCGAGCCAACTGCAGAAGGCAAATGAAAAGCCGCGTCCGGCACCTAGTCTAGTCTTCGACGTCTTCTCACCAGCGCGGAGCTAAGTGCTGCCACTGGGCGTGGGAGGGAGCCCCTGAGGCCCAAGGGCGACACTCCTGAGACTCCGGGGCGTGTACAGCCCCACTCATTATTACATGAGAGTGTCACGGGTGGCGAGCTTCACAGGCACTAGGCCTTCTTCACAGGCACCAGGCCTTTCTTCGGGCGGCAGGCTTCATCGGCATTGGGCCTTCTTCAGAGGCACCGGGCCTTTCTACGGGGGTATAACTCTCGGAGGTGCTGGATGTTCTAGGCGTTCGGGATGGGTACCCCGTCCTGGGTCTCCAGGCGCATGGCGCCAGGATTGGAAACGTGGACGACCTTGAACAGGCCCTCCCACATGGGTGAGAGCTTATGCAACCCTTCCCTGGAGAGCACCCGGCTCAGGACGAGATCACCTACCTCGAGCATCCTGGGGCGGATGTTGCGACAGTGATACTGCCGCAACGCCTGCTGGTACCTTGCCGCCCGTAGTGTGGCTTCACGGCAGCGTTCCTCCCTCATCACGAGGTCCATCCCCCGCATGGCGTCCTGTTGCGCCTCATCAAAGGCCAGGACCCGCGCAGAGTGATGCCTGACCTCATGAGGGAGAACCGCTTCTGCTCTGTAGGTGAGGAAGAATGGGTCTCGCCCGTTGGTCTGGTGCGGTGGTGCGATGGACCACATCACGGACTGGAGCTCGTCGTGCCAGCCCCTGCCGCAAGCCTCCAGCTTCTTCTTGAAGGTCCTTGTCTTGAGGCCCCTCAAGACCTCCACGTTGGCGCGTTTGGCCTGGCCGTTGCTCCGGGGATGTGCCACCGAAGCATAGCAGATCTGCGTTCCAAGGTTAGCACAGTATGTCTTGAAGAGATTGCTAATGAACTGTGAACCGTTATCGATGATGATGCGGTTAGGGACCCCAAACTGTCTCACGCGGCCCTTGATGAACTTGACCGCGGACCCGACTGGGATGATGCGGACGGCTTCCACCTCCGCCTACTTGGTGAACTTGTTGATGGCGACGTAGAGGTAGAGGTAGCCCCCAGGCGCTCGAGGGAATGAGCCCAAGATATCCAAGCCCCAAACCGCGAACGGTCACGAGAGCGGGATGATCTGCAGGCCCTGCGTTGGCTGATGGATCTGCTTGGCGTGGAATTGGTAGGCTTCGCAGGACTTCACCAGCTCTGTCGCGTCGTTGAATGCCGTAGGCCAGTAGAACCCACTACGAAACGCTTGCCGACAAGGGTCCGTGACAACGAGTGGTGTCTGCAATCTCCACCGTGTATGTCGGCCAGTAGCTCCTTCCCCTGTTCCCTGGAGATGCAATGTAGGGAAATGTCATTCAGCCGCTTCCTGTATAACTCGCCGTTTTGGATGCAGTAGGTCGTGGCCTGCCGGGCCACGCGTTCCGCGTCCTCCTCTTTTTCCGGCAGCGTCCCTTGCGTCAGGTATTCCTCGAATTCCGTGGTCCAGCATCCGTCCTGAGGCTCCAATGCCAATAGTAGGCATGCTCCTGAGGTCGGGCCACAGGCCGGGGCTCCTGTGGCAGGTGGCTGAGGGAGTTCTTCCCAAGGCTGTGACGTGCTTTAAAGTGACGGTGCCGCCGACGACTTGAAGAGTCGTTCCTCGAAAACGCCAAGCTCCTGAGGCAGCAGTCTGGACGGCCTCCTGGCGATGTCATCAGCCTCTTTGTTGGTGCCGCAGGGCACGTGCTACAACTCCAGCCCCCAGAACTGCTTCTCCATCTTGCGTACTTCCGCAAGATATGCCTCCATGTGCTCGTCCTTCGGCTCATACACCTTGTTGGAGAAGTTGACGAGGAGTTGTGAATCGCCATTGATGACCAAGTGCTTCACTCCCAGTGTTGTTGCAGCTTTCAGGCCTGCTATGAGGCCCTCGTATTCTGCTATGTTGTTGGAGACCTTCTCGCCCTGCTGGAAACAAAGATGTACGGCGTAGTAGAGCTTGTCTTGAGTGGGGGATATAAGCACTGCTCCATCCCCCGCGCCCTGCCGCGAGAATGCAGCATTGAAGTACGTGACCCAACCATCTGGTGCCTCGCTTCCTGGGGAGAGAGATCGATCCTTGCCCGCCTTGAGCCCTGGTGTTTCCGTCCATTCAGGCACAAAGTCAGCTTGATGTTCCATTCGGCAACCCTCCCAGCGGAGTTGGGCTCCTGCGTGCTTCCTTAACGACCCTGGTTGTGCTAAACTCCAACTGAAACGCCTGCAACTTGATGTTCCATTCGACGACCCTCCCAGCGGAGTTGGGCTCCTGCGTAACCTTTCCAAGGGGTAGGCCGAGACAACCTTGATAGGGTGACCTTGAAAGTAGTGCCACACCTTACGTGAGGCCACCAAGAGCACGAGTAAGAGCTTCTGAGGCATGGGGTACCATGCCCTTGCATCTCGCAACACCGTGCTGACGAAGTACACCGGATGCTCGACGAGGGTGGGTGCGCTGACATGGCATGTGTCTTCCGGAGGTTGAGGTGCTTCCTGAGACGATGGTGCCCCCAGTGCCTGGTTGCTTGGTGCAGCCTCTTCAACCCCGGGGGCATCTTCTTGCTGAGCTTGGTCCCCTGCTGCCGTTGTCATGGTCCTCGCGAGGCTTTCCTGGTCTTGTGTCGCCCCGGTTGATGTAGCAGCCGGGCGGGACGTGGCCTTAGCCTGGCGTTCCTCCAGAACCACCACCAGGGTTGCGATGGCGGAGTAGGGAGTGGCGGCAAGGTAGAGCACTAGGGACTTGAGAGGGCGCAACGCCACCATCACGAGAGGGCTGGTCAGATATTTCTTGAGGTCTTGAAACGCTTGGTCGGCCTCCTGTGTCCACTCAAACGGGCCCTTCTTCTTCATCAGCTTGAAGAACGGCAGGGTGCGCTCCCCCAGCTTTGAGATGAAGCATCCTAACGTAGTCATGCGACCGGCGAGCTTCTGCATTTTGCTGAGGGTCTGCGGCGGACTCATGTCCTTGATTGCCTTGACCTTCTTCAGGTTGGCCTCGATCCCCCTGTGGGACACGAGGAAGCCCAACAGCTTGCCGGAAGGGACACCGAACACGCACTTCTTCGGGTTGAGTCGCAGGTCCACCTGGCGGAGGCTCGCGAAGGTCTCCTCCAGGTCCTGGATCAGGGTTCTTGCCTCCCGAGACATTACCACAATGTCGTCGATGTAAGCCTCGGTCTTTTTCCCGAGCTGCCGGCCCAAGGCAATGTGCCTCAGCCGCTGGAAGGTCGCGCCTGCGTTGCGCAACCCGAAAGGCATGCAAGTGTAGCAGTACACTCCACATGGGGTCAGGAAGGCTGTCTTCTCCACGTATTCCACCGCCATCTTGATTTGGTGATAACCCAAAAACACGTCCAGGAAACACAGTAGGTCGCACTCGGCGGTGGAGTCGACGATCTGGTCAATGCGGGGAAGCGGGAACAGATCTTGGGGGAAGGCCTTGTTGAGGTTGGTGAAGTCGATGCACATGCGCTGCTTTCCCCCCTTTTTTGGCACGAGAACAGGGTTTGCCAGCCATTCGGGGTAGCGAACCTCGCGAATAACACCTGCTGCCTCTAGCTTGCGGGTTTCTGGGATGATGAAGGCCAACTTCTTTGTGGACTGCCGCCTCGCTTTCTGCTTCACGGGGCGTACATTGGGGCACACATTCAGGTGATGCTCAATCACCTCCCTTGGGAACCCCTCTAGGTGCTTGGGTTCCCACGTGAACACCTCCTTGTTCGAGCGCAAGAACTTTACCAATGCCTTCTCTTGGTCGGGGTCGAGGTTGGCACATATGGTGAAGGTGGCTCTTGAGGACCCGTCTTCCTCAACTGGCACCTGCTTGGTCTCCGCCTTATCCTGAGTGAACAACTACTTCTTTTTGGTCGGTGCAACCTCCTTGGCCTTGGAGGCATCTGCGCCGGCGGGCTGCGCCGCCGCGGCGGCCTTGAGAGCCAGCTTGAGCGCCATCAGAGCCTCCCTGGTATCTCCAGCTACTGTGAGGACACCGCTGCTCCCGGGCATCTTCATGAGGTTGTAGTCCGGATGGGTTGCTTCCATAAACTGAGCCAGTGCAGGGTATCTGAGGATGGCGTTGTACATGACGCTGATGTGGGCGATGTCGAAGTCGACCAGCACCATGCGGTAGTTGTCGTGGGTGCCGAAGGTCACGGGAAGACGGATCTGCCCCAGGGAACTGGAGGAACTGCCTCCGACGCCCGAGAAGGGCTTGCTGGGTCGGAGCCGCTCCAGCGGTACATGGAGGAGGTTGAAGGCCTCCACTGAGAGCACGTTGAGGCTGGCACCGCCATTGATGAGGGTTTTGGTGAGGGCCACCTGGCAGATGGTGGGTGTGTAGAGCATTCGGAGCGCACCCGAGCAGGCGGTGTTGACGGGGTGATCTTCTGAGTTGAAGTTCAGGTCGGCCTTGGGCGCCACCCAACCCGGGGGAGCTCCTTGCCGCGCGAGGGCGGCTCTGATCTGGTGAAGAATGGCTTGGCGTGGTGGTCTAAGGGTGGCGCCTGCGAGCCGCCCAGGAGAGCTGCAACGACCGAGGGCGCCGGCGTCGTGTAGTGGGCGAGGAAGAGGTCATGCAGTTCCTCCCAGGAGGCCACAGAAGACGCAAGCAGGTTCAACAGCCAAGCGCGCAGGACGCCAGTGAGGGACATGGGAAGCCAGTTAGCCATGACCTTGTTGTAGTCCCCGGCCTTGAGGATGGCTTCCTCGTATGCCAGCAGGAAAACCAGCGGGTCCGCCGCACCGTCGTAGCGCGGTGGCATCTCTGGCTTGAACTTGTGCGGCCACTGCACCTGCCGTAAGGCGGGGGCCAAGGCTCGGAGCCCCCTGGCCCTAGCGCTGGCGCCGGCCGCCGGAGTCGGAAGTGCGATGTCCGCCATGAGGGCGACGCGCGGTGTTGGTAGAGTTCGGGTCGACGAAAGGAGAAGCTCCGGCGTACCCCTACCTGGCGCGCCAAATGTCGGATATCGGATTCCGGCAAAACCCTTGAGGTTCGAACACTGGGGTGCGCACGAAGATTTCCCCCTACCGAAACACACCCTCAGCCTCGCCGCGATCTCTACGTTAGCTCGATGAACTCACAACATAAGAGACACAAGATTTATATAGGTTCGGGCCACCATTGTGGTGTAATACCCTACTCATGTGTGGTGGTGGATTGCCTCTTAGGCTGATGATGAACAGTACAAGGGAGGAACCGCCTCACGAGGAGAGGTGTTCTTGAGCTAGTGTGGTGTGTAGATGAACTGAACTCGTCCCCTTCTACTATGGTGGCTAGTCCTATTTATAGAGGCCCTGGTCCTCTCCCCAAATATTGAGCGGGAACGGAACCAACAACGGCCATTTTGAAAGGGGACAGCTAGTACAAGCTATCCTGACTAAAGGTGGTCTCCGCCTGTCAAAGGCGCTGGTGGTGACGCCGTCTTGGGCTCCATGATGACCTCCTTCCTCCCGTCCTGCTGGTGTTGGTCTTGTTGCACCGATATGGAAACCTTTGCCTGATGCCTTGGTACTCCGCGCCTGCGCTTGCCCCCTTAGCACCAAAGGGAAAACGAGGACACTACGCGGGCCGGCACTCGCCTGGTCTTGGTCGTCATGGCTTGCGTCAACGGGACCTCACAAGGTACCCCTTGCCTTGATCTCTCCGCCCCCTCGCGAGCCTGTCTAGCGAGGCCACTCCTGAGGAGGGCTTGTGTCATCCGCCCCGCAATGCTTGGCCCCTCACGAGGGTCTTGATTGTTGGTCGATGAAGACGGGTCGTATTGGGCCACTGGTGGAGCCACGCTGCAGGCCACAGGCAGGCAAGCCTGGGGACCCCCGTTCCCAGAACACCGAAAGACGCCTGGCCTTGGCTAAATTCATGGCGGCATCCCACTATGCATACAACATGCTGAAGATGCCTGGGCCACTAGGAGTCCTCACCATCCCGTCAGATGAGAAAGTTGCCATCATTTGTGTGGACAAGATGTACTAGGACACGGTCGCGCCAAAGGCAGCGGCGGCAGCAGTTCCCGCCAAGGAAAGCAAAGGAAAGAAGAAGGATTGTAGGACCTCTAGCAAAGAGTCCGAGAAGCGTGCCCCCACCGAGTGCACGGCACCCGTTGACAACATGCCAGAGTGTTCCAACAGCGAGAGATCCAAGGTTCCTGCTCCACAAGTGAAAAAGGTCCCGACAGGGCTGGCTGGCGTTGATGGTACTTTCACTATCCATGCCACCCTTGATGACAATTAGGAAAGCGCGCTCGTTGCCTTCTTGCGGGCGAATATCGATGTGTTTGCAAGGCAACCATCTGATATCCCCAGTGTTTCCAGGGAGGTAATTGAGCACCACCTTGCTGTCTGCCCACACACCAGACCTGTTAAGAAGAAAGTCCAGAAGCAGGCCTTGGAGAAGCAGCAGTTTATTGCAGAAGAGATCAAGAAGCTTGAGGTAGCTGGTTTGGTTAGAGGAGTACTACAGCCCACATGGCTAGCAAACCCAGTGGTGGTCCGAAAGGGAAACGGGAAGTGTAGGTTGTGCATTGATTTCACAAATATCAACAAGGCTTGCCTAAAGAACCCATTTCCCTTGCCGCATATTGATCAGATTGTCGATTCCACTTCATGCTGTGATTTTCTCTCATTTCTGGATGCCTATTCTAGATATCACCAGATCTTCATGTCCAAAGAAGATGAGGAGAAGACGTCGTTCATCACTCCATGTGGTACGTACTACTTTGTCCGCATGCCATTCGGATTAAAGAGTGTCGGGTCCACCTTTGCAAGTGCAGTCCATATTGGTTTTGTACCTCAGCTGCACAGAAACATTGAGGCTTATATGGATGACATTTTTGTCAAAAACAAGGACAGAGAAATTCTTATTCAGGATTTGGAGGAGACGTTTGCAAATTTGCGCAAGATCAACTTGAAGCTAAACCCAGAGAAGTGTGTGTTTGGCGTCCTCTC
Organism: Triticum dicoccoides; assembly: GCF_002162155.2. Lineage (NCBI taxonomy): Eukaryota > Viridiplantae > Streptophyta > Magnoliopsida > Poales > Poaceae > Triticum > Triticum dicoccoides. The sequence continues at coordinate 265,070,064 of NC_041381.1, read as the reverse complement.
CGACAAGCTGCTTGGATATTTTGTGTCCCACAGGGGAATCAATGCTAATCCCGACAAGATCAAGGCTATTGAGCAAATCCAAGTGCCAAGGACAGGTAAAGATGTGAGGCACCTGAAGGTGTGTGTTCCCACGCTAAGTAGATTCATCTCCAAGTATGCCGAGCGTGCTCTGCCGTTCTTCAAAATCTTGAAGAAAGGAGGTCCTATGAGGTGGACCCCTGAAGCAGACAGAGCTTTGCAAGAGTTGAAGGCCTACCTGTCCTTTGTGCCTACCCTGGTTGCACCCAAACCCCAGGAGCCGTTTTTGCTATACTTAGCGGCAACCAACCAAGTGGTAAGTGCAACCTTGGTAGCACAATGACAAGTGAATGAGGAAGAGAGTGAGAAAAGACGTGGCAAGGAAGAAAGTGGTGTAGCGCCCAGTGTACTTTGTCAACTCCTTGTTGCAGGGGGCTAGATCGAGATACTCTGGCATGCAAAAGTTGATTTTTGGTCTCATCATGGCCTCAAGGAAACTGCGCCACTAATCCAAGCCCACGATCCCCGATTGTTACTTGTTTCCCATTGCAACGGATACTCCGAAACCCCGAGGCTACCGGTAGAACGGTGGAGTGGGCATTGGAGCTATCCAGCTTTGGTTTGAAGTTTGAGAGCACATCAACTGTCCAGAGCAGGGCATTGGTAGAGTTTATTGCAAAATGGACGCCAACCCCTGATGAGGAAGTGAGATAGTTATCCCCGGCAAGGATCACCCCAAGAATGGATTATGTATTTTGATGGTGGTTTCTCCGTACAAGGTGCAGGGGCTGGCGTGCTTCTTGTCGCCCCCTTCGGGGAGCACTTGAAGTACACCGTCCAGATGCATTTTGCCCAGGAAGAAGCAACCAACAATACAAGAGAGTATGAAGGGCTCCTTGCCGAGCTTAGGATTGCAGCAGAATTGGGAATTAAGAAGTTGATCATTCAAGGAGATTCATAGATGGTGGTGAGACAAGTTAGCACAGATTATGAAAGTGCATTGATAGAGGCATACGTCGAGGAAGTGAGAAGGTTGGAGAAGACTTTGACGCATTGAAAACAGAGCACATACCCCGTGCAGAAAATAGCATACCTGATCATCTGTCAAAGTGTGTTGCGCAGAAGCTTCTTGTGGAACCAGGAACTTTTGTTCTCCGTCTTACTTAGCCCTCCATATTGCCAGAAATAATGGCCTAGAAGAGGAGAAAGTTGGACACCGGTAAGCCTCTCCCAATAGAGTCGTCCGCTCCCAGCAGAGACCCTGCCGAAACAACTCCTCACAGCCTACCAGACCACCCCCTCCAGCCGGGCCCATGGACCCCCCATACGAGGCTTGTGCTCCCGCAGTAGAGGAGCTGCCGCTAGTCCTCATTGCCGAGCCCCAGGCTCCAACTTGGGCAAGGCACATTGTCCACTTCCTCCAAATCGGAGAGCTTCCCGGCGACCTAGACGAAGCCGAAAAAGTAGCCCGGAGGGCTAGTATGTATCAGTTTGTGGATGACACTCTGTACAGAAGGAGGCCCAATGGTGCGAAATTGAAGTGTGCCTGCTGGGAAAGAAGGAAAAGAACTGCTGGTGAGAGACACAAAGGAATGTGCAGCTCCCACATCGGATCAAGGGCATTAGTTGGGAAAGCATTCCGGCAAGGAATCTATTGGCCCACTACCTCCAAGATGCATTCGATCTAGTCGCTAAGTGTGAAGCCTGCCAGTTCCATTCCAACAAAACCCACCTGCCTGCCCAAGCGCTTCAGCCTCTATCATGGCCAGTTTTGGTCTGGGGGCTCGATATCCTCGGTCCCTTCCCCCGAGAAATCGGGGGCTTTGAATTCTTGGACGTTGCCATCGACAAGTTTACAAAGTGGCCGGAAGTGACTGCCATGAGAAAGGTGACTGCTCAGTCAGCTATCAAGTTCTTGAAATATCTGGTGTGTCGTTTTGGAGTTTCGGCAAGGAACATCACCGACAACGGCACCCAGTTCATGAGTCCAGCCTTCATGCAATATGTTCATGCCTCGGATGCAAGATCTCATTCGCCTCTGCTGCACACCACCGAAGCAATGGACAAGCTGAGAGGGCGAACGTTGAGGTGCTACATGAACTCAAGACAAGAACCTTTGATACGCTGCAGAAGCACGACATGCAGTTGATCGAGGAGGTGCTGGTAGTTCTCTGGTCCCTCAGAACGACACCAAACTGAGCTACCGGGCAGACTCCCTTCTCCTTGGTCTACGAGGCAGAAGTACTTATCTCCACGGAACTCATTTAGGGATTGCCTCGAGTGCTTGCTTACGATGAAGTCGTCCAAGATCAGCACTGGCGTGACGACACTATTCTACTCGAGGAGAACTGTCTCCGGGCTGCTACGCGTGCTGCACGCTAGCAGCAAGCCCTGCATCGCTATCATAGCCACAGGGTTGATGCCCGATGTTTTGAGGAAGGTGACCTTGTCCTTAGGCGCGTTCAATCCGCCAAGGGTACACACAAGTTATCGCCGAAGTGGGAAGGGCCTTAACGGGTAGTACGAGTCACCAGACCCGGCGCAGTCCGTCTGGAGACCGGAGATGGCACTTAGTTGCAAAACTCATGGAATATTGAGCATCTCCGCAAGTTCTACCCGTAAGGTGCGAGGCCCGGCAGCCACCCATTTGTACAGGCCTTGCCTCAGCTGCATGTAACCCCTTGTACAAAGCCGGGGCGATGAACCCATGCAAGAGAAAATAAAGAAGCGCTGTAGGGAGGCCCCCAACCTAGATTGCATGCATGCATGAGCATTCCAGACCACTGCATAAGCATTTCATGAGCATCTGCATATGCATATAGATAGGATCACATCCTGCATTCATTCTCATCTGCATGATGCTGCTGGTTCTTACCGTGAACTTGGCTTCGACAAGGAGTTGAGAAGATTTCTCGGCACTGCGACCCCCGGCGAGCCAAACAGATAAGTTTTGCCTCTTGTCCATTCGTGTTCTGTAAGCTATAACTTACGCATTTGAAAACCTCGCCACCCTTTTTAGACTTAGGTGCTCCCATTCCCGACTCGAATGTTTCTTCGGTCAGAATGGTCGCAGTTGCCTTCGATGAAAGGAAGTTGGCGGGGGGTTGGCCCCTTTGTCTGTAACCCGGCAGATATGGATCTCCGTCAGACAAAAAGGGTGCCAGCAAGATAGCCTGCCGGGAAGAACTCGTTTATTTGCACTAAAGTGGTATCTCACCTCTGCATGGACATATACATGCACAGGTTCCCGGCAAGGTTAATGTTTTTCATTAACATGCTGATACAAGTACAAGCATTACAGAACACAACATGGACATGAGAGATTACATTTTTTGAATTAGAATTTGGCAAGTGCCTACAAGTTTGAGATTTAAAAAAGATAAGTGCCCCGTGATCCGCTTTCGTGTCCCTCTCCTCCCAGGCACGACAGGTGAAGGCTAAAAGGACAAAAGGGGAGCACCGAGGAATGCATCGACGGAGAGCACGACGGAGGTGACCCATCGACCACCGCCACCACGGCCAACAGGGCACGGTAGGGCTAACGGAGCTGCAGCCCGAGAGGAAGCCTGCCGGGGTCTAGCTGGAAGACTGCTGGAGGAGCCCGGGAGCAACATCCCCACCTCTGCATCCAACTCCTCGGCAAATCATGTCACCGGGGAGGAGATGCGGATGCACACGATGGTGCTGCCGCCTGATGAAGATGGTGCGGGCAGAGATTAGCTGGAGTCAGAGTCGTCACCCCCCGCCCACCGGCATCGTCATCGTGGTCACGGTCCTCCTCGTCACTGCCGCTCGAGGAGGAGCTTTCGTCGTCGGTAGATCTCTCTGCGCCGCAACCTAAGCGGATTCCCGAGCGCCCAAAGACCTTGACGGAGAGCAAGCTTCTCTCCATTAATTTGAACTGGAGAATGTGACCATCGGATAAGCTATGGGCACGAGCAAAGGTCTTCCAACTGTGGCGGAGGTACATAACATGAGGAGCGGGGAAATTGACATCGACCCACATGCCTTCTTTCCTGTAGCACCTCATGTGCAGCCTCATAGAGTGCAGCGGATCGAGCTCCATTTCCCAGGCGGACAGGGTAGGAAGACGAAGGTGGCCTCAAAGAGGCTTGTACAACCCGATGAAGAATTCTTGGGGCTGGTCTCCAGCGTGGCCTTCCATCAGGGAGGAGCCGCCAGCTGAGGCACAACCGGAGCGCCGCCCCGTCCTCCTATTCCTCGAGCACTTCGACGACCTCGACCTCGCCCCCTCCATCCTCCTCTCACGACGGGCTCCACCGTTGCAAGCTCCGGAGGAGAAGGGATGCACTGTCGAGTAGAAGCCCTCGTCGCAGCCATTGGAGTACTAGTGCGCCCTCGCCCCCTCACCATAACAAACGAGGGAATACTAGGAGGAAAGAAGAAGGGACAGGTGCGTATGGAAGAGCACCATTCCTGCCTCCTTTTATAGAAGGGCAGGGCCGAGGGCTGGCCCCTCACCCCTAGGATGGCCGCCCCGCTCATCCAATACGGCCTTCCCTCCCCATCCAGAGACATGGGGAATCAATGCCGACCTGCTGCTCCAACTAGCGACGCCTGATTTCCCGCCACGGCACTAACACACGTGCCCTCCGCATCCACCACCTACCCTTCCTGTGGCATGGACGACACGTGGCTCATGAGCCAGAAGCACAAAAACAAGTGGGATGGCAGTTTCCACCTCGTGATCATGGGGCGCGAGTGTCATGTAGGCCATGATCTGAGCATTTTTCGTAATGTCACGCACGACGGGCGAAAAACCGGGAACTGGCCCAAAATCAAGAATAATGAAGGAAGCAAAGAAGATCTCAAGAGACCAGCCTCTTCAGTAGCACTGCCTGTGCACTTGTTAGGCCCTACCCCGACGACGCTCGAAAGCGTGTTCGGGGCAGGCTTGTGGGCTTCTGTCGGCGCAACAGACCCTGGGCCTGCCGCCCTGACTGTGCACAGGCACAAGGTCAAGATTGAAGAATCAGTCCAAGACAAAGGGCAAGAAACTAAGAGATTTGAAGCATAAACAAGCATATCAGAAAGGACAAAGGCCAAGTCAGCAAAGCAAGATATCATCAAGAAAGAAGCCTCCCTTGTCTGGTAGGCAAGCCCGGCAAGGGGCGAGGCCACCCCTAGAAGAAGATGCCCAAGGCATCCCGGTAGGGCCTGCCAGGACTCGCGGAGGACATATCACCTCACCAACTACTCCACCACGACCCACGTAGTCGATCAGTGTGGTGTCAAACCGTAGAGTGATTAAGTGGCAGCCATTCGCCACATGGCAGCCACTTTCTACCAAGGAAACCCACAAATGACACCCGTCCTATGACTTTCTAGCAAGCGTGGAGCTGGCAAGATAGCCCGACAAGCCTTGCTGGGCAACCAACGACATGACATTAAGCGGCGCATTAAATGCGCACTATCAGCCTGCAGAGTTAGCTATGATAGCACTATTTGCTATCTTATCGGCGTCTAATGACTAATTTTCCACTGTGGTGACCCCTTCACCTATAAAAGGAGGCCCATGGAAACAGTTTGAGATGTTGGGAAGTTAGATCACTCGCACCCTCGTACGTGCGTAGTCGTCGCTGCCCTGAGGCAACCCTTGCCGGGAACTGTACTACGCACCACTAGCACTTTTCCACCATCAATCCACCAAAGCAGGAGTAGGGTTTTACGCCTCGCGGCGGCCCAAACCTGGGTAAGACTGCCAGTGTGATCTCTGTCATGCTGTCCCACATTGGTCTGCTCTTTGTGCTACACGACTCCCCCTGCCAAACCAGCAAGGGGCCGTCCTGGCCCCATAGGTGGCCGTGGTTTCCCGCGACACAATCTGACGCTGCGACAGAATCCAAGTCAAACTACAAGTCAAAATGTGTTGCATCACCTCCATTTGGGCCCATGAGCCTTGTACGACCTAGGGTTAGTTTTAGGCTGCCTTGGGAAGTCCTCCCACCTCCTTGGCCGCCACCCCTTTCTCCTATATAAGTAGATCCATCTAGTAGCTTTTTCCTTGGGTATTGTTTGAATTAAATGTTTGCCATAGCAGCAACTACACGTACTTCGTTTGTGTTCAACAACCAGACACAGACGTCATAGAACCCCACCTCCATTAATAAAGTTTTCTTCTTATATTCACAATATCCAGATTGCAATCTCAATTTCATTCTTGTTCTTCGTTTTCACTGGAAATAGATCCTCGTGGTCAGGTTGATCATGCTCCAGTGTGGTCAATAACACCTCGAAAGTTGCTTTAGCGATTGCTAACGTGCGATGTCTTCACACATTCGTAGTCGGATCGTTAAAATCAAGTCCCATAGAAAATGATAGCTATCTCATCAAAACATCGGGACATCTTCGCCTCTATCATATCTCCCGAGACGGAGCACGGTTAGATGAGGCCTTTCGCTACCTATATAGGGATCAAATGTGTTGATGGCTAAATAGCTAGCTAGATCTAGTTGTTGGGGAGGAGAGATGACTCTAGCTAACTAATGGAGCGGGAGAGAGATGAGCTAGCTAGATCTATATCGATGGAGAGATGAGCTAGCTAGATCTATATCTATGGAATGGAGGGAGAGCCAAATAAATGAGGTAGCTAGATAGAGATGAGAAGGCCATTTATGGAGGAGAGTTATGATGGAGGGGGGCACTAATGGGGAGAGAAGAGAGGTAGGATGAAGAAAGAAGAAGGGAAACAATGGTGGAGGACTAACTTTGAGAGGGGAGAGGGGAAAGGAGAGGGAGAGAGGGAAAAGGGGGGAGGAGGGGGAGAGGCGGGTGAAAAGGTGGCACCAGCTGCAACTAGCAACAGCGATGTTTCCTAGAAAGCACTTCTGCTATGGTCCTTAGTAGTAGTGCTTTCTAGGAAAAGCGCTACTGTTAAGTGGTGCCCATTAGCAGTAGCGGTGCTGTAAAATAAAGCACTACTGCAAAAATCTTAGTAGTAGCACTGGATTTTGGACTGCGTTGCTACTACAGCTAGCGTCGGTGGGCTCATTGGGTCCCACTTAGTAGTAGCGCTTTTTTTCTTTTGCGGTGCTACTGCTAAAGAGTTAATTGTAGCGCTGGCCCAGAATAGCTCTCCTGCTAATTAGCAGCAGCGCTTGCTTTATTTCCAGTGCTACTACTGATGCCCTACCTATAAGCATTTCCCTAGTAGTGGGGAGAAGACCAGGTTCAGATCGTGCCGCTACCGGCGCTTGGCTGATGGTGACGGTGCGTCCGGCGCTCAGCTGGAGTCCAAGCCATCGTTTTTGCCGTCAATGTCATCTTTGTTGTTGTCACTCGAAGAGGAGCTTTTGTCATCGGTCTAGCTTTTCGTTCAGCACCCTAAACGAGCTCCCGAACGCCAGAAGACCTTGATGGAGAGCAGATATGCATCCGTTAACTTAGGATGGAGAACGTGCCACTCCGCCAAGCTATGGCCACGTGCAAAAGTTTTCCAACCGCGACATAGAAGCATCACGTGAGGTGCAGGGAATCCAACATCCGCCTACATGTTGCCATTATAGCAACCCCTCATGCGCAGCTTCAGCCCGCGCGGCTGTTCAACCTCCATTACCCTTGCAAAAGGGTAGGAAGCCAAAGACAGCTGCACGGGAGCCCGTGCAGCCTGATAATAAACTCCAGCAGTGTGCCCTGACATGGCCCTCCATCAGAGCCAGGGCAACTAGGGGTGGAGCAACTAGAGCACCACCACATCCTCCCCAGCCCCGAGAGCCTCGTCGACCGCGTCCACGTCGTGCAGCACCATCCTGTGCACTAGATTCTGCCCCCGCGTCTCTAGCTGGGGCAAGGATGCATTGCCGATAGGAGACCCCTGTCGCCATCTCCTGATTACGACCGCGCCCTCTCTCCCTCACCATGGTGGAAGAGAAGCACAAGAAAAAGAAGGAGATGCATGGGTGAGTCCTTTTGCCCACCTCTACACTCCCTTTTATAGCGGAGCATGGGTGGGGCTGGCTCCCCACTATCCTGTGACAACCGCCATGATCGACCAATCCCGACCATCAGCATCATGGGAAGCATCCAGAATCGTCGACTGCCCACCTGCGCCTATTAGTGGTGCCGAGCTTTTTGCCATGGCACTCATTCCCCTGCGCTGCGTTTCTGCCACCAACCCTACGCAACGCATGTAGCATACATGGCAGAAACGACAACGGTAGTGGGATGAGTAAAATGGCGGTTACCTCCCCATGAACATGGGTGGCCCGCGCGCCATTACGCGGCTAGCCCACGACGTCCAGCACGACTTGCAGGAAAACCGAGAACTGATTCAATCCAAGGTTAATGTAGAAACAAAGAAGATATCAGGGAAGACATAGATCCCACCATGGGATGGTCTAAGTGCCGGCCTGTGCATTTGTTAGGGCCTACCCCCAACGATGCCCGACAGCACTTGTGGGCCAGGCCCGGGGGCACCTGTCAGTGCAACGAACGTGCACGTTTGCTAACCAGACCCATACATAGGCATGATGATAATCATGCACTCAGTGCCAATATATACCATAAGGCCGAGCTAGAGAAACCACTCTTCATGAGATCAATGAGCGTATCAAGAAGACCAAGCTTAACATGTATGTCAAATATTCCAAGTGAAGTGTCCCTTGCTGGCTAGGCAAAGCCGACAAGGTCGACAAAACAAGAAAGAGCAAAGCCAAACTGCGCAAGCCTCGCCTCCAGGGCGATCGGAGGCCGAAGTGCACACCCCTCCAAGAAGGCCCGGCAAGCCCCTGCCCCCGGTAGGCACAAGATTGGCACCACTCCACCACATCGCAACACCAAGTCGATGCGGTGTCGAACCTCCAGGCAACTAAGTATCTCTCACTAAACACGTGGCATTAAAATAGAAGACAGATCATGCTCATTTGGCACCCATATAACAGCGTGTCAAGGCGATAAGAAAAGCTAGCTAAGTGGTGGTATAAGCTTGTTGGGGATGCATCCCCGCATGCCACCTAAGGTAGCATTTATGTCATTTTATCCTAAGTGCCAGAGTTAGGTATGATAGCACTGTTAGCTATCTAATCAAAAGCTAATGACTAGTTTGCCACTCTGGTTATCCTGGTTCACGTCCACGACGTTCGATTCCGCCTGCAGGTGGGCCTCGATGGTAGCGGCATGCGCGCACTCCCCGTCAAGTTGAGCCTTCACGCTCAGTTCAAGTCTAGGACATCCGGTTCCATCTGTAGGAGGGCCTAGATGGCAGTGGAATCCACGCGCTCTGCGTCAGGACCGCTTGGTTCACATCCACGACATCCGATTCCACCTGTAGGAGGGCCTCGATGGCAGCGGCATCTGCACACTCCGCATCGAGTTGGGTCTCCACCGCTCGGTGCTCCTATAGGATCGCCAGGTTGAGCCGGTGGTCCACCTGGACCATGGGGGACCCGGACGTAGACACAAAGTCGACATCCATCGTCTCATATGCATCGGGGTCCTTCTTCGTGCGCGAGCTCCGCCATGACATTGGATCGGCTTCCTCCACCTCGGAGCTCGGCTGCAGCGGATTCGGGGATTGGCCCGCCGCAAAGTGAGCTTGGGAACTGAGGTCTGTGCCGCCGACCACCGTCGTGATTTCTGCGCGGCGTTCCGGCATCAGCATCTTGTAGTACGTGATCTTGTGGCACGCCATGGCTTTTCCGTGAATTAGGGGACGGATGATGTGGGCTAGGGGATCGAAATGTGGGAGAATGGGATGGAGAGGAGGTGTGGTTTTGGGGCAGTGGTGACCGGCCGGCAAGTAGCTAGCGTTTGCCGAGCGGCGAAGGTTCCGGAGTTTCAGAGTTCCATGTGGTAGACGTCCGAACCTCCCCAACATTCCTATCGACGACGAGGTGGTGACTTCGTAAATCTCAGGATGAGATGTCAGCTCAGTCTCTCGAAGATTCTCATAGGGGTAGGGTGTGCGTGTGTGCGTTCATACGGGTGAGTGTTTGTGCATATGTACGAGTGCTTGCGTCTGTACTGTGCTAAAAAAGGAAGGTGTACTCGAAGTATGCAAGTTTTAAGGAATGGATAGTGTACATCACTCTTGTCGTTTTCGCGTTGCATCCCGACACGATGGAACCTACACGTCGCTCACCAGATGGAACACGATTCGTCTTACATTTTAGCTCGCTTTTGGGTCCGCGGTTGAGAGCAAATTGACGGTACGCAAACTTTCCCCCTCCCTCCCCCCTCGGAGTTGGACGTCCATCCCCCTGCCCCACCTGCGTCGGCTGAAATTAGGAGAGATAGACAAGGATGGTTGGATGGGGACATTGTAGCATGCATTCCAAGAAATTTGTTTATAGTGTGAGGTCGACCGAGTGTTAGTATACTAGTACTAGTACTAGGAGCGCTCCATACTCTACTGCAGATGTTTTCAGTACTCCATTAGTACTACAACTCCTACTACTATTGGACAGGGAGATTCCATGTGTCTTCTTATGCATAAAACATTCTTTTCTTTGGCTCGCAATCTCTTTGTATCACACATGCACCCACTCAATCTCTCTCGGTTTCATCTTGGATTCTCGGAGGGCAGCATGATCGATAGAGAAGAGGGTTGGAGAGGAATGAGAAAGAAGCAAAGCCACATGATTATATTTGGACGCTCAAAAAACCGACCTAAGTAACTACTATTTTTGCATGCTACTTACATACTCCGTCCATACCGATGCATAAGTTTTCTTACAATAACCAAATTAATCACAAAACCCTTCGGCATGGAGCATTAACTCCCACTTCACTTCTTGTGTTTGACATGGACAAAGGAATCAAGCAATAAGAGACGTGAGGGGTGTATGTTTTTAATGACTTTCGACTACCTGACACGGCATGAAGTGGTCAGCTCATGGCATGAAATGATGTCAATTAGCAAATAAACAGAGTTATTTATCCAAAACCACCACACTTGGGGCTAGGGTAACAACTTGGTACTACGCCACATTTGATTAAGGGCATAAAAACCACCCGTTTCCGCGCCTAATGCATAACGCAGAGCACTGACGCTCGAATTTGGCCGGGATGATGTGGCGAACACTAGTCCAAGTTGAAATTTGACCTGCTGAGGTGGAATATGGTCCCACTAGCCAACCACTCGTCTTCTTTCTCAATTGTGTTTCTTCCTCATCTCTCTCCAACCCGCATCCTCCACCCGCTAGCCCTATCCCCGCCGGCCACTCTCCTCTTCACCGTCCTCCATTGCTACTTCTTGAGCTTGCGTTGATTTTTCCCTTGAAGAGTAAAGGGTGATGCAGCAAAGTAGAGATAAGTATTTCCCTCAGTTGAGAACCAAGGTATCAATCAAGTAGGAGTTACAAGCAAGTCCCCAATAGATGTTGTCGGCGTGGAAGCACGATCACCTATGGGGCATGAGTGCCCCTTTGTGGTTCGGTAAGGGGACACCCATGTTGCATAAAGAGCAGAAACAACAGGGGACAAAATGGCGAGGGACAGCTCTCTTTACCTAGGTTGAGGCCGCTTTACAGCGTAAAAACCTACTCCTGCTACGGTGGATTGAACTTGAGGAAGGCGAAGACACGAGGTGCACTAGTCCGGCAAGGGTGCCTGGGGCAGTGCAACTACGTGTGTACAAGTGTGTGGGGGTCGAGGAGTTCGAACCCTTTGCTAGGTTGCCTCGGGCCTCCTTTTTAGCTCAAGGGGCGACCACAATGGCAAAAAAGTCATATGAACGTGATTAGATAGCTATAAGTGCTATCATACCTAACTCTAGCAATTAGGAGAAAGTGCATTAAATGCATTGCTAGGTGTCGTGTTGAGGTTGAAGCCCGGCAAGCCTGCCGCATCGCTTATCCGCCACTTGTTATTAGCATGACACGTCCTCTGGGCGGGTGTTAATAAAGCTAACCTCCTCTCCTCTGTGCTTCCACGTGCCTGATATGATCCACCTGGTTGCTTGGTACTTCGACACCGCATTGATAAATGACTTGGGTGCAATGAGGTGGAGCGGTGGCGCCTTGGTGAAGATTCCACGGGGAAGGAGCTTGGTGGGCTTTAGCCTTGGCGGTCCTGGCAAGCCTGCCAGGGCGAACTAGAATTGACCTTGGGGGCTGCCTCGACCTGGCCGGGCTCTCCAGGTGGCCTTCCCCAGGTGGCCTTCTGCTATCTTGTCCTTCTTAATGCTCTCCTTGATGTCACGAAGTGTGGTTCCTCTGGCTTGTCTTTACGTCACACATTGGTGACATATGTATGATCATTAGCATGCCTATGCATGAGTTCGGTTAGCAAACATGAATTTTTGCTACACCGACAGGAGCCCCCGGGCCTGGTACAAACGTGCTGCCGAGCATCGTTGGGGTCGGCCCAAACAATGCACAGGCTAGCACCTTGACCTTGCCATGGTGAAGTCCATGCCCTTGATATCTTCCTTGCTTCTTAATCAACCTGGAATTGAGTTAACTTCTGGATTCCCGCGAGTCGTGCAATGCCAGACGACGTGGGTTCACCCATGCGGCAGACCAGAGGACGCCCACTTTCATGGGGGTAAATTAGGGTGCCCGCGCATGACGCGGGGGGTAACTGCCATTTTACCTTACCCACTACGCATGTCATTTCCACCACGCACACTGCATGCATTACGCAAGGTTGGTGGCGGACGCGCAGGGCGCGGGAACATGTGCCATGGCAGAAAGTGGAGTGCCCCAGATTGCCGCAGAGGGGCGGCTGGCGAATCTGTACGATGTTAGTGGTGCAGATAAGCTGGATTAGAGGAGTGGAACGATTGCCCTGGGATAGTAGAGAGCCATCCCCCCGCCCCACTCTCCTATAAAAGGGAGAGCGAGTGGGAATGGACAAGCTCTTCCACGTACCTTCTCCCCCTTCTTCTTGTGTTCTCCTTCCACAATGGTGAGGCGAAGGCGGCGGCGATGAGGGCTTCTTCTCGGCACCGTGTCCCCGCTCCCATTGGGGATGCAGGGGTAGGATTCAATGCACAAGGTGGATCACTAGGACGTGGTTGCGGCTGGTGAGGCTCTTAGGGCCGGGGTGGACGTGGTGGTGCTTCGACCGCGCCTCCCCAACTGCTCCAATCCCAATGGAGGTCCATGCTAGAGACACGGCGTTGGAATTCAACATCAGGCTGAGCAAGCCCCAGCACAGCCGCCTGGGGCTTCCTGGCCCCTTTGCAAGGGTAATGGATGTCGATCAGCCACACGAGTTGAAGCCGCACATGAGGGGATACTGCGATGGCACCATGCAGGTGGACGTTGAGTTCCCTACACCTCGTGTCATGCTTCTCTGGTGTGGCTGGAAGACTTTTGCATCTGCCCATAGCCTGGCGGAGGGGTATGTTCTCCACTTCAAGCTAACAGAGGCACATATGCTCTCCATCAAGGTCTTTGGGCGTTCTGGTGCTTGCTTAGGGTACTGCACAGAGAGCTCGACCGATGACGAAAGCTCCTCCTCGAGTGACAGCGACGAAGAGGACACTGATGGCGAAGACAGCGGTGCCAAACTCCCAGTCCTCAAGCAAGAGGACGATGGCTCAGACTCTGGCTGAGCGCCGGATGCACCATCACCGTCAGCTAGGCATCGGTAGCACCATCATCTACAGCTGGACCCCGGCAGAGCGATTTGCCGGGGCTGCTTGGCCTGGTCAACTCCGCTTCCACCAGCTGGACCCTGACAGGCTTCCTCGTGGACTGCGGCTTTGTCTTCCCTGCCGATGTCCCTTTTTCCTCTAGTCCTAGCGGTGGTGACTAGGGCATCGCCTAGCCGCTCTCTCCGTCCCTGGCCTCTTCTTCCTTGTCGGGAAGGCGCCATCACAATCTTGTCAGGCTGCCTCCCACGGGCCCTGACATGGTCGGGCTGGGCTTCTGCCCAGGGACAAGAATGGCATTATGGAGCACTTATCATTTTTTAGATTAAAAGATGTAGGCACTTGCCGAGTTTTAGTTTGAATCATGTAATCCTCTATTCATGTTTGTATCTTGTATGATCTGTACTTGTTTGTCAACGTATCAATGGAAAAGGGGTGCTTGCCGGGAACTTTTGTATGTGTCATAAACACGCTGAGCAACAATCCTTCAATACTCTCAAGTAAACATGGTTTTCCGGTGAGACATCCTGCTGGCCCTCATCGCAACTGCTAATGAACCTCGTTTGATGGGTTCGAAAACGGGTTGAGAGCATGGATGAGGGCTAGCCCCTTGTCAATTCCCCCCAAATGTCACTGCGACCAACTTGACAGAAGAGCCTTCAAATCAAAAGATGGGAGCACAGATGATGGTAGTGATAAGGTTTCCTACGTACAAATTTTTCATATGCAAATACGTCATGGATGGCGAGGCGAACTTATTTGTGTTTGTTGTTCTTCTTATCGTTCCCGATATGAAAGAAGCTGTCGGGGGCCAATATGCAGGCTCATTCTCACTCTTCTTCCCAGGGAGTACATCTGCGGCGGAATCCTACTGTTAGCTTCAAAAAAAGAAGGACAAGGGAGAAACAGCTGCATATGACCCCTCATAAGGGATTTGTCACCTTATGCTAGGATTATTGCAATCACAAAAAATCCATACTTAGATAAACATGCATGCAAGTTTTGCGCCAATGCTTCATTTTATCACCTTTGCAAAGGGTCTGCGGTTGGCTTTGTACAAAGGGTTCAAGTCCTGGGGACTATGCTTGTACAAAATAGTCTTCCAGGACAAGGCCCGGCAACCACGTCTTACGAGTAGAACTTACGAAGATGCTCAGTGTTCCTTGAGTTTTGCATCGGGATGCCATCTTCAGTCTCCAGACAGACTACGCCGGGTCTGGTAACACCTACTACACGGTAAGGGCGTTCCCACTTTGGTGTCAACTTGTTTGAACCCTTGGCAGACTAAACACGCCTAAGGACAAGGTCATGATACGTCCATTTTGCATCATGTTTTTATATCGATATTTATTGCATTATGGGATGTTATTACATGTTATGTCACAACACTTATGGCTATTCTCTCTTATTTTACAAGGTTTATCATGAAGAGGGAGAATGCCGGCAGCTAGGATTCTGGCTGGAAAAGGAGCAAATATTGGTAACCTATTCTGCATAGCTTCAAAAGTCCTGAAACTCCACAAAAGTCATTTTTGGAATTAATAAGAATTATTGAGCAAAGAAAGTACCAGAGGGGCCCACACCCTGGCTAGGAGGGTGGGGGCGCCCCCTACTGGGCGCGCCCCCTGTCTCCTGGGCCCCCTTGGTGGCCCTCTGGTGCCCATCTTCCGCTATATGAAGGCTTTTACCCTGGAAAAAAATCATAAGCAAGCTTACGGGATGAAACTCCGCCGCCACGAGGCGGAACCTTGGCGGAACCAATCTAGGGCTCCGGCGGAGCTATTCTGCCGGGGAAACTTCCCTGCGGGAGAGGGAAATCATCATCATCGTCATCACCAATGATCCTCTTATCGGGAGGGGGTCAATCTCCATCAACATCTTCATCAGCACCATCTCCTCTCAAAACCCTAGTTCATCTCTTGTATCCAATCTTGTATCAAAACCACAAATTGGTACCTGTGGGTTGCTAGTAGAGTTGATTACTCCTTGTAGTTGATGCTAATTGGTTTACTTGGTGGAAGATCATATGTTCAGATCCTTAGTGCATATTTATACTCCTCTGATCATGAACATGAATATGCTTTGTGAGTAGTTACGTTTGTTCCTGAGGACATGGGTGAAGTCTTGCTATTAGTAGTCATGTGAATTTGGTATTCGTTCGATATTTTGATGAGATGTATGTTGTCTCTCCTCTAGTGGTGTTATGTGAACGTCGACTACAAGACACTTCACCATTATTTGGGCCTTGAGGAAGGCATTTGGAAGTAATAAGTAGATGATGGGTAGCTAGAGTGACAGAAGCTTAAACCCTAGTTTATGCATTGCTTCGTAAGGGGCTGATTTGGATCCACTAGTTTCATGCTATGGTTAGGTTTACCTTAATACTTCTTTTGTAGTTGCGGATGCTTGCAATAGGGTTTAATCATAAGTGGGATTCTTGTCCAAGAAAGGGCAGTACCCAAGCACCGGTCCAGCTACATATCAAATTATCAAAGTACCAAACGCGAATCATATGAGCGTGATGAAAACTAGCTTGACGATAATTCCCATGTGTCCTCGGGAGCGCTTTTCTCATTATAAGAAATTGTCCAGGCTTGTCCTTTGCTACAAAAAGGATTGGGCCACCTTGCTGCACCTTATTTACTTTCATTGCTTGTTACCCGTTACAAATTATGTTATCACAAAACTATATGTTACCTACAATTTCAATGCTTGCAGAGAATACCTTACTGAAAACCGCTTGTCATGTACTTCTGCTCCTCGTTGGGTTCGACACTCTTACTTATCGAAAGGACTACGATAGATCCCCTATACTTGTGGGTCATCAGGTCATCTTCCTCAAGACTCTGGGCATGAACCCTACGGCTATGATAGCGGTGCAAGGCTTGATGGTATCATGCAACACGTACAGCTGCCCAAAGATGGTCCTCCTTGAGGAGCATGGCATCGTCATGCCATAGCTGCTCTTGTGCTACTTCATCGTAGGCAAGTACCCGAGGCGACCCGTATATGAGTTCTGTGGGGAGCACTCCTTCGTCACCATGTATCAAGGAGAAGCGAGTCTGGCCAGTAGCTTGATTCGGTGTCGTCCCGACTGACCAAAGAACCACCGGCAACTCATCAATCCAGCACTTGATGCATTTTGCAATCTGTCAAAAAATCTTGTTTTCATCCCTCGCAGCACTTCTGTGTTCAACTTTCCCATCAGTCCATTGCTCCTTGGATGAGAAACAAAGCTGAAAGAGACCTTGCTTCCAAGGCTTTGGATGCATTTCATGAAGGCGCAACTTATGAACTGGGTGCCGTTGTTGGTAATTACTCTGTTGGGTACTCCAAAACGACACACCAATCCCTTGAAGAACTTGATAGCTGATTCCGCCGTCACCTTTTCACTGGCTCTACTTCAGGCCACTTTGTACACTTGTTGATAGCCACGAACAAGAATTCCAAGACCTTAGTAGCATGGGGAAAGGGGCCCAAGATGTCGACCCCAAGACCGCGAAAGGCCAGGATAAAGGGAAGGTTTGCAAGGCTTGAGCTGGCTGATGAATATTCTTGGAATGAATTTGGCATGCTTCACACTTGGTGACGAGGTCAGTAGCATCCCGGAGGGCGGTGGGCCAGTAGAATCCTTGCCTAAAATCATTCCTGACAAGTGCTCTTAATCCCAGATGTGGGCCACACGCACCTCCATGTATCTCCGCCAGCAGCACTAGTCCATCTTCTTGATTGATACACTTCAGCTTCATGCCCTTTGGCCCCTTTCTGTACAGAATGTTGTCCACAAACTGGTACATACTTGATTGCCGAGGCACTTTCTCAGATTCCTCTTGGTCGTCAAGAATCACTTCATTTTGCAAGAATCATACTATGTGTTGCACCCATGTCGGAGTCTGTGGCTCAACGATGGGGACCAAAGGCATTTCTTTAGCTGTGGGAGAGCTTTCCTCAACGACGAGTACTTGGGACCCTGCTTGAGGGTGTGGCTTGCCAGTCAGCGCAAGATCTTCTCCGACAACCTTCTCACCAGTGGCTTTAGGGAGCCCTGTCGGGAAATGTTCGCCGGTGTTGAGTTTCCTCCTTTTTCTGGCCAAAGCTGATGGATAAACTAATGGTTGGGTGAGGTGTAGCACAAAATTGCCTGGTTCCATAGGATGTTTCTGTGAAGCACACTTTGACAGGTAATCAGTGATGCTATTTTCCGCACGAGGTATGTGCTCTGTTTGCAGCTCGTCGAAGTGTTGCTCCAGCTTCCTCACCTCTTCCATGTACGCTTCCAATAGTGGGCTTTGATAATCTTTATTCACCTGCTTCACGACAAGCTGGGAGTCGCCGCTTATGGTCAAGTTTTTGATCCCAAATCTACGACAACCTGGAGTCTGACAAGGAGCCCTTCATATTCTATTGTGTTATTCGTGGCTTCTTCCATGGGGAGATGCATCTGGATGACGTACTTGAGGTGTTCCCCGGTGGACGCAATGAGTAATATCCCCGCACCAGCACCTTGAAGCGAGAAAAGCACCATCAAAGTACATGACCCATTCCCTGGGGACCTCCTTGCTGGGGAGAGCAGTTTCCATAATTTTTTCATTAGGCGTCGGCATCCACTCCGCTATGAATTCTTCCAGTGCTCTACTTTGGATAGTTGTTGTGTTCTCAAACTTCAAAGCAAAAAATTGATATCTCTAGAGCCCATTCCACTATCCTGCGGGTGGCTTCAGGGTTCCTCAAAATTCACTATAGTGGAAGGCGAGTCACAACGGTGATCTCATGGGCTTGCAAGTAGTGGCACGGCTTCCTCGAGGCCATGAAGAGGCCGAAGCTCAGCTTTTGGACACCAGAGTACTTTGATCTAGCCGTCTATAGGAGAGAGCTAACAAAGTAAACTAGCCACTGCACCATCTTCCTTCTTGTTGGCTCCTCCTGCCTATTAGTGCATTTCTGTGGCTCCCCTTTGTCATCAGCGGCAAGATTTCCAGTTCAAAGTTGGTCCAACACTGGGTAGTTCTGACGCAGTATCTTGTCCACTATCCATTTCTCTCTGTGCACTAGGGCAGTACTAACCACTTGATTGGTCGCTGCGAGATATAGCAGCAATGGTTCTTGCGGTTTGTGTGTGACCAAGGTTGGAGCAGAGGAAAGGTAGGTTTTCATATCCTGTAGTGCAGCCTCAGCTTTTGGAGTCCATTTCATTGGACAAGCCTTCTTCAATATTTATAAGAACGGCAAGGCGCGGTCAACAGATTTGGAAATAAATCTACTCTGTGCAGCCACACAGCCAGTCAGACGTCTCACATCCTTGACGGTCTTCGGAGCTTGAATCTGTTCTATCGCCTTTATCTTGTTAGGGTTGGCTTCTATCCCTCACTGAGACACAAAAAATCCAAGAATCTTGCCGGACGGAATGCGAAACACACATTTCTCTGGGTTGAGCTTCAAGTTGATCTTTCGCAAATTTGCAAAGGTTTCTTCTAAACCCTCAATGTGTGAAGATTTGTCCTTAGTTTTGACCACTATCTCGTGCATATATGCTTTAATATTTTTGTGCAACTGAGGTTCGAAACCAATTTGCATGGCCCTTTTGAATGTGGAAACATGATTTTTTAGCCCGGAAGGCATAAGCACAAAGCAGTACGTGCCACATGGGGTGATAAAGGCGGTCTTTTCTTCGTCTTCCTTGGCCATGAAGATCTGGTGGTAACTAGAGTACGCATCCAAGAAGGAAAGAAAATCACATCCGGAGGTGGAATCAACAAAATGTTGTAGGCGTAGTGGGCCGCTGACATGAACGTAGCCTGGGCTGGTCGACCATGAATCCTGTTAAATGGCTGGGGAAGTTCAACAACATCAAACACAATCTTTTCGGTCTTGAAGTTTATTTCCACTAAATATGTTACCAACAAGGTAATATTTCCCTTCGGTTGGCTTCTCCCTTGGTTGATTCCTTGGAAAGTGCTAGTCTTCTTCAGGTCTTCATCAGGAATCTGGAGTCTCTTTAGCACATCAGGGGAGATCAGATTTAATCACGCCCCACTATAAACCGACATCTTGGTGACCTTGAGGTTGCGGATTGTTTGTGAAACCAACAACGGCAAACATCCTACCGCAGTAGTGTAGTCTGGATGATCCTCAATGTCGAAGACGATGGGCGTGTGGGACCACCTGAGTGGTTCTCGAGCACTCTCCACTTGTTCTGCAGCATTAACCTCACGCGCCCATTACTTGACTTGGGTATGAGAGGAGTGCAAAGATGCACCCCCGTCAATGCACATCGCCTCAGTATCTTTCTGAAACACATGTTCTCTGGTTTTGTCATCCTCGTCCTTGCTGTCATCCTCATTTTCCTTCTTCTCACGACCCCTCGCGAGTTCCTCCTTCTGCTGACCAAACTTGTCGTGGTGCCCATTCCGACCACCACGACCCTTTCCTCCAGTGCCATGCTAATTTCTCCCCTTGTCACATATTTCATATTCAAATTTCTATTTCTCAACCAACTTCTCAACTTGCTTGCAATCTCGAAGATCAGGACCCTTGGTCCTGTGGATCTTGCAGTACAGTCCGTCAGACTTGCCGGTTTTCTCAGCAGCCACCGCCTCCCGAAAATCAGCACATGTAGCAGCTTCCTTGCCGGGTGTCTTAGTTTTTGCTTTCTTGTCGGTGTTAAGATCACAAGTGCTCTCAATAGCCATCACTGCTTTTTCCTTTCGCTTCTTGTTGCACTTCTTGTTTTTCTTCCTGGGGGTGGCACGGTCGTCGTTGTTCTCCGAATCGACATGTGCACCAACCAATGCTCTTGGAAGTCTTCTCCCTTCTTTGGTAGGAGTGCACTTGTCCGCCAATGTGTAGTGCTTGCTGACAGTCTTGGGCAATCGAACATTCATCTTGGCCCGCATTCTGCGGTTGTGCACATTTATATGAAATGTGGCAATCATAGCTACATCTTTGGAACGTTGCGGTGCACTCAGCTGAACCTCTACAAATACTTGCACAAATTCTCCCCTTCTTTTGCAGAAGGGTTTGTAAGTCACTGGGCCGCCCGGGTACTTGGTGGCAACAAGTAAAGGCGTCAACAAACTCGTTGCACAAATCTACCCAAGAAGTGATGGAATCCTCTGGCAAGTGCATCAGCTAGGACCTCATGTTTGGCTTGAGAGCCAGTGGGAAGTAGTTGGAAAGCACCTTTTCATCCCTTCCCCCGACGGCTTGAATGGCAATCGTATAAATGCCTAGAAACTCCGCCGGGTTTATATTTCCATCATACTTCTCCGGCAAGTCAGGCTTGAAGGTGCGAGAGGATGGCCACTTGACTTGCCGCAGCTCGCGAGTGAAGGTCGGCAGCCTAACTCATTATGTAGGTACCCGCCAGCACTAGGCGTGGGTTCATCGATATCAGCCCATTATGCCTATCTGACTGACGGTGTGTCTCACGACTCCGCTCAATGGTGACGCGAACGTCTTCCTTCGTCCTGTCTCTCAACACTTGACAATGATTTTGCAGGAGCCGTGGGTCAAATGAAGCCATTGATGCCTCATCGTGATCATTAATATCTTGGGGATGCTGAGCTTTCAGTGGCCGCCCTTGAGCGGGCTATAATGGAGGAGACTGCATAGTGGGTGTGGTTCTCCCATATTGGCCGCTGGCATGCGCGACTAGTGTTGGTAGTGGGTGTCGCGGCGGCTCCGCACATTGTGGCTTGTCGACCTTAGAAAACCCAAGGAGAATTTGGATGGTAGCTGAGGGAGTCCTGGAGTAGGGGGTGTCCGGATAGCCGAACTATCATCATCGGCCGGACTCCAAGACTATGAAGATACAAGATTGAAGACTTCGTCCCGTGTCCGGATGGGACTTTCCTTGGTGTGGAAGGCAAGCTTGGCAATACGGATATGTAGATCTCCTACCATTGTAACCGACTCTGTGTAACCCTAGCCCTCTCCAGTGTCTATATAAACCGGATGGCTTTAGTACGTAGGACGAACAACAATCATACCATAGGCTAGCTTCTAGGGTTTAGCCTCCTTGATCTCGTGGTAGATCTACTCTTGTAACACACATCATCAATATTAATCAAGCAGGACGTAGGGTTTTACCTGCATCAAGAGGGCCTGAACCTGGGTAAAACATCGTGTCCCTTGTCTCTTGTTACCATCCGCCTAGATGCACAGTTCGGGACCCCCTACCCGAGATCCGCCGGTTTTTACACCGACAGTAGCTCTCCACTCATCCATCTTGTCCTCGGCAAACGCCTTCGAACTATCGGTTTAGTTTGGCCAACTAGATTGGTTTTTCTTGCAATGGATAAGTGCTTAGCTTTGGATTCAATCTTGCGGTGTCCTCACCATGTGACACTAGGGGTAGCGAAGCACGTATTGTATTGTTGCCATGGAGGATAAAAAGACGGGGTTTACATCATATTGCTTGAGTTTATTCCTCTACATCATGTCATCATACTTAAAGCGTTACTCTGTTCTTCATGAAATTAATACTCTAGATACAGGCAGGAGTCGGTCGATGTGTAGAGTAATAGTAGTAGATGCAGGCACGAGTTGGTCTACTTGAAACAGACGTCATGCCTATATTACATAATCATAGCCTTAGATATCTTCATAACTTTGTGCTTTTCTATCAATTGCTCGACAATAATTTGTACACCCACCATATTATTTGCTATCTTGAGAGAAGCCTCTAGTGAAACGTATGGCCCCCGGGTCTATTTTCCATCATATAAGTTTCTGATCTACAATTTTGCAGTCTTTTACTTTCCGATCTATAAACCAAAAACCCCAAAAATATTTACTTTATCTTTTGTTAAGTTTTATCTATCTGTATTAGATCTCACTTGCAAGTGATCGTGAAGGGATTGACAACCCTTTATCGCATTGGGTGCAAGTCTTTGATTGTTTGCGCAGGAATTGGTGATTTGTGCGCTGTCTCCTACTGGATTCATACCTTGGTTCTCTAACTGAAGGAAATACTTATCTGGACTTTGTTGCATCACCCTTTCCTCTTCAAGGGAAAAACAACGCAAGCTCAAGAAGTAGTAGGAAGAATTTCTGGCATCGTTGCCGAGGAGATCTACGCCAAGTCAAGACATACCAAGTACCCATCATAAACTCTCATCTCTTGCATTACATTATTCGCCATTTGCCTCTCGTTTTCCACTCCCCCACTTCTAAAACTATTTTTGAAAATATTTTCCCTTTTCTTTCGCCCCTCTTCCGTTCGTCTTCTTTGTTGCTTTTTGTTTGCTCGTGTGTTGTAGAGTGCTTGCTTTGTCACAATGACTCATGAGAATACCAATTTGTGTGACTTTTCCCACACTAATAACAATGATTTTATTATTACTCCAATTGCTCCTTCCACTAGTGCCGGAATCTTATGAAATTAATGCCGCTTTGCTAAATCTTGTTATGAAAGATCAATTTTCCGACATTCCTAGTGAATATAGCACATCCCATCTGAATAATTTCGTTGAGTTGTGTGATATGCAAAAGAAGATGTGGATAGTGATATTGTTAAATTGAAGCTATTTTCGTTCTCACTTCGAGATCATGCTAAAACTTGGTTTTCATCTTTTCCTAAAAAAAGTATTGATTCATGGAATAAGTGCAAAGATACTTTTATTTCCATGTATTTTCCTCCCGCTAAGATCATCTCCCTTAGAAATGATATTATGAATTTTAAAACTTGATCATGAACATGTTGCACAATCTTTGGGAGAGCATGGAGTTGATGATACAAAATTGTCCTACTCATAGTTTGAATTTGTGGATGATCATACAACATTTTTATGCCGGATTGAGTTTAGCTTCTAGAAATATTTTAGATTCGGCCGTGTGGGTTACTTTCATGGAAATTACTCTAGGAGAAGCTACTAAACTCCTAGATAATATTATGGTTAATTATTCTCAATGGCATACCAAAAGATCTTCCGCTAGTAAAAAAAGTGCATGCGCATTGAAGAGATTAATGTTTTTAGTAGAAAGATGGATGAACTTATGAAATTATTTGCTAGCAAGGGTGGTCCTATTGATCCTAATGATATGCCTTTGTCTACCTTGATTGAGAATAATATTGAATCTATGGATGTAAATTTTGGTGGTACGAACAATTTTGGTAATAACACGTATATAGGTAATTTTAATCCTAGGCCGTTTCCTAGTAATTCCTCTAATAATTATGGTAATTCCTACAATAATTATTATGGAAATTATAATAATATGCCCTCTGATTTTGAGAATAGTGTTAAAGTATTTATGAGTTCGCAAAAGAATTTTCATGCTTTGGTTGAAGAAAAATTGCTTAAGATTGATGATTTGGCTAGGAACATGGATATAATTTCTCTTCATGTTGATTTTTTGAAAATTAGATCTATTACACCCAAGCATTATATCAATGAATCTCTAAAGGCTATGATAATCTCCATCGATGAGTGCAAAGAAAGAACCGCTAAGATGTGTGCTAAACGAGATTGGTTTGTAAAAGCGTGTTCTTCTAGTTTTTGCGAAAATAATGATGAAGATCTTAAAGTGATTGATGTGACTCCTATTGAATCTTTGTTTTCCAATATAAATCTTGATAAATATGACAATTGAGATGAGTCAACTTTAGTAAAAAGGCGTCCCAATGATTCGGAGTTTTTAGATCTTGATGCAAAAATTGATGGAAGTGGGATTGGAGAGGTCAAAACTTTAAGTAGCAACGAACCCACTCTTTTGGATTTCAAGGAATTTAATTATGATAATTGTTATTTAATAGATTATATTTCCTTGTTGCAATCCATGTTGAATTCTCCTCATGCTTATAATCAAAATAAAGCTTTTACTAAACATATCATTGATGCTATGATGAAATCTTTTGAAGAAAAGCTTGAATTGGAAGTTTCTATCCCTAGAAAACTTTAAGATGAGCGGGAACCTACTATTAAGATTAAGATTAAAGATTATGAGTGTCATGCTTTGTGTGATTTGGGTGCTATTGTTTCCATGATCCCAAAAACTTTATGTGATGTGTTAGGTTTCTGTGAATTATGATTGTTCTTTAAATTTGCATCTGGCGGATTCCACTATTAAGAAACCGATGGGAAGGATTAATTATGTTCTTATTGTTGCAAATAGGAATTATGTGCACGTAGATTTCATTGTTCTTGATATAGATTGCAATCCTACAAGTTCTATTATTCTTGGTAGACCTTTCCTTAGAACGATTGGTGCAATTATTCATATGAAAGAAGAAAACATTATATTTCAACTTCCCTTAAGGAAGGGCATGAAACACTTTCCTAGAAAGAAAATTAAATTGCCTTATGAATCTATTATGATAGATACTTATGGATTGCATACGAAACATGGCAATACCTAGATCTATCCATGTGTTTTTATGCCTAGTTAAGGGCGTTTTTGTTATTTGCTTTTTGGTTCTGTTTTTAATAAATAATTCATCTAGCCTCTGGTTAGATGTGTTTTTGTGTTGTAATTAGTGTTTGTGCCGAGTAAAACTTTTGGGATGGCTTACGGTGATAGTTGATTTGACCTTGCAGAAAAACAGAAACTTTTGCACCCAGCAAAATAATTTTCACAATTCATAGAAGCGTGCTTTTGATCTTATTTTTTTTGCACAAGATTGATATACAAATTGCCCGGGTGGTCCTGATTTTTTAGAATGTTTTGAGTGACAGAAGTATTCGAAGTTCCCTGATTGCTACAGACTATTGTGCTTTTGACAGATTCTATTTTCTATGTGTTGTTTGCTTACTTTGATGAATCTATGGGTAATATCGAGGGGTATGAACCATTGAAAAGTTGGAATACAGTAGATTTACACCAATATAAATAAAGAATGAGTTCACAACAGTACCAAAAGTGGTGATTTATTTTCTTATACTAACAGAGCTTATGAGTTTTTCTGTTGAGTTTTATGTTGTGAAGTTTTCATGTTTTGGGTAAGGATTTGATGGACTATGGAATAAGGAGTGGATAGAGCCTAAGCTTGGGGATGCCCAAGGCACCCCAAGGTAATATTCAAGGACAACCAAAAGACTAAGCTTGGGGATACCCCGGAAGGAATCCCCTCTTTCGTCTTCGTCTATCGGTAACTTTACTTGAGGCTATATTTTTATTCACCACATGATATGTGTTTTGCTTGGAGCGTCTTGTATGATATGAGTCTCTAATTTTTAGTTGGCCGCAATCATCCTTGCTGTACACATCTTTTGAGAGGGACACACATGAATCGTGATTTATTAGAATACTCTATGTGCTTCACTTATATCTTTTGAGCTAGGAAATTTTTCTCTAGTGCTTCACTTATATCTTTTTAGAGCACGATAGTGGTTTTACTTTATAGAAATTTTTGAACTCTCATGCTTCACTTATATTATTTTGAGATTTCATTTAAACAACATGGTAATTTGCTTTGGTTATGAATTTAGTCCTAATATGATAGGCATCCAAGACGGGTATAATAAAAAGTTTCATATAAAGTGCATTGAATACTATGAGATTTTGATTCCTTATGATTGTTTTGAGATATAGAGATGGTGATATTAGAGTCATTCTAGTGAGTAATTGTGAATTGGAAAAATACTTGTGTTAAAGTTTGTGATTCCCGTAGCATGCACATATGGTGAACCGTTATGTGATGAAGTCGGAGCATGATTTATTTATTGATTGTCTTCCTTATGAGTTGCGGTCGGGGACGAGCGATGGTCTTTTCCTACCAATCTATCCCCCTAGGAGCATGGCATAGTACTTTGTTTCAATGACTAATAGACTTTTGCAATAAGTATGTCAGTTCTTTATCACTAATGTTGAGTCCATGGATTATACGCACTCTCACCTTTCCACCATTGCTAGCCTCTCTAGTGTCGTGCAACCTTCGCCGGTACCATACACCCACCATATACCTTCCTCAAAACAGCCACCATACCTACCTATTATGGCATTTCCATAGCCATTCCGAGATATATTGTCATGCAACTTTCCACCATTCCGTTTTATTATGACACATTCCATCATTATCATATTTCTTTGCATGATCATGTAGTTGATATCATATTTGTGGCAAAGCCACCTTTCATAATTATTTCATACATGTCACTCGTGAGTCATTGCACATCCTGGTACACCGCCAGAGGCATTCATATAGAGTCATATTTTGTTCTAAGTATCGAGTTGTAATTCTTGAGTTGTAAGTAAAGAAAAGTGTGATGATCATCATTATTAGAGAATTGTCCAGGATGATGGAGACTACGATTCCCCCACAAGTCGGGATGAGACTTCGGACGAAAAAGAAAAAAAAAGAGGCCAAAGAAAGCAAACAAAAAAATGAAAGAAAAAGAGAGAATGGGCAATGTTACTATTCTTTTTTCCACACTTGTGCTTCAAAGTAGCACCATGATCTTCATAATAGAGAGTCTCCTATGTTGTCACTTTCATATACTAGTGGGAATTTTTCATTATAGAACTTTGCTTGTATATTCCAACAATGGGCTTCCTCAAATTACCCTAGGTCTTCATGAGCAAGCAAGTTGGATGCACACCCACTTAGTTTCTTTTGAGCTTTCATACGCTTATAGCTCTAGTGCATCCGTTGCATGGCAATCCCTACTCACTCACATTGATATCTATTGATGGGATTCTCCATAGCCCGTTGATACACCTAGTTGATGTGATACTATCTCCTGTTTTTTGTCTTCTCCACAACCACCATATTCTATTCCATGTATAGTGGTATGACTATGGCTCACGCTCATGTATTGCGTGAAAGTTGAAAAGGTTTGAGAACACCAAAAGTATGAAACAATTGCTTGTCTTGTCATTGGGGTTGTGCAAGATTTAAATACTTTGTGTGATGAAGATGGAGCATAGCCAGACTATATGATATTGTAGGGATAAACTTTCTTTGGCCATGTTATTTTGAGAAGACATAATTTCCTTGTTAGTATGCTTGAAGTATTATTGTTTTTATGTCAATATTAAACTTTTGTTTTGAATCTTATGGATCTGAACATTCATGCCACAATAAAGAAAAAATACATGGATAAATATGTTAGGTAGCATTCCACATCAAGAATTCTATTTTTGTCATTTACCTACTCGAGGACGGGCGGGAATTAAGCTTGGGATGCTTGATACGTCTCCACCGTATCTAGCATTTTTTATTGTTCCGTGCTATTATATTATCGGTTTTCGATGTTTTATATGCATTAATATGCTATTTTATATTATTTTTGGAACTAACCTATTAACCTAGATCCTAGTGCCATTTTCTGTTGTTCCTTGTTTTTGAGCTTCGAGCAAAAGGAATACCAGACGGAGTCCGAACGGAATAAAACCTTTACGATGATTTTTCTTGGACCAAAACACACCCCGGAGACTTGGAGATGAAGTTAGAAGAGCCGCGAGTCGGCGGCAAGGGGTGAGGGCGCGCCCAGGGGGTAGGGCATGCCCCCTGCCTTGCCGCCTCCTCGGGACTCCTCTGACCTAACCCTTGGCCCTATATATTCACATATATTCCTGAACCACCAGAAGCATCCACGAAAACAATTTTCCACCACCACACTCTTCTGCTCCGATGAGATCCCATCTTGGGCCTTTTTCGGAATCCTGCCGGAGGGGGATTCGATCACAGAGGGCTTCTACATCAAATGTATTGCCCTTCCGATGAAGCGTGAGTAGTTTACCACAGACCTATGGGTCCATAGCAAGTAGCTAGATGGCTTCTTCTCTATCTTTCATTCTCAATACCATGTTCTCCTCGATGTTGTTGGAGATCTATCTGATGTAATATTCTTTTGTGGTGTGTTTGTCGACATCCGATGTATTGTGGATTTATGATTAGCTTATCTAGGAATATTATTTGAAACTTCTCTGAATTATTTTATGCATGATTTGATATCTTTGTAATTCTCTTCGAACTATTGGTTTAGTTCGGCCAACTAGATTGGTTTTTCTTGCAATGGGAGAAGTGCTTAGCTTTGGTTCAATCTTGCAGTGTCCTCACCCATTGACAGTAGGGGTAGCTAGGTACGTATTGTACTGTTGCCATCGAGGATAAAAAGATGGGGTTTACATCATATTGCTCCAGTTTATTCCTCTACATCATGTCATCTTACTTCAAGCGTTACTCTGTTCTTCATGAAATTAATACTCTAGATGGAGGCAGGAGTTAGTCGATGTGTGGAGTAATAGTAGGAGATGCAGGCAAGAGTCGGTCTACTTGACACGGGCGTGATGCCTATATTACATAATCATTGCCTTAGATATCGTCATTACTTTGCGCTTTTCTATCAATTGTTCGACAGTAATTTGTTCACCCACCGTATTATTTGCTATCATGAGAGAAGCCTCTAGTGAAACCTATGGCCCCCAGATCTATTTTCATCATATAAGTTTCCGATCTACTATATTGCAATCTTTTACTTTCTGATCTATAAACCAAAAACCCCAAAAATATTTACTTCATCTATTGTTTAGTTTTATCTATCTCTATCAGATCTCACTTTTGTAAGTGACCGTGAAGGGATTGACAACCCCTTTATCGCATTGGGTGCAAGTGTTTAATTGTTTCTGCATGTATTGGTGATTTGTGCGTTTTATCCTACTGGATTGATACCTTCGTTCTCCAACTGAGGGAAATACTTATCTCTACTTTGCTGCATCACCCTTTCCTCTTGAAGGGAAAAACCAATGCAAGCTCAAGAAGTAGCTAGCATAGGTATGAAGAACAAACTTGACCTAAACTATGAAAAACTAGAAAATCTCATCGAGCAACCTGGGAATCTGTTACCACTTGATAGCGGCAAAGGTGTCCCGCATTTTGATGAGAAGGTGAATATCGTCTCGGAGGAGTAGACTTTGACAATCCGACTACGAACGTGTAAGGACGCCGCGCCTTAGCAATCGCTAAACCAACTCCGAGAGGTTATTGACCACGCCGGAGGACGATCAACCTGACCACGAAGGTCTATTTCCTGCAAGTAAACAGAGAACAAGCAAGAAACTAAGATTGCAATATGGATATTGCGAATATAAGATGAAAGATTTATTGATCAAGGTGGGTTTCTATGACGTCTTGGTCCAGTGATTGATCACAAACGAAGTACGTGAAGTTGCAGCTATGGCGAACTTTTAATATAAACAAAACCCAAAGTCTAAACGGTGTCGTAAGGGCTGTATATATGGAGGGAGAGGGGGGGGGGGATTTTGTGGCCCATGGAGAAGGGGTCTGAAACCAACCCTAACTGTTGTTTCCCCACACATACGGACTCTAAAAACAGCCAAGGAAGTTGTATTTCGAAATTACATGGGCCTGGCCCAAAAAGAAGGTGGCGCAACACCTAAAATAAGCTATGGACAAAAGTTATGAAGGGGCATCTTATATATTTCATCCATGTCCTTGTAGGTCATCACGAAGGCTTCAAAGTGCTCAAATATGCACTAGAAATGCCATTCTGGATCCTTTCATGTGTGCCTTCATCTCCATGCTTGATCCTGCTCCAGTGTTCATCAATATTGTCCATGCTAGGCCCTTCATTAGTAATCAACACAAATGTATCCAATTTAGGCAGCATTATATTCTGTTGAACATTAGAACTGTCACTCAGAAATGAAAGTACCTGGTAATTCAATTGGCGTGCGTGAGCTCTAGTAATTGGTCCAGTATGTATAGCAGCAGGGGTTGTGGATGTAACAATGGTACTGATGTCCTCATCATTACGTGTGTTGCATTGCCAGACTACAATTAGGACCATGTATGTATTGTGAAGTAGATTGCCATGGTATAGTAGCCAATGTTTAAATGAACTAGCTCAACACCATTATACACCCAATCTTTGTTGTTGAGACGAAATTTGATGGTTGTGTGCTCGACCTCATTGATTGTTGAAATAGCCTACCAAAATTTAGCACTCAATATGTTTGCTGAATTAACTTTACATATATTTCGTTACTTAGATCTGCTTGCCCAAATATCTTGCTATAGCTTTAGACATCGACCTAGGTATGTTTTCTAGACATTACAAAAATATATATATGTTTTTCCTGTAATATGTAGTAGAAGAACTAATTTGTATGTCTAACACATGGACATGACTTGGATAACTTCTACTCAAAGATTCTCCCCTGCATATGTCGAGGGGGTTGAAAACTTCATGAACTTTATCAGAGCTGAGTGCGGTGGTCCCAAATCAGATGTGCTCTGCCCGTGTAGTAGTTGTATGAATTTAGTTTCAAGGCCCAGTCAACTATGCAAAATCATGTACACTTGTATGGGATGTCGGTCACATATACCAGGTGGGTTCATCATGGCGAAGCTGTGAACGTCAATGTTACTGACTATGTGGAAGCAGCATATCACCGTCTTGATTTACCTGATGCTTAGGATGAACAGGGGAGGAGGAGGTGGCGGTGGAGCCAGTGATTTGACAAACATTGAAGTAATGCTATGAAATGCTCATGCATTTTGAGAACTTTCACCTGCACAAGAAAAATAGTGGGCACGCATGTTGGAGAGAGTAAAATGAAGAATTTTCTTCGTGCAATTGGAATTGGATATGGCATGACCCATGTTTGTAATAATAATTGTGTTCTATTCCAGAAGGATTATGCCAACTTAAGTGAATGCCCAAAATGCAAATCATTAAGATGGAAAGATGGCGATGCTGTAAAGAGGATTCCTCATAAGGTTCTGAGACATTTTCCAATTATTCCAAGATTGTATAGGATGTTTCATGATGCTCAAACAAGAGACGATGTACAGTGGCTATCGATGGAACAAACATGTGTGTTAGCTGCCCTGACTTACGCACAGATGAGTTACAGATCCTTCGGCAAATATCAAGTTTCATACATCAACAAGACGAGAGAAGCTCCTCTTGTGAGATCAAGGAGCCCATTTAAGAAGATCCAAGATTGGAAGAAAGTATAAAGATCCACAACGCAAGCAAACAATGCCCGGCATAAGCGAGATGGCAAGTAACTGCCCAGCAAGCCCCTCATGGGCGGAGTTGCCACCAATCGCCAGTGCTCCACCTCTCTGGCCAGCTGGCTGCTGATTAGTGAGGTGTTGAACCCGCAGGTGATTAGGTAGAGGCAAGCCATACATGTCAGCTCGCTGGGAAGGAGGATTACCTTTTTTGACATTCGTCCAAATGGTGTGTCCCGTTAATAATAGGTAGGTGGATAAGCGGTGCATCACCATTGCTGGGGTTCACCCTCCACACGACACCTAGCAGTGCCTTTAATGCACTTTTGTCCTAACTAGCAGAGTTAGGTATGATAGATCTCCATCAATCTATTCACCCAGAAATGACTATTCTGCCACTATGGTTACCCCTTGAGCTATAAAAGGAGGGTCGAGGCGACCTTTACAGGGGTTCGCAACCTAGCAACACACACGCATAGGTATACAGGCAGATGCTCCCTCCAAGTAACTTGCCAGGAGAAAGCCCTCCATGTACTTTTGTTCCTCATTCACCCAATAAATAAAAGCAGGAGTAGGGTTTTATGCTTCTTAGCGACCCGAACCTGGGTAAAAATTGCAGTGTCTCTTGTTCTGGTTGCTCTTCGCGCCATCGGCTGTCGGTGTTCTAGGAATGGGGGTCCCAAGACTTGCCTGCCTGCGGCCTGCAGTGTGGCTCAGCAAGTGGCCCAGTACGGCCCGTCTTCATCAACCCTAGTTCAAGACCCTCGCGAGGGGCCAAGCATCGCGGGGCGAACGATGCAAGGCCTCCTCAGGGGTGGCCTCACCAGGCACACTCGCGAGGAGGCGGAGAAATCAAGGCAAGGGGTGCCTCGCGAGGTGCGCATGATGCAAGCCATGACGATCGAGACCAGGGGGGCGCCAGCCTGCGCAGAATTCTCATTTCCTATTTGGTGCAAAGGGTGCAAGCACAGGCGCGGAGTACCGAGGCATCAGGCAAAGCTTTCCATATCGGTGCAACAAGACCAAGACTAGTAGGACGGCAGGACGGAGGTCACCATGGAGCCCAAGATGGCGTCACCACGAGCACCTTTGGCAGTCGAAGACCACCTTTAGTCAGGATAGCTTGTCCTAGTTATCCCCTTTTAAAATGTCCATTGTTGGCTCCCTTCCCGCTCAATATTTGGGAAGAGGACCAGGGCCTCTATAAATAGGGCCAGCCACCATAGTAGGGGTCAATCGGATCCGAACCTAGCTCATCTACACATCACCACAAGAACACCTCTCCCATGAGGTTGTTCTTCCTCTGTACTGTTCATCATCAGCCCAAGAGGCAATCCACCACACCACACACTGGATTAGGGTATTACACCACAACGGTGGCCCGAACCAGTATAAACCTTGTGTCTCTTGTGTTGTTCATCGTTTTAGCTTATAATTGCGGTGAGGTTGTGGGCGTGTTTCCGTAGGGACAAGATCTTCGTGCGCACCCCAGAGTTCGAACCTTAAGGATTTTGCGGGAACCTGATATCCGACATTTGGCATGCTAGGTAGGGGTGCACGGAAATCTTTTCTGCTGATCTGCGTCCCATCGCTTCGTCGCATCCATGGCAGACGCTCACCGAGCTCGCGTAGAGCGCCGGGCTGCTCTCGCCTCCCACGTCACCCAGACGGCTCCCATCGGTGGGCCTCCTCATCGTTCTCCGTCGCCTGCCGCCAACGCCGCCACCAGCCCAGCTGGGAACAAGCAGCAAGCGTCTTCGTTGCACCCCTCTGTGCGGCGGGAAGGCCGCACCCCCACTCTGTCGCTGACCCCAGCTGGTTCATCGTCTCACGCTCGTCACACCCCCACGGACACGTAGGCCGCGTTTCTCCTGGCACGTGAGCTCCTGTACTACCGCCCCGTCGACGACTTCTACGAAGAATGGCTCGCTCGCATCACCGAGCTCGTCAGCGCCGCAGGGGGCTTTCCCGCGTTGTTCCTCTCGCTGCCTCGCCCTTTGTCATGCATGGGCTACGCGGCTCAGGGAGCGCCTCCGCCACCTCCTCCCCAAGAAGGCGCCCTGGCTCCGAGGCGCGCGGCCCCTGGATGTGACCCACCGCGTACGGTGCCTGCGAGGCAAAAAAGAAGCTGCCAAGAAATCCCTCAGCCTCAAGAAGGCGCTCACGTGCTTCTTCCACCAGGACGACAAGACTGCATCCCTGCACCAGCATGCCATGACCCCCGCGCTGCCCCTGGCGGCGGTGCGTGGGAACCATCAAGAGCAAGCCGCGTGTCTGCAAAGGGCTCCGGTGGCCACATCAGGTTGTCGCGCCTTCAGCACAGAGCTGTGTAGTATTGCCTGGCCCAACAAGTTCAAGCCGGACCTACCTCCTCGCTACGACGGTACTGCCGACCCCGCGGAGTTCCTGCAGCTCTATGAGTTGGGCATCGAGGCAGCCAACGGAGATGAAAAGGTCATGGCGAACTGGTTTCCCATGGCGCTCAAGGATGGTGCCCGCACCTGGCTCCTGAACCTGCCTCCCAGTTCGATCTCCTCTTGGGACGAGATGAGTAGCCGCTTCATCACCAACTTCCAGGGCACTCGCGACCGCCCCCCGGCCACGGGTGACCTGCGCCGCATCAAGCAGCAGCCTGGAGAGACCCTGCAGAAATACATCCAGCGTTTCAACAGCGCCCGCCTCAAGATCCCCAAGGTGACGGACGAGGCCATCATCTTGGCGTTTTCTGATGGCATCCATGATGTCAATATGAAGGAGGAGCTCGCCATCCACGAGGATCTATGCACATCTCTGGAGCTGTTCAACCTAGCGATCTAGTGCGCAAGAGCTGAGGAAGGATGCCTCTCCCTCCTCGAGCTTCCAGCTGCTGACCCAGAAGAGAAGAAGGCCAAGGCCAAGGACGTGAAGCGCAAAGGAGCAGCTGCGCTCGCAGCAGAACCAGACACGAAGCATGGGAGGGACCAGCCAGAGTCGTCCAAGGGCAGCCGATTCTGCACCTACCACAACCTCCAGAGCCACAACACCAACGAATGCTAGGAGGTCAGGGCCGTCCGGGAAGGATGCTTCGGTCGACGCCCCGAGCGCAATGACTGGGGATACGACCAAGGAGGAGGCCGAGGCTGAGGACGATGGGACGACCGAGGCCCTCCCTAGGAGTGGCATGACCGACCTCGTGAGGATAGCTGGCAGGACCAGTGATAACCCACAAGTGTAGGGGATCGCAACAGCTTTCGAGGGTAAAGTATTCAACCCAAATTTATTGATTCGACACAAGGGGAGCCAAAGAATATTCTTGAGTATTAGCAATTGAGTTGTCAATTCAACCACACCTGGATAACTTAGTATCTGTAGCAAAGTATTTAGTAGCAAAAGTGGTATGATAATAAAGGTAACAGTAGCAAAAGTAAAGATAATTGTTTTTGTGCTTTTGTAGTAATTGTAACAGTAGCAACGGAATAGTAAATAAGCAAAGAACAATATATGAAAAGCTCGTAGGCAATGGATCAGTGATGGATAATTATGCCGGATGCGATTCCTCATGTAATAGCTATAACATAGGGTGACATAGAACTATCTCCAATTCTTCAATGTAATGTAGGCATGTATTCCGTAAATAGTCATACATGCTTATGGAAAAGAACTTGCATGACATCTTTTGTCCTACCCTCCCGTGGCAGCAGGGTCCTAGCAGAAACTAAGGGATATTAAGGCCTCCTTTTAATAGAGAACCAGAACAAAGCATTAGCACATAGTGAATACATGAACTCCTCAAACTACGGTCATCACCGAGAAGTATCCCGATTATTGTCATTTCGGGGTTGTCGAATCATAACACATAATAGGTTACTATAGACTTGCAAGATAGGATCAAGAACACACATATATTCATGAAAACATAATAGGTTCATATCTGAAATCATGGCACTTGGGCCCTAGTGACAAGCGTTAAGCATAGCAAAGTCATAGCAACATCAATTTCAGAAAATAGTGGATACTAGGGATCAAACCCTAACAAAACTAACTTGATTACATGGTAAATCTCATCCAACCTATCACCGTCCAGCAAGGCTATGATGGAATTACTTTCGCACGGCGGTGAGTGAGGGAGTCCTGGACTAGGGGTTGTTCGGATAGCCGAACTATCATCATCGGCCGAACTCCAAGACTATGAAGATACAAGATTGAAGACTTCGTCCCGTGTCCGGATGGGACTTTCCTTGGCGTGGAAGGCAAGCTTGGCGATACGGATATGTAGATCTCCTACCATTGTAACCGACTCTGTGTAACCCTAGCCCTCTCCGGTGTCTATATAAACCGGATGGCTTTAGTCCGTAGGACGAACAACAATCATACCATAGGCTAGCTTCTAGGGTTTAGCCTCCTTGATCTCGTGGTAGATCTACTCTTGTAACACACATCATCAATATTAATCAAGCAGGACGTAGGGTTTTACCTCCATCAAGAGGGCCCGAACCTGGGTAAGACATTGTGTCCCTTGTATCCTGTTACCATCCGCCTAGACGCATAGTTCGGGACCCCCTACCCGAGATCCGCCGGTTTTGACACCGACATTGGTGCTTTCATTGAGAGTTCCTCTGTGCCGTCGCAATCTGGAAGGATGCATTTTCCCATCTTTAAAGACGGCGCCGTCGTCAAGGGAGCTTTGCCCGCCGTCCAAACTATCCGGCTAGGTGGTTTTCTTATGACCGCCTGTTCGGGCACCACCACGATGATGACCTCTCAGGTCATCAAAAGCGATCGTCACGTCAGCTCGGAATTCGCCGAGCAGCTAGATCCGATTGAGCTCTCCTCCATAAACGAGCTCTTGGATCGCATCGCCGCCCTAGGAGTCGCTACAGGCTACGATCAGATTGGTCTTAAAACCGATCTGAGAGAAATTAACTCTCCCCAGGCTACCCACCACGTTGTTGTGGTAGAGGAACAATGCGACGACTCTTCTTCTATGTTAAAAACCAGCTATGTCCGGATTCCCGATCCCTCCATGCCGGATTCCCGTGGAGGGACGGACGTCAATCAAATATTGAACCTAAAGTCAGGCATCAGACCAGATTTGTCGGAAAACATCCAACAAACCAAGCTTCCAAATCCGGAAACCTCTTGGCCTTTGAGCCTCAGATCGGGCGGGGTTCCGAACTTAATTCCACCCGCCCACCCAAACATAACCGATCTATCTCAAATACGGCAAGATCCCAATGAAACAGTACATCATTACTGGGCCAGATTCCTCCTGGTTATGAACAGGATAAAGGACTGCCGTGAAGAAAGCGCAATTTCAATTTTCTGCAACAGTTGCATGGACAAGGGATTCATGAACGCCATAAGTCGTCGCGAAGTTACACGCTTCGCTGACCTAGCGACCATTGTACAAAAATACTGTGCGATGGAGAGCACCTGGAAAACCAAAACCAGGTTTTGGGACAATCCGGCCCTGAATACAACCCTAGTCCAAAATAAAAGGGTGTGTCATACTCAAGCACCTGGGTTAAAAACCAAAAAGCAAAAACCCCCTAAAGGGCACGGAACCGTACTGGAGGGATGGCTCAACGGACCCTGCAAAATCCACAGTACGGAGGGCGCCACTCCAACACATAGCCTCCGAGCATGTTGGATACTACGGCAGGTGGCCAAAAGTGGCGAAGGCTTTCTAGCCCCGGGCAACCAGCCCAGGAGTACCAGTACGGTATTAACAGTCTTCGAGACTTTCGCGTCAAATAACATGCGGAAGCGAACAATCCGCAGCCTCGCCGAAGTCTACCAAGTAGCAACAACAAATCCATGGAGCGACACGGCCATCACCTTGAATGCTAGCGATGAGCCTAAATTCCGAACAGCTCGAGCACCAGCCGCATTGGTCCTCAATCCGATAGTGGACGACTTTCGTCTTACCAAGGTACTCATGGATGGCGGTAGCGGATTAAACCTCATCTACGAGGAAACCCTTCAAAAAATGGAAATTGACTGGAGCCGCATTGAGCGAAGCAGCACAACCTTCAGGGGAATAATCCCTAGTCGAGAAGTACGCTGCACATGAAAAATCACACTAGACGTAGTGTTCGGCTCGCCGGACAATTACAGGTCCGAAGAGGTCACGTTGCAAGTGGCCCCATTCGGCAGCGGATATCACGCCTTGTTAGGGCGAGAGGCATTCACAATCTTCCAAGCTATACCCCATTACAGGTACATGAAGCTCAAAATGCCCGGGCCCAATGGAATAATCACTCTCACCAGTGATCCAGATATAGCACTCCACGCTGAAAATAAGACAGCCGCACTAGCCCTAGAGGCATTATCCGAAGCCCTAGCGGCAGAGGAACTTACTGCGCTGCGCTCCATGGTGGATAGGGACGATGTGATACTCGATAAGAGGTCCAAGTCCACCTCCTTTAAACCAGCGGACGAAGTAGTCAAATTCCAGGTCCATCCAACGGACCCCACAAAGACGGCCTCCATCAGGGCACAATTGAATACTAATGTAGAAGCCGCACTACGAGAATTCCTTCGGGAAAATTGGGACATTTTCTCCTGGCATCCTTCAGATATGCCAGGAATCCCACGCAGACTGGCAGAACACAGCCTAAGCATCCGAAAAGGATTCAAGCCAGTCAAACAGGCTCTTCGACGACTTTCCGAACCCAAAAGACAGGCAATGGGAGAGGAGCTAGCCAAACTCTTAGAAGTCGGATTCATTAGAGATATAAAACATTCGGACTGGCTAGCCAACCTGGTAATGGTACCAAAAAAGGACAAATCCTGGCGCCTTTGTGTCGATTTCAAAGACCTTAACAAGGCCTGTCCAAAGGACCCTTTCCCCCTCCCTCGCATCGACCAAATCATCGATGCTACCGCAGGGCACGATTCATTGTGCTTCCTCGATGCATACTCTGGATACCATCAAATCAAGATGGCGGAAAAAGACCAGGCCGCAATGGCATTTATTACTCCATACGGACCATTCTGCTTCAACACAAAGCCCTTCGGACTCAAAAACGCCGGTGCAACATATTAGCGCATGATTCAGACATGTCTGGCCACCCAGATAGGCAAAATAGTAGAGGCATACGTAGACGATGTGGTCGTCAAGACCAAACACGTCGAAACTCTAGTAGACGACTTGAGGGTGACATTCGACAACCTCCGAGCATATGAGATTAAGCTCAACCCGGAAAAATGTGTTTTCGGCGTACCAGCCGGAAAGCTCTTGGGCTTCATTGTATCCGGTAGAGGAATTGAAGCAAACCCAACCAAGATCCGAGCTCTGTCACAATTGGATATCCCAAAAGACCTCAAGCAAATACAAAAACTAACTGGATGCGTGGCGGCTCTAAGCCGCTTCATCTCCCGTTTGCGAGAAAAGGCACTACCCCTCTATCGCCTCCTCCGGCGCACTGAACATTTCGAATGGACGGATGCTGCCACGGCCGGACTCGAAGAAATTAAGGCCGTATTGGCAACAAATCCGGTCCTGGCCGCGCCCAACCTAGGCGAACCGATGTTATTATATATCGCAGCAACACATCAAGTTGTCAGCGCGGTACTCGTCGTCGAATGAGAAACAGAAGGGCACAAATTCCCTCTTCAAAAACCAGTGTACTACGTATCCACTGTCTTAACTCCATGCAAGCCCCGGTACCCACACTATCAAAAGATAGCGTATGCGGTGTTCATGGCATCCCGGAAGCTGTGACACTACTTTCAAGAGTGTTCCATAATGGTGGCCTCCGAAGTACCTCTCAACGACATTATAAACAATCGCGATGCGACGGGCAGGATTGCAAAATGGGCCATTGAGCTCTTACCATTTGATATAACCTACAAACCACGGCGAGCTATCAAGTTGCATGTACTGGCTGACTTCATCGCCGAATGGACCGAAGCCGAACTCCCTAAAGAGTATGGCGCATACTCCAAATGTATCATGCATTTCGACGGCTCCAAAATGTTGGCTGGCTTGGGGGCTGGCGTCGTCTTGACGTCCCCAACCGGAGACACAGTCCAATACGTGCTTCAAATAATGTACATGGACTCCAACAATGCAGCCGAATACGAGGCCCTTCTACATGGCCTCCGGATGGCAATCTCCATGGGTATTCAACGCCTAGAGGTGCGCGGGGATTCAAACCTCGCAATATCCCAAGTAAATGGAGACTTTGACGCCAAGGATCCAAAAATGGCAGCCTACCGTAACGCCGTCGTAAAAATGTCAGCCCGGTTCGAAGTACTCGAATTCCACCATGTAGCCCGGGATAATAACCAGGCAGCAGACGTGTTGGCACGCATCGGCGCGAAACGCGACGCCGTCCCTCCAAACATCTTCCTGGAGCGGCTCTTTAAGCCATCCGTATTATGGGAAGAGGAGTCCGGAAATAACAATCCGGAACCAACTGCATCACCTAACACAGAACATTCTGACACAATCGATGGCTCAGCCAATGAAATAACAGATTCAGCCCACGAAATACTGGCAGTAATTGCCCCATGGACAGAACCATTCCTAGCCTACTTAATCAGGCAGGAACTTCCCGAAGACCAAAATGAGGCCCGCTGCATAGTTCGGCGATCTAAAGCCTACAAGGTCCATGAGGGAGAACTTTATAAGAAAAGCACGACCGGAGTCCTTCAAAGGTGTATCTCCGAAGAGGAAGGGCGAAATCTCCTGGATGAAATTCACGCCGGACTCGGCGGGCACCATGCCGCCGCCCGGGCCCTTGTAGGCAAGGCCTTCTGTACAAGATTTTATTGGCCGACCGCCCGGGCAGATGCTCAGGACTTAGTCCAACGATGCGTCGGTTGCCAGCTCTTTGCTAATCAGAGCCACATGCCACCCACCGCCCTCAAAACTATACCCATCACTTGGCCGTTCACAGTCTGGGGCCTTGACATGGTTGGGCCCCTTAAAGGGGGAACCCACAAGCACAAATACTTATTGGTCATGGTGGATAAATTCACCAAATGGATAGAGGCCAAGCCGGTTAAAACGGCAGAATCCGGACCTGTCATAGACTTCATATCCGGGGTAGTACACCATTTTGGCGTCCCACACAGCATCATCACTGATAACGGCACGAATTTCACGGCCAATGAGGTGAAACTCTGGTGCAAAAACATGGGCATCAAGCTCGACTACGCTTCAGTCGACCACCCTCAAACTAACGGTCAAGTGGAACGAGCAAATGGTCTAATCATGAGCGGCATCAAACCCAGATTAGTGCGGTCCCTCATGGAATCTAACACGCACTGGGTAGAGGAGCTCGACTCCGTACTCTGGGGGCTGCATACCATGCCAAACCGCACAACCGGATTCACACCATTTTTTATGGTATACGGCGCTGAGGCAGTTTTGCCCTGCGATATAATTCATGACTCAGCTCGCTTGCGCATGTATGAGGAGAGAGAAGCCGAGTTGGATCGGCGGGACAGTTTGGACGCTTTAGAGGAGGAGCGCGACGTGGCAAAATCCCGTTCGGCATTCTATCAACTGTAGGCTCGAAGATATCAAAGTAGGGAAGTACGGGCCAAAACTTACAATGTTGGCGAGCTAGTTCTATGCCTGCCGGACAAGAAAAAGGACAAACTTAATCCCAAATGGGAAGGTCCCTTCATCATCGACCAAGTCCTTACCGGCGGTGCATACCGTCTACGCAACGCATCTGACAACCGACTCGAGCCAATCCCATGGAACGCAGCCCATCTTCGAAGATTTTATGCCTAGCGCCGGACTCAGGGTTCGTCTCCTTCCTCCGTCCACCTTTCGTATTTTTTCGCTGTCTTTGTTTCCCCCCCTTTTTTTCCTCCCCCTTTCAGTAGAAGCCTCTTTAGGGCTGATCTGTGCTTTGTTCGCACTCACTCGATGTGCTACTCGCACTCGTTATACCTGGGGGCTTCTTTAACAGAAGCTTATTTGTATGGGCTTCATGCCCAACACATGTGTCACACTTCCGCATGTGCCTTTTGATGACCATTATATGCATCGATATGACTTAAGTTTTGGCCAAGCCGGGTTGCCTGGCTCTTGTGCTTACCCCTACGTTCCCGATTGTTCGGCTAGGAGGTAAAGGGAGCACCTCTGCGATTGTTACTGCCGGGTCAGCCGGATGTGTACCTCAGACTGGGTGAAGCCGAAGGCTAGTGTTCTTAAGGGAATATTCGGTCGGTGACCTGAAAGATGATTTATTACTTACTTATTTATCTACCCCCAGATGCTTTTTCTGCTATTTTCGCAGTCCGGACATGCACTTTAGGGCATGCCTCCCAGGGAAAGGAACCCTTAATGGAACTATTCTCCCTGGAAGATGTTTCTTACTAACCATGTAATATAATATAGCTAGTTGGGCACTTGTCTGATAAAGCAATTATGACCCCTACGCCTTGTCTCCATGCATGCCCCGGTTCTTTTATAACCGTAAGGGTATTCGGACACACTCCGGACTGTTGGGTCCCGAGGTTGAAGCGAAAAGGTCCGCAAAGGCAAACGATCTACAATCCGGCTAGAAGGCATTTTACATGTCATTTTAAAATTACATCGTCAAACTGACTGATTGTACTCCTCTTCAATCCCATCTAACATGCTGTCTAATTTACAGTCCTGTTGGGAATATTTCGCGGCCAATTCTACTTGGCCATACATCAGGCTCACAGGGATCTCCTTCCCATCGGGCCCCACAGGTCTGACCTCGGCCATGTGGTTTGGGTCAGCCTTCGGGTACCGCGTCTTCACCATGGCCTAGGCCTCCCTAGCGCCCTGACGGCAAGCTGATATCTTCCACAGACGGAGACGCCGCCGTACTCCCTGAAGCTTCTCAGCAAGCCCTCCAAGGCCCTCGGGTAGGGAGATGGAAGGCCATAGGGCCTGAACGACGCCGCTCATCGCCTGCCGAACACGTTCGTGCAGTTGCAGCAGCTCGGGAAGAGGGTCTCCCATGGAACAAGGCATCTCCTTCGCCGAACGATCCGTGAGCACACCTACAGACACATTTCTGTCAATCGACTTCCTCGCCGAACTCTTCTTTTCAAAAGAGTTTGCTCAAGCACTTACTATAAATGTTGTGACGAAGCCGCCGATTCTCCTTTATGGAGTTAGACAGCTGGACCCGAACATCTTTTCAAAATATCAATTACCAGAGGGGGTCTCTGTGGCTCCCCCGGCAGCGGCTAGTGCGGCCTCAAGTTGAGCCTTGCATTCTTGAAGCTCCTGGGAAAGGTGGGTATTCTTCTCGGTAAGATCCTGCATAACAAATGATCCTTAAATCAGTTAGTTTAACTTTTTTAAGTCTCGGGGGCTACTGTCATATATAACTATTAAAATTCCTCACCCGTATGTCTTTTACATACTGCTCTGTGGCTCTGGTTAAACCATCTTGAGCAGCACGGAGGTGCGCGTCTCCCGCATTAAAGGCATTCAGCGCCTCTGGGGAGAAACACGCATCACGAAGAACTATCCGACGATGCCTGTGATTCATGGCGCTCTCCACCTCAGACCTGGTGGCGGACAACCTGTCGGCATCCTCCATTGGAGGAGCATCCGGCTCGCGCCTTGCGCTCGCCTCCCCCTCCGGACCAGGCGTTGGAGCCTGGCTGGCGGAGGCTTGGTTGGCACCCTCTCCGGACTCAGTCCAGCGAGCGCTCTTTCTCCTGGAAGAATCATGAGCATTAATATACCTCCCAGGAGTCTTTCCCTTAAAAGACAATGGTGCACCATACCTTTGCGTCGACGTTTCTATTCGCGCCGCACTCCTCTTCCACCTGCTAGGCCGCATTGGCCTCGTTTGGTTAGTTGCCGTGGGCTCGGCTTCCCGCCGTAAAGGCACCTCCTGCGAAGCACCATTGGTACGCGGTGGTCAGAAATAAGCATTAAAAAAGTAACGGTGTCAGGACTTCAGTCGTACTCACCTGGGAAGCCGGACATAAACCGGGGTAGTCAGCCGTAATGGCGACTAAAGCATTGTCTATGCTAAGCTGGTGGAACACCCCGTCAATCAAATCCACCTTTATGTCCGGATCCTCTTCGGAGGCCGGATCAAGGGATCTTCCCGGATCCTCGGGTTGTGGAGTTGGGCTTTCTATGCCCGCCACATCCCGGCGTATTTCCTGCGCCGAAATCATAAAGTAAGACACTTATCTTTGAAAGCACGGATCAGATATATAAGCGTCCGCTTACCCAGCTCTGAGGGTTATTCATGGAGAATCCATTCAATGGATTCGTGCGGAGGAAGTCCTCCTTCTCCCCCTTGTACAAGCCGGACAGGATCGTCACCAGATCGGCGGCCGATCCCGGCCCCGTGCGGCCACGACGGGTGGCGTCATTCTCCCCGTTGAAATCCCACATGGGGTGGGCTCTATATTGGAACGGCTGCACCCCTCGCATAATGGATGTGGCCATGACTCCAATCATGGTTAATCCGGAATGGGCTAGTAACCGTATCTGGCCCATCAGATAGTGGACGCTCCTGTCATCTTCCCGTTGAGGGCTCCGTGGGCGCCAACTCAGGCGTTTCTTCAGAGGAGCGTTGCTAAACTCCGGGAGGCCAATCCGAACTGGATCCAGTAGCGGGGCGTCTTCCATATAGAACCACTCCGAAGGCCAGTCTTCGGACGCCTTCTTCGGGGTTCCGGATAGATATCCGGTCCCGTGATGCGCCATATTTAGGCTCCGCCCACTTGATATATCGACCCCTCGTGAGAACGGGGTACGAGGCAAAACAGCCTCTTCCACAGTGCAAAATGGGGCTCGATGCCCAAGAATAGCTCGCAAAGAGCTACAAAGCCTGCGATGTGCAAAATGGAGGCAGGCGTAAGGTGGTGAAGTT
Organism: Triticum dicoccoides; assembly: GCF_002162155.2. Lineage (NCBI taxonomy): Eukaryota > Viridiplantae > Streptophyta > Magnoliopsida > Poales > Poaceae > Triticum > Triticum dicoccoides. The sequence goes on along the minus strand of NC_041381.1, from coordinate 265,025,741 downwards.
GGAGTCCATAGAACTCCAGGAGCCTCCGGAGAAACGGATGTATGGGAAATCCGAGTCCCCTTATTAGGTAGGGACGAAGCATAACCGCTCTCCTTTGGAGGGATTGGGGACGCTCTCCACCTGTTTCCCACCCTTGTAGGTGGCCAGTCCGGCTCGAACCGGAACCATAAAGGCTGGGGGAAGGTATCCCTCTGCTTGGAGCGTCACTAACTCGCTATGCGGGACTGAGCATCTCCTCCAATCTCCTGGCTGAGGACTGGGAGCGCGAGAAGAGGAGCCGCATTGACTATCCATGATGGAATGGATTTCTTGTCAAATGTGCCTCGATGTGTACTTGCGGAAGGAGGATGGTGTGATTTGGATCTAGATCCTCGCCTCTCTTGTAGGCAGCTTATTCGCGCAGCTAGGGGGTAAAACGTAAGAATACCCTGGCTTTTCGCATTCGTACAACACGTGGAAGAAGGCCATTATTGGACGTGGAAGGCAAGGAGCGCAACATGGAGCGTGAAGGAGAACCCGCCTTGCAAACGCCGAAGACAACAGCGACGAATGGAGGATGGTTGATGATGACGACAGCGACGAATCCCCCTCTCCGGAGCCCCGAACGGACTCCAGATCAGCCCTCCTGAGAGAGATTAGGGCTTGGCGGCAGCTCCGTGTCGTAAAACGCGATGAAACTTTCTCTCTAATTTTTTCTCCCTGAACGTGAATATATGTAGTTGGAGTTGGGGTCGGTGGAGGTCCAGGGGGCCCACGAGATAGGGGGCGCGCCCTACAGGGGGGCGCGCCCCCTGTCTCGTGGACAGGCCCTGGCCCCCCTGGTGTATTTCTTTCACCCATAAATTCTTATTAATTCCAAAAAGTTCCTGTGTGGATTTTCAGGACATTCCGAGAACTTTTCTTTTCTACACATAAAACAACATCATGGCAGTCCTACTGAAAATAGCGTCAGTCCGGGTTAGTTTCATTCAAATCATGCAAGTTAGAGTCCAAAACAAGGGAAAAATGTTTGGAAAAGTAGATACGTTGGAGACGTATCAACTCCCCCAAGCATAAACCTTTGCTTGTCCTCAAGCAATTCAGTTGATAAACTGAAAGTGATAAATAAAAACTTTTACAAACTCTGTTTGCTCTTGTTGTTGTGAACATGAAAAGCCAGCATTCAAATTTTAGCAAATATTATGAACTAACCATACTCACAATAACACTTAGGTCTCAGAATTACTCATATCAATAGCATAATCAGCTAGCGAGCCATAATAATAAAACTCGGATGACAACACTTTCTTAAAACAATCATAACATGATATAACAAAATGATATCTCGCTAGCCCTTTGTGAGACCGCAAAACATAAATGTAGAGCACCTTTAAAGATCAAGGACTGACTAAACATTGTAATTCATGGTAAAAGAGATCCAGTCAAGTCATACCCAATATAAGCCAATAATAATGAATGCAAATGACAGCATGCTCTCCAGCGGGTGCTTTTAATAAGAAGGGTGATGACTCAACATAAATGTAAATAGATAGGCCCTTCGCAGAGGGAAGCAGGGATTTGTAGAGGTGCCAGAGCTCGATTTTAAAATAGAGATTAAATAACATTTTGAGCGGCATACTTTCACTGTCAACGCAACAACTATGAGATGGCTGTATCTTCCATACTACATGCATTATAGGCAGTTCCCAAACAGAATGGTAAAGGTTTATACCCCCCCAACCACCAACAAGCATCAATACATGGCTTGCTCGAAACAACGAGTGCCTCCAACTAACAACAACCCTGTGGGAGTTTTGTTTAATTATTTTGATTTGCTTTGATCTTTTGGATCATGGGATTGGGCATCCCGGTTACCGGCCCTTTCTCGTGAATGAGGAGCAGAGTCCACTCCTCTTGAGAATAACCCACCTAGCATGGAAGATATAGGCAGCCCTAGTTGTAACATGAGCTGCTCGAGCATACAAAACAGAATTTCATTTGAAGGTTTGGAGTTTGGCACATACAAATTTACTTGGAACGGCAGGTAAATACCGCATATAGGAAGGTATAGTGGACTCATATGGAACAACTTTGGGTTTTAAGGGAGTTGAATGCACAAGCAGTATTCCCGCTTAGTACAGGTGAAGGCTAACAAAAGACTGGGAAGCGACCAATTGAGAGAGAGACAACAGTCATAAACATGCATTAAAATTAATTCACACCGAGTACAAGCATGAGTAGGATATAAGCCACCATGAACATAAATATCATGAAGGCTATGTTGATTTGATTCAACTACATGTGTGAACATGTGCCAAGTCGAGTCACTCAATTCATTCAAAGGAGGATACCATCCCATCATACCACATCATAATTATTCTAATAGCATGTTGGCACGCAAGGCAAACCATTATAACTCATAGCTAATCAAGCATGGCACAAGCAACTATAATCTCTAAATGTCATTGCAAATATGTTTACTTCATAATAGCTGACTCAGAAACAATGAACTCATCATATTTAAAAAAACAAGAGAGGTCGAGTTCATACCAGCTTTTCTCATCCCAATAAGTCCATCATATATCGTCATTATTGCCTTTCACTCGCACGACCGAACGATGTGTATAATAATAAGAGTGCACGTGCATTCGACTAAGTTGGAATCTGCAAGCATTCAACTCAAGAGAGAAGACAAGTTATATGGGCTCTATGTTAAATAAACAATCATGCATATGAGAGCCACTAAGCATTTTCAATATGGTCTTCCCGACCCCCAAAGGAAAGGAAAAAAACTATTTACACGGGAAAGCTCCCGACAAGTAAGAAGAAGAACTAGAAATCTGTTTGGGTTTTCATTTTAATTTCTACTACAAGCATGGAAATTAAACTAACTAATTTTTTTTGGTTTTTCTTAAGGTTTATCAAACACACAAGAAGAAAACTAGAAAAAGAAATTTAAACTAACATGGATAATACAATGAAAGAGTATGAGCACCGACGACTAGTGTGTGAACATGAATGTAAAGTCGGTGAGAAATACGTACTCCCCCAAGCTTAGGCTTTTGGCCTAAGTTGGTCTAGTACCAAGGACCGCCTGGCTGATATCCATAAGTGAAACTGGTTTTGTACTGAGATGCAGCGGCAACCGCCTCCTGAGCAGCAGCATGTTGGCGAGCTGCCTCCACTCCCCTCTCGTATTCAGCTGCTTCCTCCCTGGTGACAACCTATCTTCCTTTTTCCTGATAATCAAAAAGGTAGCGAGAAGGAAGAGTAATAGGGACGACGTTGCGTTTCTCATAGATTAGTCAATAATGGAGGAATTGTTCATTCCTCTCAAGAAATTGATGATTGAACATAGCTTCTTTATCCAAATAAACAGGAGGTAAAATCATATCCCCCTCTCGTGGGGCTATATTAAGATAATTAGCCACACGGGTTGCATAAATTCCTCCAAATAAATCTCCATTTCTACTATTATTCTGCAACCTACGTGCAACTATTGCCCCCAAGTTATAGCCTTTATAACCTGAAACAGCACTCTTGAGGACACACAGTTCAGGGACACACATGTGACATGCTTCGTCTTTACCGTTAATGCATCTACCAATAAAGAGAGCAAAATAATGTATAGCAGGAAAATGAATGCTCCCTATGGTTGCTTGTGCTATGTCCCTAGATTCTCCCACAGTAATACTAGCAAGAAAATCTCTAAATTCAAATTTGCGAGGATCATTAATATTACCCTACTACGGGAGTTTGCAAGCAGTTGTGAACTCCTCTAAATCCATGGTATAAGATGTATCATAAATATCAAACATGACACTAGGAGAATTATGCGCACAGTTATATTGGAACCTCAGCACAAAGGAATCAGTCAATTGATAGTACTGAGGACACTTATCTTGTAAGAAGTCATCTGGATCGGCATTATGCACATACGGGTCAAATTCCTCCTTGAAGCCTGCTTCGACCATAAAATCATCGGATGGCCACTCACAAGCTCGTACATCCGCGTCCCTCGGCAATTCAACATCTTGCTCACGTATAGCAATCCATGGCCCTTTCTTTGCCGAGGAACCACCTTGGTACATTCTTCGAAGCATAATTCTTTTTTCTGAAATTTTAGTAACTTCAAAATAAAAGTGAATAAAACTAAACAAGATTGGTAGCAAGTACTCCTACAAGTGCCTAGAGCCTATATCATGTATTAGAATTGCTTGGGACCTCATAAATTTAACATGCAAGCTCAAGAACATGGTCACCTATGCAGCAAAATTTTGCAATGAATAAAGCACTAGAACAAAAACTAATTGGACCAATGGAGGAGTCACATACCAAGCAACAATCTCCCAAAGCAGTTTTGTGAATGGAGCTTTGAGCAAGGAGATCGAAAATCGCAGCAAAATGAGCTAGAACTCGTGCTTGAGCTGGATGGGGAATTTTTTGGGTAGAAGCTGAAGTGTGTGGGTGCTGGCATAAGTGGAGGGGGGCCACCAGGAGCCCACGAGATAGGGGGGCACACCCTATAGGGGGGGTGCCCTCCACTCTCGTGGCCTGGTGCTTGCCCCACCTGCAGTGATTTCAGTGCCTAAAATCCTCAAATATTCCAGAAAAAATCATACTAAATTTGTAGGGCATTTGGAGCACTTCTTTTTTCGGACTATTTTTTTAATGCACGGATAATTCAGAAAACAGATAGATAATACTATTTTTGCTTTACTTATTCTAAATAACAGAAAGTATAAAGAGGGTACAGAAGGTTGTGCCTTCTAGTTTCATCCATCTCGTGATCATCAAAATGAATCCACTAACAAGGTTGATCAAGTCTTGTTAACAAACTCATTCCGAATAACACGGAACCGGAGAAATTTCGAATAACACTAAGTTACCTCAACGGGGATATGAAAATCCCCAACAATAAGAATATCATACTTTTTCTTGACAGTAGGGAGAGGAAATTCAAAACCTCCAATAATAATAGTTGGATCTTTTCTAATAGAATTGATCTTATGAACTTGAGATTGTTTCCTCGGAAAGTGTATTGTATGCTCATTACCATTAACATGAAAAGTGGCATTGCCTTTGTTGCAATGAATAACAGCCCCTGCAGTATTAAGAAAAGGTCTACCAAGGATAATAGACATACTATCGTCCTCGGGAATATCAAGAATAACAAAGTCCATTAGGATAGTCACATTTGCAACCACAACAGGTACATCCTCGTAAATACTGACAGGTATAGCAGTTGATTTATCGGCCATTTGCAAAGATATTTCAGTAGGTGTCAACTTATTCAATTAAAGTCTACGATATAAAGAGAGAGGCATAACACTAACACCGGCTCCAAGATCACATAAATCAGTTCTAACATAATTCCTTTTAATGGAGCATGGTATAGTTGGTACACCCAGATATCAAAGTTTCTTTGGTATTCCACCCTTAAAAGTATAATTAGCAAGCATGGTGGAAATTTCAGCTTCCGGTATCTTTCCTTTATTTGTAATGATATCCTTCATATACTTAGCATAAAGATTGACTTTGAGCATATCAGTTAAGCGCATATGTAAGAAGATAGGTCTAATCATTTCAGCAAAGCACTCAAAATCCTCATCATCCTTTGTCTTGGATGGTTTGGGAGGAAAGGGCATGGGTTTCTAAACCCCATGGTTCTCTTTCTCTATCGTGCTTCCTAGCAACAGAATCTCTCTTATCATAACGTTGATTCTTTGATTGTGGGTTATCAAGATCAACAGCAGGTTCAATCTCCACTTCATTCTTTTTGCTAGGTTGAGCATCAACATGAACATTATCATTAACATTATCACTAGATTCATGTTCATCACCTGATTGTTTTTCAGCATCAGAAATAGAAATATCATTGGGATTCTCAGGTGTGTCTACAGTAGGTTCACTAGAAGCATGCAGAGTTCTATCATTTTTCTTTTTCTTCTTTTTAGAAGAACTAGGTGCCTCCAAATTATTTCTCTGAGAATCCCGCTTGATTCTCTTAGGGTGGCCTTCAGGATACAAAGGTTCCTGAGTCATTCTACCAGTTCTCGTAGCCACTCAAACAACAAAGTCATTTTTATTATTTAATTCATCAAGCAAATCATTTTGAGCTTTAAGTACTTGCTCAGCTTGAGTAGCAACCATAGAAGAATATTTGCTAACGAGTTTGATTTCATCTTTAACTCTAGCCAGATTATCGCTTACGCTTCCTATCTCGAAAGCATTATTCTTTAACTCTCTACCAACATAAGCATTAAAACTTTCTTGTCTAGCCATAAAGTCATCAAATTCATCTAAGCATGGGCTATGAAATTTAGTAGAGGGTATTTCAACTTTATCATATCTATAGAGAGAATTTACCTTCACTACTTGTGTCGGGTTATCAAGACAATGTGGTTCTTCAACAGGCGGTTCATTAAGACCATGTATTTCTTCAATAGGAGGTAAATTCTTAACATCTTCGGCTTTAATACCTTTTTCTTTCATTGATTTCTTTGCCTCTTGCATATCTTCAGGACTGAGAAATAAAATACCTCTCTTCTATGGAGTGGGTTTAGGAATAGGCTCAGGAGCTGGCTCAATTGGTTCAGGTATTTCCTCAGGAATTGGCTCAGGGAGCATCCAATTATTCTCATTAGTCAACATATTATTCAATAATATTTCAGCTTCGTCGACTGTTCTTTCCCTGAAAACACAACCAACACAACTATCAAAGTAGTCCTTGGAAGCATCAGTTAGTCCATTATAAAAGATAACAAGTATTTCATTTTTCTTTAGAGGATGATCAGGCAAAGCATTAAGTAACCGAAGAAGCCTCCCCCAAGCTTGTGGGAGACTCTCTTCTTTGATTTACACAAAATTATATATTTCCCGCAAGGCAGCTTGTTTCTTATGAGCAGGGAAATATTTCGCAGAGAAGTAATAAATCATATCCTAGGGACTACGCACACAACCAGGAGCAAGAGAATTATACCAAGTCTTACCATCACCCTTTAATGAGAACAGAAATATCTTAAGGATATAATAATAGCGAGACTTTTCATCATTGGTAAACAGGGTGGCTATATCATTTAACTTGGTAAGATGTGCCACAACAGTTTTAGATTCAAGGCCATAAAAAGGATCAGATTCAACTAAAGTAATAATTTCAGGATCAACACAGAATTCATAATCCTTATCAGTAACACAGATAGGTGAAGTAGCAAAAGCAGGGTCAGGTTTCATTCTAGCATTAAGAGACTGCTGCTTCTATTTAGCTAATAATTTCTTGAGATCATATCTATCATTGCAAGCAAAGATTTCCCTAGCAGCTTCTTCATTCATAACATAACCCTCAGGAACAACAGGCAATACATAATCATTGGGAAAACCTTCATCATCACTATCATCAATAATAGCATCTTCAATAATTCCATTCCCCCTAACTCTAGCAAGTTCTTCATCAAGAAATTCACCTAATGGCAAAGTAGTATCACACACAGAAGTAGTTTCATCATGCATAGTAGAAGTGGCATCATCAATAGCATGTGACATATCAGAATTCATACCAGTAGCAGGTTTAGGTGTCGCAAGCCTACTAATAACGGAAGGAGAATCTAGTGCAGAGCTAGATGGCAGTTCCTTACCTCCCCTCGTAGTTGAGGGCAAAATAGTAGTTCGATCGTCTTTCAAGTTCTTCATAGTGATCAACAGATATAAATCCCAAGTGACTCAGAGAATAGAGCTATGCTCCCCGGTAATGGCGCTAGAAATTAGTCTTGATAAGCCACAAGTGTAGGGGATCGCAACAACTTTCAAGGGTAATAGCGCCAAAGAATATTCTTGAGTATTAGCAGTTGAGTTGTCAATTCAACCACACCTGGATAACTTAGTATCTGCAGCAAAGTATTTAGTAGCAAAAGTGTTATGATGATAAAGGTAATGGTAGCAAAAGTAAAGATAATTGTTTTTGTGTTTTTGTAGTAATTGTAACAGTAGCAACGGAATAGTAAATAAGCGAAGAACAATATATGAAAAGCTCGTAGGCAATGGATCAGTGATGGATAATTATGCCGGATGCGATTCCTCATGTAATAGCTATAACATAGGGTGACATAGAACTAGCTCCAATTCATCAATGTAATGTAGGCATGTATTCCGTAAATAGTCATACGTGCTTATGGAAAAGAACTTGCATGACATCTTTTGTCCTACCCTCCCGTGGTAGCGGGGTCCTAGCAGAAACTAAGGGATATTAAGGCCTCCTTTTAATAGAGAACCGGAACAAAGCATTAGCACATAGTGAATACATGAACTCCTCAAACTACGGTCATCACCGAGAAGTATCCCGATTATTGTCACTTCGGGGTTGTCGGATCATAATACATAATAGGTGACTATAGACTTGCAAGATAGGATCAAGAACAGACATATATTCAAGAAAACATAATAGGATCAGATCTGAAATCATGGCATTCGGGCCCTAGTGACAAGCGTTAAGCATAGCAAAGTCATAGCAACATCAATCTCAGAACATAGTAGATACTAGGGATCAAACCCTAACAAAACTAACTTGAGTACATGGTAAATCTCATCCAACCCATCACCGTCCAGCAAGCCTATGATGGAATTACTCATGCACGGAGGTGAGCATCATGAAATTGGTGATGGAGGATGGTTGATGATGACGACGGCGACGAATCCCCCTCTCCGGAGCCCCGAACGGACTCCAGATCAGCCCACCCGAGAGAGATTAGGGCTTGGCAGCGGCTCCATGTCATAAAACGCAATGAAACTTTCTCTCTGGTTTTTTTCTCCCCGAACGTGAATATATGGAGTTGGAGTTGAGGTCGATGGAGGTCCAGGGGGCCCACGAGATAGGGGGCGCACCCTATAGGGGGGGGGGGCGCCCCCCTGTCTCGTGGACAGGCCCTGGACCCCTGGTGTATTTATTTTGCCCAGAAATTCTTATTAATTCCAAAAAGTGCCTCCGTGGATTTTCAGGACATTCCGAGAACTTCTCTTTTCTACACATAAAACAACATCATGACAGTTCTGCTGAAAACAGCGTCAGTCCTTCTTAGTTTCATTCAAATCATGCAAGTTAGAGTCCAAAACAAGGGCAAAAGTGTTTGGAAAAGTAGATGCGTTGGAGACGTATCAACCAGCCTCGCAAAGGAGCCTGGAGGGATCAGCCTCGTGAGGACCGCCCGCAGGGCAACGCATGCCTTCCTCCTCTGCCGCCACCACCAAGAAGGAATGACAACCACCACCAGGACGAGGGGGCTGGGGGCTTCCAGGAGCCACATGCTATTGCTTGCATCTTGGGCGGTGCCCAGGCCCCAGCCTCTCAGCGCATCTTCAAGCAGTTTGCTCGCGAGGTGAATGCAGTCCTCCCCAAGCTCGAGGCCACGCGCCCGCTCAGGTGGTCCAAGTGCGCCATCACCTTCAGCTCGGCAGATCAACTCAAGTGTGCGGCTACCGCTGGGGTCCTCCCTACTCTTTGTTCCCCAGTCATCAGCAACGTGCAAGTCACCAGGACCCTCATCGATGGCGGCGCAGGACTCAACGTTCTGTCCATCGAGATGTTCAACAACCATCAAGTGCCATATGATCAACTTCAGCCTACCAAGCCTTTCTCAGGAGTTACTGATGGCTCCACCACCCTGATAGGGCAGGTCCGCCTCCCTGTCACTTTTGTACAGCACAACAACTACCACACCGAGCTCATCGACTTCGACGTCGCCAACATCTACCTGCCATACAATGCCATCCTCGGGTATCCAGCCCTAGCCAAGTTCATGGCGGTGACCCACCATGGCTACAACATCCTCAAGATGCCAGGAAGCAGCGGAATCATCACAGTCCCCTGCGAAGAGAAGGATGCGGTATGCTCCATCGAGCGCGCCTTCCAAGCTGCATCAATCGAGGACCCGGACAACAAGGGCGAGAACCCTCCTGAGGCAGTCCCCAAGAAGAAGTAGACATCACCCAGCTCAAGGCCTCAGGAGGTTGGCATCTCAGGAGGAGTCGCATCAGGATCCGCACCCATGCAAGGGGTGCCTCCTTCCATCGCATAGGAAGGTGTGCCCGGTGCCCTCCTCGGGCAAGGCTCGTGGGCTCTCTTCTAGAGGGCCTCAGACTATGCCAAGATCACGAGGGAGGCGCTCGGGCACCACTTGGAGCCGTGGTTCGCAGCGCGTTTCCCTCAGGAATTCTCAGGGCGTGGAAGGCCCAACCCTCAAGAGTTCATCACCAAGACCACTCAGGAGCTTCAGGAAGCAAGAGCCATGCGCGGTGATCGTTCTTTGCCTGTTATAGCTCCCATCCAGGTGAGGATGGCGGGCTGTGCATCTACACCGATGTCCCAGGGCTCAACCGAGCCGCATCTCAGGAGCGCCTCTGGCGTTCGCGCATGGGACGTTAGGGTCCGCCACACAGCTACGTTCGCATGCCTTTCGCCCTGCCGAACGCGGCTTCTACTCACCAGCGCCATCTATGGAGCATTTTGGCGGCTCAGGAGGACAGGCACCACGTAGTCCTAGCGGAGATGGAGATGGTCCTCGAGGAACCGCCTGGACCCCCAGAGCCTCCCGAGGCTCAGGGCTCCGGTGGCTCATGAGGATCGGCCTCTTCGTCGCACATCTTCAGCTACTCCGACACCCCTTCTACAATGGCACCAAGTGACATCTTCCGAGTTCATTTCAGCTGGGAGCGCCCTCAGGGCTGCATCATTCCTAGGCCGCGTGGGTCTGTCCCTGCGGCATGTATCCCTTTTGCTTACGTCTTTAGTTTACCTTGCTGGGGGCGCCCCTCGGGCTGCATCATCCCCAAGCCGCTCGGGCCTGACCCAGTGGCATGTATCCCTCTTGCGTTTATCTAAGCTGATTTGTCTTTCTTGCTTAACCTGCCCATGATTATCATCTGCTGCCTACCACGGGCCTCCTCTCCCTCATACAAATTGCTTGCGCGTTGAAAGGGGGGCTCCTGAGCACCGCGACTCAGGAGCTCTTACTAGCTCTCTAGCCCTCACCCCCTGGCCTTGACCACGGCATCGCGACCTGGCATACCAGCGGTGGCTGATCTCGGTCGTAGACCGAGACCTGAAGACGTAGAGCATTTGTATCTAACCATCTCGCAGGAACACACAGCTGTCCAAAACTCAAGACCAGGCGCAACCCACCTAGAGGTAGGGCATCGTGAGTCCCGTGTTGGCTCACGAGTGCCCAGATACACCTCGTCCAGCCCTGCCGTGCAAGCCACGTGTTAGGGCGGGGCTGTACACGCCCCGGGGGCTCCTCTCGGAGGGGCCCCCCCTCCCACATACCAGTGGTAGCACCATACTCTGTGCTGGCTGACGACACTGCCAAGGAGTGGCTATGCCCATACACATACGGAAGCGCTATGCTCCGCGCTGGTGCTAAACAACTGAGGGCGGCCCACGGCCGTATCAACCTCAGGGAGCCTAGAGCTCAGTGTCGGGCCTCATCGCAACACCTCCCCTCAGGAGCGTCACGCGAGGGGGCTGGACACGGAGGCTGCGCCCGGGTCATGCCCGAGCGCACGCCACCCAGCCAGGTCCCACGGACCTAGTCATCGCGCGCCCCTCCCCGAGCGGAGCCAAGGTATGAAGATCGTTTGAACGTCAAGGGGGACTCCTTAGCATCACAACTCGGGAGCCTAACTAGTCACGTTAGCCCTCACTCCTTAGGCCCACGAGGCTAACGGCGGTTGAGGTATGCGCGGGGCCGGGCCCTGCCGACGTAGAACGCCAGATTCACCCCTACATTCCCTCCCTATTTGCTATTTGAGCGTCAAGGGGGACTCCTGAGCATCATGACTCAGGAGCCTAACTTGCCACGTTGCCCCTCACTCCTTGGTTCCGTCCTGGTGATCAGGTCGGGACTAACGGCGGTTGAGGTATGCGCGGGGCCGGGCTCTACCGACGTAGAACATAAAGCAAATAGGAAGGAAACCACAAGATTTCGAAGCAAAACCAGAAGCAAATATTACAAGCCATAATTGTATTCACAATACCAAACGCAAGTTTAAATGCCTCCACGAGGCATGGTGCACATTGCAGGAGTTAAAACAGGAAGGAAGCCTCGAGAAGATCACCCTTGGACAACGCCGTCATTCGCCAGGGGCTCCGCCACCGTGATGATGTCGACCCCGCCAGCTCCAGCTCCCGAGGCCACGGGATCAGCAACACCTGTCATGGGCATAGTGGCAAAGGCGTGGAACTTCGCCAGCAGGGCTTCCACCTGGCCCTTCACGGCTTCAGCAGTAGCGGTGCAGCGCTCGTCGTCCACGGGCTCCAGCAGCTCGTAGAGGTTGGTGCTAGGGTCGCGAAGGTAGACGTGGCTGAAGACGCGCGTCAGCGCCGCAGAAGAAAGGACGCGAGCTTTAACCTCGGCCATAGGGCCGACGCTGGTCACAACTTCCTCGAGCGCTTCGACCAAGAAGGGAAGTGGCTGGGCGGGGCCGTCCTTGGCACCAGCCAGCGGCTTCTCGAAGCCGCCCTCATAGAGCATCTTCAGCGCCTTGCGAGATGTCTCCTCAAGGCGCACAAAGGCCACGCGGTCCTCGGCTAGGACCTTCGGCTTGGCGTCCAGCTCGGCCCTCTCCGTCTTCAGCTTCTGCTCCAGCGCCCCCAGCCGGCCGCGCTCAGCGTTCATCTCGGCATCGCGGTCCCCGATGACGTCCTCCCGAGCCTTCATCTCCTCCTCCTTCGCCTAGCAGTCGCGAGCCTCTTTGGCGAGCTCATCACGCAAACCCTGCAGCTCGGCCTCCAGCGCCTTGCAACGGTCCTGGGCGACCGAGGCATCCTTCAGAGCCACATCGCGGGCGGCTGCGGCCTGGGTGGCGGCTTGCTTCTCCTCCTTAGAAGCTGCCGCGACCTGCCTCGGCGCTGCTCGGACGGAGGTGTCGGAATGAACCCAGCCAGAGATCAGCTCCAGGCGCCCAGCCACCAGGTGGGAGTCGGTGCCCTGAAGGTATTCCCGCAGCTGGCCCAACTCGGAAAAGGCACGGTCCAAGACATCAGAAGAGGCAGGAGGGCACAGAACCAGTTGAGGGAGTCCTGGATTAGGGAGTCCTCGGACAACCGGACTATATGCTTATGCCGGACTATTGGACTATGAAGATACAAGATTGAAGACTTTATCCCGTGTCCGGGTGGGACTCTCCTTTTCGTGGAAGGTAATCTTGGCAATTCGGATATGTAGATTCCCTTCTTTGTAACCTACTCTGTGTAACCCTAGCCCCCTCCGGTGTCTATATAAACCGGAGGGTTTAGTCCGTAGGACAACAACGATCATAATCATAGGCTAGCTTCTAGGGTTGAGCCTCTATGATCTCGTGGTAGATCAACTCTTGTAATACTCATATCATCAAGATCAATCAAGCAGGAAGTAGGGTATTACCTCCATAGAGAGGGCCCGAACCTGGGTTAACATCGTGTCCCCGGCCTCCTGTTACCGACATTGGTGCTTTCATTAAGAGTTCCACTATGTCGTCACGGTAAGGCTTGATGGCTCCTTCAATCATCTACAATGATGCGGTCCAGGGTGAGGTTTTCCTCCCCAGACAGATCTTCATATTTGCCGGCTTCGCAATTCGGGCCAACTCGCTTGGAAATCTGGAGCAGACCGATAGCTACGCCCCTGGCCATCAGGTCAGGTTTGGAAGCCTGAACTACACTGTAGACATCCGTGGGGATTTGATCTTTGACGGATTCGATCCCATGATAGATACACCCCACATTCGCGATGAGCATGACCTAGATATGCCATCGGATGGTGTTCCGGAGATCACACCTGCAGCTACCTTGGCTTTAAATCCAGTGCAGATCATGCCATCCGAGGACGGGAGGATGGATCCCGCCACGAAAGCCGCACACTCAACGATGATTGAGCCGAACATAGATTTCACTTCCATGGAGATCCATGTCATCGGACCCTTGGACTCGTTGCCAGCCATAGGCTTCGAACCGTGTACATTCGTGCCCATCAGATCTAACTGGGCACCGATCATGGAGTTTAGCTCCGCGGATATCTTTCAGCACTCGCCCTTGGGCGACGTGCTAAACTCGTTAAAATATCTCTCCATGTCGGGAGACTCTAGGCCGAATTATATCCGGCTCGAGTGGGAAGCGGACGACGAATGAATTCGTTACCCACCCACCACCCACTTAATAGCCACTGTCGACGACTTAACCGACAGGATTGATTTTGACTCTGAAGACATTGACGGTATGGACGACGATGCTAGAGAATAACACGAACCACCGCCCGCAGGACGCTGAACGGCTACCTCATCGTACGACATATATATGGTGGACACACCCAAAGAAAACAATGGCGAGGAGCAGAAGGATGCAACGACTCCTGAGAAGCAGCCAAAGCGCCGACGTCAGCGGCGCCGCTCTAAACCTTGCCATAGCAAAAACAACGATACCGATACAAGAAAAAATAACACCCCGGACGATGCCGAAGACAACAACGACCCCGCAGACCCAGCGATGAAGCAGGACGAGCAAGGAGACGGCGAACACAGTCTGAGGCCGCTGTCCGATCACAATGATGCCAAAGACAAAACTTATAAACCTATCTCCGGAGAGGAGAACAACCCAGACGACGATGCACACATCATCCCGGAAAAGCACTTGGAACAAGAGCACCTCCACAAGAGACTTATTGCCACCGTGAGGAGCTTGAAGAAGCAGAAGCAACGGCTTAAAGCCATGGAGGATACGCTCAACCACAGATGGAATGAAGTGCTTGACACTGATAAAAGATACGGCGGTGATCACCAGACAAAGAGCTACCCAAAACGTAAGCTGGTGCCCGAATTCGACGATGATACTATCGAGCCCATTCCACATAAAAACAATATGGCCGATCTGCCGGACCGACCACCTCGTGGCCGAGACAGAGCGGCTAATGACGCCGCACACAAGTCAGCACACGATCTACGTGAGCACCTGGACAAAAGAGCTGGTATGACCAGGTCCATCTATGGATCTAGGAAACATGTTCCTATGCAGGATCACAGCCACCAAACCAACTATACTGATTGACTGCCAGCTCGGAATCAACACTTAACACTACAGTCGTCGGACCCATGCCACGACACAGCCAAGTATTCGGGCACCGTGCACCCCCTATGCTTCATCGATGAGGTGCTGGATCATGAATTTCCAGAGGGGTTTAAACCAGTAAACATGGAGGCATATGACGGAACCACAGACCCTGCAGTCTGGATTGAGGACTTTATTATTCACATTCATATGGCTCGTGGAGACGATCTCCATGCCATCAAATACCTGCCCCTCAAGTTGAAAAGACCAGCTCGGCACTGGTTGAAAAGCCTACCCAAATATTCCATTGGAAGTTGGGAGGAACTCGAGGACGCTTTCAGGGCCAATTTTCAGGGGACATATGTCCGACCTCCGGATGCAGACGATTTAAGTCACAAAATTCAACAACCCGGAGAGTCAGCCCATAAGCTTTGGAACAGATTTCTCACCAAGAAGAACCAAATCGTCGACTGTCCAGATGCCGAAGCCCTAGCAGCTTTCAAACACAGTGTCTGGGACGAATGGCTTGCCAGACACCTCAGCCAGGAAAAGCCAAGGACAATGGCTGCCCTAACAACTCTTATGAGCCGCTTTTGCACGGGCGAGGATAGTTGGTTGGCCCGCAGTGGCACCAGCCATCCAGGCACATCCGAAATCAGGGATGGAAATGGAAAACTGCGACGCAATAAAAACAAGCATCGAAATAATGAAGACAACCCAGACAATACAGCAGTAAACGCCGGATTCAGGGGCTCTAGACCCGGTCAAAGGAAAAAGCCATTTAAAGGCAACAGAGATGGTTCGTCGAGCCTAAATAAAGTTCTAGACAGGTCCTGCCACATTCATGGCACCCCGGGAAACCTGTGAATCACACCAACAGAGAATGCTGGGTTTTCAAGCAGGCCGGCAAGCTAAACGCCGAACACAAAGGGAGGGAGTCGCCAAGTGAAGACGAGGACGAACCTCGCCAGCCGAACACTGGGGGACAGAAAAATTTTCCACCGGAGGTTAAAACAGTGAACATGATTTACGTCACCCACATACCAAAGAGGAAGAGCAAACGCACACTCCGAGACATATATGCTGTACAGCCCGTCGCACCCAAATTCAACCCATGGTTGGCCTGCCCGATCACTTTCGATCATAGGGATCATCCGACTAGTATCCGGTATGGAGGTTTGGCTGCCTTGGTGCTCGAACCAATAATTTACGGATACCATCTCACCCGAGTCCTCATGGATGGCGGCAGTAGTCTTAATCTGATATATCAAGACACTGCCCGCAAGATGGGAATAGACCCGTCAAGAATCAACCAAAGCAGTACTACCTTTAAAGGAGTAATACCAGGCATAGAGGCCCACTGCACGGGCTCTCTAACATTAGAGGTTGTATTTGGTTCTCCTGACAACTTTCGAAGCAAAGAACTAATCTTCGACATCGCTCCGTTCCGAAGCAGCTATCATGCACTAGTCGGAAGAACGGCCTTTGCTCGTTTCAATGCAGTACCGCATTATGCTTATCTCAAACATAAGATGCCCGGTCCACGTGGCGTCATCACAATCAGCAGAAACACAGAGCGTTCTCTTCGTGCGGAAGAATATATGGCGGCTCTACCAGCCGAACCACTGAATCGCCTCTCCAACCCGAGTAACCCATCAGTCTTCGAGACCACGGACACGGATAGATGTGTTCGGCGCACACCTAGTTGTAGCAGCCCGGATAAACCTGAGCTTGATTAACAGCTACACCCCCATATGTGGTGCGGGGGGCTGCCCGCATGTAAAAGGTCCATAGTTGGGCTTGACCCTATTTACACACAAGAGATTGAATTTTCACGGTTCATTAAGATTAACTGACTTTACGCACGGTCACACCAGATTCTTTCACCTGGGTGTTTCTTTTTTTACAGGTGACCATCATACTATACCCTTCAATGATACAGCACCACGGAGACAAAGGCGCAGACGTGCAGTAGGGCCCCGTCCAAAGGTTTCTTTTTGGATTAAGACCCTGTGTAAACCTTTTTTATTGTATCTTGTTGTCTCACACCCTCCTGGCACTTAAAATGACTAAGAGGGATACCGGCGTTACGGGCGAGCTTATGATTCGCCGTTCTAAAATAGACGTTATAGAGACAGTAACCAGTGTGTTTTTGTGATCTATGCACTCACCACAGGCGCTCTTTCGTCACGCCGGATTGATGCACGTACCTTGAAATTCTGGGTTCATTATCGAGGGCGGTACTCAGCCTAGTATATGTTGTAAAGTCCGAATACCTTCGGGAGTATTCGGCGTCGCCAGTTTGGCCTTATATGCATCAGCTCCGGATCATGTCTTTGGTCAATAGTTGGGTTTGCCTGGCTCCCATGTTTTGCTACCTTACGTTCCTCTCTATCGGCTAAGGTGGGACAAGGAGAACTACTGCAATTGTGCCCTGATTCATCCGGATGAGCAACTCAGTAGAGAAAGCCAAAAGCTGACTGTCATGATAGAGCGAGAGACTGGTCAACCACTCGATGACTCAGCGGAATCCTCGCGATTCCTCCGCATTAACGAAGGACCGGTTGTCCGGTCACGTATGTAAACGCACCATATTGGGACAAACACAGACATACCAGGGGCTATATCGTAGCCCCACCATCAAACTCCTATGGCTAAGTGAAAGTGTTAAAGCTATATAGTCTGATTGCCTCATTCGTAGCGCTACCACCTCCTTAACAGACGAAGACGTTGGATCAAGTGTGATTACGCGCTTTTAGCGAACACCCCCACGTTATAGGCGAGGCGGGTGAAGCCGACGACCTCAAACTTTTAGGTTATATACATATATACATAAACGGCCGCACAGGAGGCACTACAATACTTCACGGGCAAAAGTATGCATGTAGCCTTTATTATCAAACCATTGTTTTTTTACAATCAGGATACATGTTATTTGAACATGATATCCTTTGAGCATTGAGCCTCTACTAAACAGGAACCTTCTAAGACTTCTTCAAAATAGTGCTCAGGCGAGTCCTGGCCCCCGGGTGGGCTGCTGGTTGCAATATCGGTGGCCTCCATCTTCACCCAGTATGTATTAACACGGGCAAGGGCCATCCGCGCACCCTCTATGCACGCCGACCGCTTGACGGTGTCGATATGCGGCATAGCACGAACAAATCGTTGCACCAAACCAAAATAACTATCCGGACTTGGTTCCTTCGGCCACAGGTGATCCACGACGGCCTTCATGGCGAGCCCAGATAACCTATGGAGCTCGGCCCATTCGGCCATTTGCTCATTCAACAGTAGCGGATGCCTTGGAGTACTGAACTGCGAGCAGAACAATCTTTCCGCTTCATGATCTTCTCGATCTTTGAAATACAACGTCGCATCAGCAACACTCTTTGACAAATCCAAGTATGCATCTGAAGAAATCCACAATTGATCAAGAGGGGATACTTTGGATCGCCGAATTTTGTTTGCAATAAAAATGGCTTCTCAGCCGCAATCTCACTGGCTTACCGGAGCTCCTCCTGAGCTGCTCTGATCTCAGAGCGAGTTTCCTTTGCTGCTTGTAAGGCCTTCTTTAGGTCAGCTGTTTTCGCTTGGTTTTCCTTTTCGAGAAGCTTATATAGGCTAGCGACATTTTGTAGATCAAGAGTCATGTTGGATATTCTATCCTCACTTTGGCGATGAGTAGCCTGTTCGGCTTTTAATTCATCAGCTGACTTCATGGCAGCTGCACTGCTTCTCCTGGCTTGCTCCTTTGCCCGGGCAAGCTCTGCCCGAAGGGTCTCCACAGCAACAGCTCCATCTGCAGCCAAAGCATATCATAAATCCTAGCATCATGCTCTTATTGATATTTGTTAACCACCCAAATGTACATACCCTGTGCCTCATCAAGCCGCTTGTTCACAAGCTACATCCGCCACATCAAGTTGTCGCTTCAGTTCGGCAAATTCAGCAGTCCGGTCAGCCCCCAGAGCTGCAGCCGCCTGTGTACAAAATTGGCACCATCATTACCTGAGACTATGATCCTCTGCTCGCCTCATCCGGATGGCAACCAGAGTCTCAGGGGCTACTATCTATACAAAGTACACCTTGCGTTTATGGTACAATCAAAAATATCACTATGTGTACCTCAAAGCCTCTTAGAAGGCTCATAAAAGCTACATTCAACCCACTTTTTGCGGATGAAATCCTCTCAACCACCGTACCCATTAAGGTACAATGTGCCTCTGAGATAGCTGCTTGCCATAGAAGACCCATCAATGTGTCCGGTTGTATATGGACAGTCCGGGGCTTTTTCTGTTGGTCTCTCTAGGAGCTGAGAACCCCAGACTTCGGGCGGACGAAGAGTTACCTTCTGGTCTTTGCATATCAGGAGAGATCCTCCGGGATGACACCTCATGGTCGTCCGCCACATGAGGCGGAGAAGTAGGAGGAGGCGTTTCGCTCTCCATCATCTTCGGAAGAAGATCCCCCGAGGACGAACATTGTTGAGGGAGGCTATAAGCCGAACTGCAAAACATATGTCTCGGTCGTTATTCTCAGGAAAAGAACGGGGTATGCTTACTAAGCACCTTTGTTCACTTACAGCTCGGTTAACGGCTGGCCCCCCTGTGGGCATTGTGCGACAATGTTGCCCTCCGGGGCAGGGCCCCTTGATGAAGGTTTCTTCCCTCGTTTGGAGACCTCTACTTCCAAGTCTTCAGGGGCGGTCCTTTTCTTCCCGTGGGGAGGGGGATACTAGATTCTCCTCCCCGTCCATCCTCCGACACGGGGGTACTAATTTCCCTAGTTAGGATGCGTAATGTACGTCCAGCATGAATTCCTCTTTTGGCTTCCCCATTCCTCTCCTTGTCCTCCCCTGATGGCACTTGATAAGGTGCGTGAGCCAGCATCCTGGTTAATACAGGATCCGGTGAATCTTCGGGAAGAGGGGCCGAACACCTGATCCTCTCCGCCTTTCTTATCCAGCCCTGGCCGAGAATGGTTTTTCAGAATAATGTTGTGACAAATATAATGACAGCATGTTCGGTTGTGGAATTACTTACCTGGGTGTCTGGATGGTTGCAATCGAGGCATGCATCCTCTATTGTGTCCGGACACTTTACTCGTGATCCAAAGAATAATTGATACATCCCTTCGAGCGTCATGCCGAAGAAGTGCTGAATAGTTCACGGTCCTTCCGGGTTGAACTCCCACATAGGGAGAGATCAACGTTGGCATGGCAGGACATGACAAACAAGCATTACTTGGATTACTTTGAAAAGACTGATGTCCTTCTTGATAAGGTCCTAAATGCGGCTTTGCAATGTCCACACGTCATCAACCGATCCCCAGTCCAGCCCCTTGTTGACCCATGATGCAAGCTATGGCGGAGGAGCAGAGTGGAAGGCCGGGGCGTCCACCCACTTTCTACGTCAGGGTGCTGTGATGTAAAACCACTCCCGTTGCCATAGGCCAGAAACTTCCAGGAAGGAGCCCTTTGGCCATAAAGCATCGACACCTTTGCTTATTATAGCGCCTCCGCACTCCGCGTGTCACCCGTCGATCATCTTCAGCTTCACGTTGAAGGTCTTGAGCCATAAGCTGAAGTGTGGGGTAATGCGGAGGAAGCCCTCGCACACAACGATGCACGTTGAGATGTGAAGGAAGGAATCTGGAGCTAGATCATGAAAATCTAGCCCATAACAGAACTTGAGCCCTCTAACAAAGGGATGAAGACCGAAGCCTAGCCCTCGGAGGAAGTGGGAGATGAATACGACACTTTCATTGGGTTTGGGAGTAGGAATAACCTGCCCTTTAGTAGAAAGCCTATGAAGGATTTCGGCGGTCAAATACTAGCCTCCCTAAGCTTCTTGATGTCCTCCTCTGTGATGGAAGAGGCCATCCACCGGCCTTGAAGGTTGGATCCGGACATGGTTGAAGGTCCGGAGCGCTTGGACTGAACCTTGGGTGTTGGAACCCGAGGTGGGGGAAGGGAAGGATCAGGCGTGGAAAGAAAAGGATAGGTCTTGACCTCTTTATATAGGGGATCAATGTCAAGCGCCCTCCGCGCGGCTGTTTGGAACTTGTCTAAACCAAGGAGTCGTACTAATGGAGCGGTTGGGTTACCCACACCTGTATTGATGAGAATCCCGTGATAAGTTGGACACGATCTCTGCTTCTACAAGATGTGCCACTAAAACCCCCTCGCAAGACGTGTAGTGGCAGGTTGGAAAACGGTTTGAATAATAACCGGGCCGAGGCATGATGTCACGCTAGGAAAAAGTTATTAAAAGATTAGACTCGTGGAATATTGTACTCTCTACGGTGGTATGCGGAATTTGTTTTGCAGAGCCGGCATGATTCTTGTGTTCAAGATCTACTTTGGAGTATTCGGAGAAGAACCCGCCTTGCAATGCCGAAGACAATCTGCGCGCCGGACTCATCGTCATTGAAGCCTAGTTTAGGGGCTACTGAGGGAGTCCTGGATTGGGGTGTCCTCGGACAGCCGGACTATATGCTTATGCCAGACTGTTGGACTATGAAGATACAAGATTGAAGACTTTGTCTCGTGTCTGGGTGGGACTCTCCTTTGCGTGGAAGGCAAGCTTGGCAATTCGGATATGTAGATTCCCTTCTCTGTAACTGACTCTGTGTAACCCTAACCCCCTCTGGTGTCTATATAAACCGGAGGGTTTAGTCCGTAGGACAACAAAAATATTAATCATAGGCTAGCTTCTAGGGTTTATCCTCTATGATCTCGTGGTAGATCAACTCTTGTAATACTCATATCATCAAGATCAGGCAAGCAGGAAGTAGGGTATTACCTCCATAGAGAGGGCCCGAACCTGGGTAAACATCGTGTCCCCCGCCTCCTGTTACCATTAGCCTTAGACGCACAGTTCGGGACCCCCTCCCCGAGATTCGCCGGTTTTGACACCGACACCAGCGACGCAGGAGGAGGAGGCGGCAGCGTGACCACGGCTCGGGAGACTGGGGGCTCCTGAGCCTTGGCCACCTCAGTGGCAGTATCGGGCACCGGCACCTCCAGAGTCAGCGGGGCCATGGGGGCTGGCACCCTGCCAGAGCGTTCCTCCGGGCCTCGCGAGGACGATCGGGCAGGGGAGGTGTGAACTTCACCGCGTCCCCTTCCCACGGACGAAGGCACGACCACAACAGATGAGTCTGCCCCAGGCGGAACCAGCGTGTTCCCCTTCTTCTTCTAGGCCACAAGCCGCGGCCTAACCAAATGATGGACAGCGTCAAGCTCCGACAGCAAAAACAAGAACAAGACAGAGTTCGAGCACTTATTGGTCAATCGTGGCATAGGCCACCGACCTCTTGCTGAGCTTAAAGCCCGAAAGCCTCTTGGTCCGGGGTGCAGCCTCGAGAGGTCCAGGATTGGAAGAGGGCGCATCAGAAGGGCTACAGGCGGCTTCAGGCGGTGCCTGGGCAGGAGTCGCCCCTCGGGAGATCAGCGCCGACCTGTCCTTCTTCGGGATCACGGGCGGCTCCTCTTCCTCTTGCACGGCATCGGCCTCGTCATCGTCCGGCAGGGTGCGGAGGATGCTGGCCCTGCACCGGGGGGAGATCTCCCCCGTCCCCTCAATGGTCGCCTTCGAGTCACGTTCCTCTTCTTCTTCTTCTTCCTATCCTTCCCCGCGGGAGTCACCAGAAGACACTTCCACTGGCGCCGTCGCCCCCTGGGCCACAGGAGGCTCCGCTAGCACAAGGCCACGCCCATCAAATGTGGGCATGGCATCCACCACCTGTTTCCAGTCCTGACAGAAGAACAGGGGGGCAGGAGCACCCTCCAGAACTTCTAGGTCATCTCCAACCAAGAGGCGGAGAGTTGCAGCCAGATCCCCGTCGGCCAAGGCCGCCGGGTTCAGGCAAAGATCGTCGTCCGTGCCCCCAAGCGTCTACAACGGGCGCGGGTGCGCCTGAAGCGGAGCCACCCACTGCGTCTGGAACTCCCTCAGGAGCGTGGCCCCTGTTTGCTTTGCCGCCTTCGCGTTGCCCGGCCTCAAATCAACGTTCATCTTCTCCAGCACCAACTTTGCCCGATCATCGATAAGCTTCGAGCGAGACCACCCTTCGTCAGACTGGGGTGGCTCCGTTGGCAACGTCAATTGGGAGTGGATACATCCGGCATCCGGCATGACCCACTTGCTCTGGAATTTGTCGACCCTCTTCCCAGTCTTCAAGATCGCGTTGGCCTTGGAGTACGCGACGAAGTTGGCGCACGCCGAGGTGTGCTCGTCATTGATCCATAGTGAGAAGAAGTGACGCAGCAAAGCCACAGACGGCATCACCCCAACATGCGCCTCGCAGTAGTAGGAGAAAATTGACAAAAGGAGAATGGAGTTGGGATGGAGATGAAGGGCCTGCAACCTGCAATGGAAGAGGATGGCGTAGAAGAACTCAGAGAAGGGAGGAACCAGGCCGGCGACGACAGTGTTCATGAAGAAGGGGTAGAAGGTGCTCCCCTTAGCCTCCGGCTCGGCGGAGCCAACCCGGAGTTCGGTCTCCCCCATCTCGCTGCCCTCCACCGCCGTCATCAGGCGCGTAGCGGAGAGATTCTTCTCCGACATGTTGGGGGCATCCAGGGTCGGCGAATACCAAGTCGGCAGGGCATCGGCCTTGGCCTTGCAGGGCGGCATTGCTTGCTGGAGGGGAAGGAATGGAGCGGATCTGAAGATTTCGGAAGCAAGGGAGCAAGGAAGGGGATCTGGAGCAAGGCGAAAGAGAGCAATGAAGGCAGGCCTCACCCAGGCCATCCTTTTATCAGTCGGTGGTTGCCGAGGCAGCATGGGGAAGCAGAGACGCCCACGTCCAATCAACCGCCACACGGCGACCAAGGCTGCAGGCTGTTGGGGCCCGCGGCGCTCCGCACTTGCCCTTTGGCTTCGCTAGTAAGACAAGTCTGAGCGCGCCTTGGGACCGGGTGCTACTGTCGGCGTTCTCGGAATGGGGGTCCCCAGACTTGCCTGCCTACGGCCTGCAGCGTGGCTCAGCAAGTGGCCCAGTACGGCCCGTCTTCGTCAACCCTAGTTCAAGACCCTCGCGAGGGGCCAAGCCTCGACGGGCGGACGATGCAAGGCCTCCTCAGGGGCGACCTCACCGGGCAGGCTCACAAGGAGGCGGAGAAATCAAGGCAAGGGGTGCATCGCGAGGTGCTCATGACGCAAGCCATGACGATCAAGACCAGGCGGGCGCCAGGCGGGCACCAGCCTGCGTAGAGTCCTCATTTTCTCTTTGGTGCAAAGGGGGCAAGCGCAGGCGCGGAGTACTGAGGCATCAGGCAAAGGTTTCCATATCGGTGCAATGAGACCAAGACCAGTAGGACGGCAGGATGGAGGTCACCGTGGAGCCCAATACGGCGTCATCACCAGCACCTTTGGCAGTCGAAGACCACCTTTAGTCAGGATAGCTTGTACTAGCTATCCCCTTTCAAAATGGCCATTGTTGGCTCCCTCCCCGCTCAATATTTGGGAAGAGGACCAGGGCCTCTATAAATAGGGCCAGCCACCACAGTAGGGGCCAATCGGATCCGAACCTAGCTCATCTACACACCACCACAAGAACACCTCTCCTCGCGAGGCTGTTCTTCCTCTGTATTGTTCATCATCGGCCCAAGAGGCAATCCACCACACCACACATTGGATTAGGGTATTAAACCACAACGGGGCCCGAACCAGTATAAACCTCGTGTCTCTTGTGTTGTTCATCGTTTTAGCTTAGAATCGTGGCGAGGTTGTGGGCATGTTTCGGTAGGGAGAAGATCTTCGTGCGCACCCCAGAGTTTGACCCTTAAGGGTTTTGCCGGAACCCGATATCCGAGATTTGGTGCGCCAGGTAGGGGTGCGCCGAAATCTTTTCTCTGCTGATCTGCGTCCCATCGTGTCATTGCATCCATGGCAGACGCTCGCCGAGCTCGCGCCGATCGCCGGGCTTCTCTCGCTGCCCGTGTCGCCAAGACGGCACCCGTCGGTGGGCCTCCTCATTGTTCTCCGTCACCTGCCGCCAACGCCGCCACCGGCCCGGCTGGGAACGAGCAGCAAGCGTCTTTGCTACACCCCTCGGTGCAGCGGGAAGGCCGCACCCCTACTCCATCACTGACCCTAGCTGGTTTGTCGTCTCACGTTCATCGCGCCCCCACGAACGCGCAGGCCGCGTTGCTCCTGGCACGTGAGCTCCTACACTACCACCCCGTCGATGACCTCTATGAAGAATGGCTCGCTCACATCACCGAGCTCGTCCGCGCCGCAGGGGGATCGCCCGCGCCGTCCCTCTCACTGTCTCGCCCTCCGTCACGCATGGGCGACGCGGCTCAGGGAGCACCTCCGCCACCTCCTCCTCAAGAAGGCGCCCTGGCTCTGAGGCGCGCGGCCCCTAGACATGACCCACCACGTCCGGTACTCGTGCGGTACGAAAGAAGCTGCCAAGAAATCCCTCGGCCTCAAGAAGGTGCTCACGTGCTTCCTGCACCAGCACGACAAGACCGCATCCCTGCACCAGCACGCCAAGACCCCGCGCTACCCCCGGCGGCGGTGCGCGGGGACCATCCAGAGCAAGTCTCATGTCTGCAAAGGTCTCCGGTGGCCACAGCAGGTTCCCGCGCCTTCACCACCGAGCTGCGTAACGTCGCCTGGCCGGCAAGTTCAAGCCGGACCTGCCTCCTCGCTACGATGGTACTGCCGACCCCGCGGAGTTCCTGCAGCTCTATGAGCTAGGCATCCAGGCAGCCAACAGAGACGAAATGGTCATGGCAAACTGGTTTCCCATGACGCTCAAGGATGGTGCCCGCACCTGGCTCCTGAACCTGCCTCCCGGTTCGATCTTCTCTTGGGACGAGATGCATAGCCGCTTCATCGCCAAATTCCAGGGCACTCACGACTGCCCCCCGGCCGTGGGTGACCTATGCCGCATCAAGCAGCAGCCTGGAGAGACCCTGCAGAAATACATCCAGTGCTTCAACAACGCCCGCCTCAAGATCCCCAAGGTGACGGACGAGGCCATCACCTTAGCGTTTTCTGATGGCGTCCGCGATGTCAAGATGAAGTAGGAGCTCGCCATCCACGAGGATTTGTGCACATCTCTGGAGCTGTTCAACCTAGCGACCAAGTGTGCAAGAGCTGAGGAAGGACGCCTCTCCCTCCTCGAGCTTCTAGCTGCTGACCCAGAAGAGAAGAAGTCCAAGGCCAAGGACGTGAAGCACAAAGGAGCAGTTGTGCTCATA
The DNA here is from genome assembly GCF_002162155.2 of Triticum dicoccoides. Taxonomy (NCBI): domain Eukaryota; kingdom Viridiplantae; phylum Streptophyta; class Magnoliopsida; order Poales; family Poaceae; genus Triticum; species Triticum dicoccoides. The sequence goes on along the minus strand of NC_041381.1, from coordinate 264,999,477 downwards.
GCAGAACCAGACACGAAGCATGGCAGGGACCAGCCGGAGTTGTCCAAGGGCAGCCGATTCTGCGCTTACCACAACCTCCACACCCACAACACCAAGGAATGCTAGGAGCTCAGGGCCATTCGGGAAGGATGTTTCGGTCGATGCCCCGAGTGCAATGACCAGGGGCTACGGCCGAGGAGGAGGCCGAGGTGGATGACGATGGGACGACCGAGGCCCTCGCTAGGAGTGGCGTGACCGACCTCGTGAGTATCGCTGGCAGGAGCAGCCTCGCAAAGGTCCCTGGAGGGATCAGCCTCGTGAGGACCGCCCGCAGGGCAATGTAGGCCTTCATCCTCTGCCGCCACCACCAAGAAGGAATGACGACCACCACCAGGACGAGGGGGCTGGGAGATTCCAGGAGCCACGTGCTATCGCTTGCATCTTGCGTGTTGCCCAGGCCCCAGCCTCTCAGTGCATCTTCAAGCAGTTTGTTCGTGAGGTGAATGCAGTCCTCCCCAAGCTCGAGGCCACGCGCCCGCTTAGGTGGTCCAAGTGCGCCATCACCTTCAGCTCGGCAGATCAACTCAAGTGTGCGGCTACCGCTGGCGTCCTCCCTATTCTTTGTTCCCCAGTCATCAGCAACATGCAAGTCACCAAGACCCTCATCGATAGCGGTGCAGGACTCAATGTTCTGTCCGTCAAGATTTTCAACAACCTTCAAGTGCCATATGATCAACTTCAGCCTACCAAGCCTTTCTCAGCAGTTACTGATGGCTCGACCACCCCGATAGGGCAGGTCCGCCTCCCTGTCACTTTCGGACAGCGCAACAACTACCACACCAAGCTCATCCACTTCGACGTCGGCCTCAACCACCTGCCATACAACGCCATCCTCGGGTATCCAGCCCTGGCCAAGTTCATGGCGGTGACCCACCATGGCTAAAACATTCTCAAGATGCTAGGAAGTGGCGGAATCATCACAGTCCCCTGCGAAGAGAAGGATACGGTGTGCTCCCTCTAGCGCGCCTTCCAAGCTGCATCAATCGAGGACCCGGAGGCATCAGCCTGCGCAGAGTCCTCGTTTCCTCTTTGGTGCAAAGGGGGCAAGCGCAGGCGCAGAGACCGAGGCATCAGGGAAAGGTTTCCATATCGGTGCAACAAGACCAAGACCAGCAGGACGACAGGACGGAGGTCACCATGGAGCCCAAGACGGCATCATCACTAGCACCTTTGGTAGTCGAAGACCAGCTTTAGTCAGGATAGCTTATCCTAGCTGGCCCCTTTCAAAATGGCCGTTGTTGGCACCCATCCCGCTCAATATTTGGGAAGAGGACTAGGGCCTCTATAAATAGGGCCAACCACCATAGTAGGGCCGAATCGGATCCGAACCTAGCTCATCTACACACCACCACAAGAACACCTCTCCTCGCGAGGCTATTCTTCCTGTGTATTGTTCATCATCAGCCCAAGAGGTAATCTAGCACACCACACACTGGATTAGGGTATTACACCACAATAGTGGCCCGAACCAGTATAAACCTCGTGTCTCTTGTGTTGTTCATCATTTTAGCTTAGAATCGTGCCGAGGTTGTGGGCGTGTTTTGGTAGGGAGAAGATCTTCGTGTGCACCCCAGAGTTCGAACCTTAAGGGTTTTGCCGGAACCCGATATCTGACACCGGCCCTTGCCGGACCAGCAAAAGGGGCAGCCCTTCCCCATAGAACAATAATGCTAATCTCTCTTTTTGTAGGGGTTGCGCGTTGGCGAGAACGAAGATAGCAAGCGGCACACCGATTCCTTCAAGTTCACCATCATCACCCATGGTGCCCAAGAAGAAGGGTTCCATGGCTGTCAAGCCTTCTACGTCCCAGCACCCATCGCCTTTGTCTACGGGCAGTGCAGGAGGCACCGCCGCCACAAACGGAGCAAACATTGCAGTGGGCGCAATCGGCGTAGGCGGCGCCGCCACCGAGCCTACCACGACGGGAGTAGGTGATGGGGATACAAGAGGCAGACGCCTACCTCAACACTTAGGTGAAAACGACGTTCATGGCATGGGCGACGCAAGCCTTCTACCCCACCTCCTCCTCGTGCCCGCGAATGCAGCCACCAGAGCGACCCCACTCACTGGGTGAAAACTGCGACCCTCCTGCCACGATAGTGCCAGCACTATCGTGGGAGCGACTTCACGGCGTCAACGAACTTTACACGTTGGCGGACAAATGGGTGTGTGCTGAAGATGGGAGAAGGCTTCATGGGGTGGACGATGTCACCGAAGTCGATTCTGATGATGGCGACCCAACCGCCCCGTGAAAGAAAGGTCACAGATACAATAGAAAGTGTAGAGGCAAGGCAGTAATGGCTGTGCAAGGATCCAGCAATTTCGGCCCCACCAAGAAACCCAAAACAGAGAGTACCGGCAAGGAAACAACTTCATTCGCTGATTGCCAGGTCGCCGTGGTAGGAGAAAAAGCTGGCAAATCCGACGGGTCGTACTGCAAGATCCACCGTACCAAAGGCCATGACCTCCAGGAGTGTCGTTAAGTAAAGCACCTAGTTGAGAAACAGACAGCTGAGTATGGGAAGCGAGATAAAGAGAAAGGCCAGGATGATTTAGATGGGTCTGGCAGGAAAGGCCCGGGTGGCCGAAGAGGACGCCACGCCAACGTTGGCCAGAAGATAGGAAAGCCCGCCAAGGGAAAGAATAAAAAAGAAGATGAAGAAAGTGAGGATGAGGATGCTGAGTCTAGCGAACAAGAATTCCAGAAGGCAACCGAAGCCATGTCCATTGACGGAGGTGCATCTTTGCACTCCTCCCACCGCCAGCTCAAGCAGTGGGCGCGGGAAGTCATTACGGCGGAACCAACAATAGATGCACGAAAGCCCCTCAAGTGGTCCCACATGCCTATCATTTTCGATGTCGAGGACCACCCTGATCGCACAACTATGATCGGGTCTTTATCGTTGTAGGTCTCACCAACGATACACAACCTCAAGTTCACGAAAATGTTAGTTGACAGTGGGGCCGACTTGAACTTCGTCTACCCTAAGGTGATTGAGAAGCTGCAGATACCTGATGAAGAGCTCAAGAAAACCGGGACGTTCCAAGGAATCAACCCCAGAAGGATCTAGCCAAAGGGAAAGATCACGCAACCGGTGATGTTTGGCGGAGACCTAAACTACTGAACTGAGAAGATAGTGTTTTATCTGGTTAAGATCCCCTTGCCATTCAGTGTAATCCTTGGCTTCCCTGCCTTGGCCAAGTTTATGGCGGCATCCCACTATACCTATAATATGTTAAAGATGTCAGAACCCATGGGTGTCGTCTCCATTAGCTCTGACCAAAAAGATGTTGTCATTTTCATGGACAAGCTCTACAGAGATGAGGTTGCCACAGAAGCTGAAAGGGAAACTGCTCCCGCCAAGCCGAAGAATAGCAAAAATCCCGGCAAGACATCCGATGAGACTTCTGGGAAGCACGCTTCTTTAGAGTGCTGCGCACCTGATGAAGACTTGCCGGAGAGCTCTACCGGCAAGAAATCCAAAGCCACTCCACCTGTAACAAGGAAGGTGCCGGCAAGGGAGGATGGGACTGATGGTACCTTCACCACTAGTGCCACCCTAGACAGCAAATAGGAAAGCACGCTCAGTACCTTCCTACGGGCGAATGTAGATGTGTTTGCATCGCAACCATCTGACATCCCTAGGGTTCCCAAGGAGGTAATTGAGCACCACCATGCTATCTGCCCAGATGCTCGGCCCATCAAGCAGAGGGATAGAAAGCAAGCTTTGGAACAGCAGCAATTCATAGCAGAAGAGATCAAGAAACTCGAGGCAGCCGACCCGGTCAGGGGAGTGCTACATCCAACCTGGTTGGCGAATACAGTCGTTCTACATAAGTCAAATGGGAAATGGAGACTTTGTATTGATTACACTGATCTCAATAAAGCATTCCCAAAGGATCCTTTCCCTTTACCGTGCATTGACCAGATTGTGGACTCCACCGCTGGTTGTGATCTGATCTCGTTCCTTGATGCCTACATTGGATACCACCAGATATTTATGTCTAAGGAAGACGAAGAGAAAACCACATTCACTACTCCTTGTGGAATGCAGTACTTCGTACTAATGCCTTTTGGACTAAAGAGTGCGGGTTCAACATTCGCATGAGCAGTTTAGATTGGTTTTGAACCATAATTGCTTAGAAACATAGAAGCCTGCATGGATGATATTGTAGTCAAGACCAAAAACAAGTCCACCCTGATTTAAGATTTGAAAGAAACTTTCTCTAATTTGCAGAAGATTAGCATGATGCTCAACCCCGAGAAACATGTATTCGGTGTCCCATCCGCCAAGCTCCTTGGGTTCTTCATATCTAAGTGTGGGATCGAAGCCCGACAAGATTAAGGCTATGGATCAGATCCAAGCACCCAGGACCATCAAGGATGTGCGACATCTTGTCGGTTGTGCCGCAGCTCTGAGTAGGTTTATTTCAAGGTCTACTGAATGCGCCATTCCTTTCTTCAAGATATTGACAAAGGCGGGTCTAGTAAAATGGACTCCGGAAGCAGAGGCTGCGCTGCATGACCTAAAAAAGTACTTGTCTTATGCGCCAACTCTAGGTGGGCCTAGGCCACAAGAACCGTTGTTGCTCTACTTGGTGGCGATGAATCAAGTGGTTAGTGCTTCACTAGTTGTGCAGAGGGAAGCTGACGATGAGCAAACAACAGCGTCAGAGCCAACCTTTGGCGAGATAGCATCTTCCACGGCAAGGCTAGATACCGTGAAGAAAAAGGTGATGCAAGTTACGTCGAAGAACAAAATGGTGCAACGGCCAGTATACTTTGTTAGATCCCTATTACAGGGGGCTAGGTCAAGGTATACGGGCATGCAAAACTTGCTTTTTGGCCTACCCATGGCCTAAAGGAAGCTGCGCCATTATTTTCAAGCACATGAGATCATGGTGGTCACTCGCTTTCCGTTGTAGCGTATCCTGAGGAATCCCGAGGCAACTAGCAGAATAGTAGAGTGGGCATGGAACTATCAAGCTTTGCGCTCAAGTTTGAGAGTACATCAACTATTCAGAGCAGGGCATTGCTTGAATTCATTGTAGAATGGACACGACACTAGACGACGAGATCCTGGAATCAGCCCTCCCCGATAGGGTAACCCAAGGGAATTGGATCATGTACTTTGATGATGCATTCTCGCTGCAAGGCACTGGTGTCGGGGTGCTGCTTTTCGCACCCACTAGAGAGCACCTCAAGGTCATGGTTGAAATGCAATTCCCCTATGAGGAAGCCACCAACAATACTGCTGAATATGAGGGAATGCTTGCCAGCCTCAGAATTGCGGTAGAATTAAGAATCAAAAAGCTGATTGTCCATGGGGATTCACAATTTGTGGTAAAACAAGTAAACAAGGATTACGAGAGCCCATCGATGGAATCATACATGGACGAAGTGAGGAAATTGGAAGAACACTTTGATGGCTTGCAAATAGAGCACGTCCCTTCTGCGCAAAACAGCATTGTTGACCAATTGTCAAAGTGTGCTGCCCAAAAGCTACCTGTGGAACCAGGAACTTTTGTGCTCCACTTGACTCGACCCATGGTTACCCTGCCAACAAGAGCCAAGAAGAGAAGGAAGATAAGTACTGGCAACTACTTTCTGGCAGATCTCCCACAAACCACCGACAAAGCAGCTACCGGGGACATTGATGTGCCTGCCGGTAGGCAGCGATCTCAGACAAAATCCTAGATTTTAGCCAATGAGACCAGCGCTCCCGTGGCCGAAGAGATGTCTTTAGTCCTTGTCATCGATCCCCAAGCTCCGACATGGGCGCAACAAATAGTCTAGTTTCTCCAAATAGGAGAACTTCTCAAAGAGCAAGAGCAAGCTGAGAAAGTAGCCTGCCAATCAAGGATGCACCAGTTTGTGGATAACATTATGTGCAATAAGAGACCAAACGGGGTTAAATTGAAGTGCATTACCTGGGAAGATGGGCTAAAGTTGTTGGCAGAGGTACCAGGCGGGCACCAGCCTGCATAGAGTCCTCGTTTTCTCTTTGGTGCAAAGGGGGCAAGCGCAGGCGCGGAGTACTGAGGCATCAGGCAAAGGTTTCCATATCGGTGCAATGAGACCAAGACCAGTAGGACTGCAGGATGGAGGTCACCGTGGAGCCCAATACGGCGTCATCACCAGCACCTTTGGCAGTCGAAGACCACCTTTAGTCAGGATAGCTTGTACTAGCTATCCCCTTTCAAAATGGCCATTGTTGGCTCCCTTCCCGCTCAATATTTGGGAAGAGGACCAGGGCCTCTATAAATAGGGCCAGCCACCACAGTAGGGGCCAATCGGATCTGAACCTAGCTCATCTACACACCACCACAAGAACACCTCTCCTCGCGAGGCTGTTCTTCCTCTGTATTGTTCATCATCGGCCCAAGAGGCAATCCACCACACCACACACTGGATTAGGGTATTAAACCACAACGGGGCCCGAACCAGTATAAACCTCGTGTCTCTTGTGTTGTTCATCGTTTTAGCTTAGAATCGTGGCGAGGTTGTGGGCATGTTTCGGTAGGGAGAAGATCTTCGTGCGCACCCCAGAGTTTGACCCTTAAGGGTTTTGCCGGAACCCGATATCCGACATTTGGCGCGCCAGGTAGGGGTGCGCCGAAATCTTTTCTCTGCTGATCTGCGTCCCATCGTGTCATTGCATCCATGGCAGACGCTCGCCGAGCTCGCGCCGATCGCCGGGCTTCTCTCGCTGCCCGTGTCGCCAAGACGGCACCCGTCGGTGGGCCTCCTCATTGTTCTCCGTCACCTGCCGCCAACGCCGCCACCGGCCCGGCTGGGAACGAGCAGCAAGCGTCTTTGCTACACCCCTCGGTGCAGCGGGAAGGCCGCACCCCCACTCCATCACTGACCCTAGCTGGTTTGTCGTCTCACGCTCGTCGCGCCCCCACGAACGCGCAGGCCGCGTTGCTCCTGGCACGTGAGCTCCTACACTACCACCCCGTCGATGACCTCTATGAAGAATGGCTCGCTCACATCACCGAGCTCGTCCGCGCCGCAGGGGGATCGCCCGCGCCGTCCCTCTCACTGCCTCGCCCTCCGTCACGCATGGGCGACGCGGCTCAGGGAGCACCTCCGCCACCTCCTCCTCAAGAAGGCGCCCTGGCTCTGAGGCGCGCGGCCCCTAGACATGACCCACCACGTCCGGTACTCGTGCGGTACGAAAGAAGCTGCCAAGAAATCCCTCGGCCTCAAGAAGGTGCTCACGTGCTTCCTGCACCAGCACGACAAGACCGCATCCCTGCACCAGCACGCCAAGACCCCGCGCTACCCCCGGCGGCGGTGCGCGGGGACCATCCAGAGCAAGTCTCATGTCTGCAAAGGTCTCCGGTGGCCACAGCAGGTTCCCGCGCCTTCACCACCGAGCTGCGTAACGTCGCCTGGCCGGCAAGTTCAAGCCGGACCTGCCTCCTCGCTATGATGGTACTGCCGACCCCGCGGAGTTCCTACAGCTCTATGAGCTAGGCATCCAGGCAGCCAACAGAGACGAAATGGTCATGGCAAACTGGTTTCCCATGACGCTCAAGGATGGTGCCCGCACCTGGCTCTTGAACCTGCCTCCCGGTTCGATCTTCTCTTGGGACGAGATGCATAGCCGCTTCATCGCCAAATTCCAGGGCACTCACGACTGCCCCCGGCCGCGGGTGACCTATGCCGCATCAAGCAGCAGCCTGGAGAGACCCTGCAGAAATACATCCAGTGCTTCAACAACGCCCGCCTCAAGATCCCCAAGGTGACGGACGAGGCCATCACCTTAGCGTTTTCTGATGGCGTCCGCGATGTCAAGATGAAGTAGGAGCTCGCCATCCACGAGGATTTGTGCACATCTCTGGAGCTGTTCAACCTAGCGACCAAGTGTGCAAGAGCTGAGGAAGGACGCCTCTCCCTCCTCGAGCTTCTAGCTGCTGACCCAGAAGAGAAGAAGTCCAAGGCCAAGGACGTGAAGCACAAAGGAGCAGTTGTGCTCGTAGCAGAACCAGACACGAAGCATGGCAGGGACCAGCCGGAGTTGTCCAAGGGCAGCCGATTCTGCGCTTACCACAACCTCCACACCCACAACACCAAGGAATGCTAGGAGCTCAGGGCCATTCGGGAAGGATGTTTTGGTCGATGCCCCGAGTGCAATGACCAGGGGCTACGGCCGAGGAGGAGGCCGAGGCGGATGACGATGGGACGACCGAGGCCCTCGCCAGGAGTGGCGTGACCGACCTCGTGAGTATCGCTGGGAGGAGCAGCCTCGCAAAGGTCCCTGGAGGGATCAGCCTCGTGAGGACCGCCCGCAGGGCAATGTAGGCCTTCATCCTCTGCCGCCACCACCAAGAAGGAATGACGACCACCACCAGGACGAGGGGGCTGGGAGATTCCAGGAGCCACGTGCTATCGCTTGCATCTTGCGTGTTGCCCAGGCCCCAGCCTCTCAGTGCATCTTCAAGCAGTTTGCTCGCGAGGTGAATGCAGTCCTCCCCAAGCTCGAGGCCACGCGCCCGCTTAGGTGGTCCAAGTGCGCCATCACCTTCAGCTCGGCAGATCAACTCAAGTGTGCGGCTACCGCTGGCGTCCTCCCTATTCTTTGTTCCCCAGTCATCAGCAACATGCAAGTCACCAAGACCCTCATCGATAGCGGTGCAGGACTCAATGTTCTGTCCGTCAAGATTTTCAACAACCTTCAAGTGCCATATGATCAACTTCAGCCTACCAAGCCTTTCTCAGCAGTTACTGATGGCTCGACCACCCCGATAGGGCAGGTCCGCCTCCCTGTCACTTTCGGACAGCGCAACAACTACCACACCAAGCTCATCCACTTCGACGTCAGCCTCAACCACCTGCCATACAACGCCATCCTCGGGTATCCAGCCCTGGCCAAGTTCATGGCGGTGACCCACCATGGCTAAAACATTCTCAAGATGCTAGGAAGTGGCGGAATCATCACAGTCCCCTGCGAAGAGAAGGATACGGTGTGCTCCCTCTAGCGCGCCTTCCAAGCTGCATCAATCGAGGACCCGGAGGCATCAGCCTGCGCAGAGTCCTCGTTTCCTCTTTGGTGCAAAGGGGGCAAGCGCAGGCGCAGAGACCGAGGCATCAGGGAAAGGTTTCCATATCGGTGCAACAAGACCAAGACCAGCAGGACGACAGGACGGAGGTCACCATGGAGCCCAAGACGGCATCATCACTAGCACCTTTGGTAGTCGAAGACCAGCTTTAGTCAGGATAGCTTATCCTAGCTGGCCCCTTTCAAAATGGCCGTTGTTGGCACCCATCCCGCTCAATATTTGGGAAGAGGACTAGGGCCTCTATAAATAGGGCCAACCACCATAGTAGGGCCGAATCGGATCCGAACCTAGCTCATCTACACATCACCACAAGAACACCTCTCCTCGCGAGGCTATTCTTCCTGTGTATTGTTCATCATCAGCCCAAGAGGTAATCTAGCACACCACACACTGGATTAGGGTATTACACCACAATAGTGGCCCGAACCAGTATAAACCTCGTGTCTCTTGTGTTGTTCATCATTTTAGCTTAGAATCGTGCCGAGGTTGTGGGCGTGTTTTGGTAGGGAGAAGATCTTCGTGTGCACCCCAGAGTTCGAACCTTAAGGGTTTTGCTGGAACCCGATATCTGACACCGGCCCTTGCCGGACCAGCAAAAGGGGCAGCCCTTCCCCATAGAACAATAATGCTAATCTCTCTTTTTGTAGGGGTTGCGCGTTGGCGAGAACGAAGATAGCAAGCGGCACACCGATTCCTTCAAGTTCACCATCATCACCCATGGTGCCCAAGAAGAAGGGTTCCATGGCTGTCAAGCCTTCTACGTCCCAGCACCCATCGCCTTTGTCTACGGGCAGTGCAGGAGGCACCGCCGCCACAAACGGAGCAAACATTGCAGTGGGCGCAATCGGCGTAGGCGGCGCCGCCACCGAGCCTACCACGACGGGAGTAGGTGATGGGGATACAAGAGGCAGACGCCTACCTCAACACTTAGGTGAAAACGACGTTCATGGCACGGGCGACGCAAGCCTTCTACCCCACCTCCTCCTCGTGCCCGCGAATGCAGCCACCAGAGCGACCCCACTCACTGGGTGAAAACTGCGACCCTCCTGCCACGATAGTGCCAGCACTATCGTGGGAGCGACTTCACGGCGTCAACGAACTTTACACGTTGGCGGACAAATGGGTGTGTGCTGAAGATGGGAGAAGGCTTCATGGGGTGGACGATGTCACCGAAGTCGATTCTGATGATGGCGACCCAACCGCCCCGTGAAAGAAAGGTCACAGATACAATAGAAAGTGTAGAGGCAAGGCAGTAATGGCTGTGCAAGGATCCAGCAATTTCGGCCCCACCAAGAAACCCAAAACAGAGAGTACCGGCAAGGAAACAACTTCATTCGCTGATTGCCAGGTCGCCGTGGTAGGAGAAAAAGCTGGCAAATCCGACGGGTCGTACTGCAAGATCCACCGTACCAAAGGCCATGACCTCCAGGAGTGTCGTTAAGTAAAGCACCTAGTTGAGAAACAGACAGCTGAGTATGGGAAGCGAGATAAAGAGAAAGGCCAGGATGATTTAGATGGGTCTGGCAGGAAAGGCCCGGGTGGCCGAAGAGGACGCCACGCCAACGTTGGCCAGAAGATAGGAAAGCCCGCCAAGGGAAAGAATAAAAAAGAAGATGAAGAAAGTGAGGATGAGGATGCTGAGTCTAGCGAACAAGAATTCCAGAAGGCAACCGAAGCCATGTCCATTGACGGAGGTGCATCTTTGCACTCCTCCCACCGCCAGCTCAAGCAGTGGGCGCGGGAAGTCATTACGGCGGAACCAACAATAGATGCACGAAAGCCCCTCAAGTGGTCCCACATGCCTATCATTTTCGATGTCGAGGACCACCCTGATCGCATAACTATGATCGGGTCTTTATCGTTGTAGGTCTCACCAACGATACACAACCTCAAGTTCACGAAAATGTTAGTTGACAGTGGGGCCGACTTGAACTTCATCTACCCTAAGGTGATTGAGAAGCTGCAGATACCTGATGAAGAGCTCAAGAAAACCGGGACGTTCCAAGGAATCAACCCCAGAAGGATCTAGCCAAAGGGAAAGATCACGCAACCGGTGATGTTTGGCGGAGACCTAAACTACTGAACTGAGAAGATAGTGTTTTATCTGGTTAAGATCCCCTTGCCATTCAGTGTAATCCTTGGCTTCCCTGCCTTGGCCAAGTTTATGGCGGCATCCCACTATACCTATAATATGTTAAAGATGTCAGAACCCATGGGTGTCGTCTCCATTAGCTCTGACCAAAAAGATGTTGTCATTTTCATGGACAAGCTCTACAGAGATGAGGTTGCCACAGAAGCTGAAAGGGAAACTGCTCCCGCCAAGCCGAAGAATAGCAAAAATCCCGGCAAGACATCCGATGAGACTTCTGGGAAGCACGCTTCTTTAGAGTGCTGCGCACCTGATGAAGACTTGCCGGAGAGCTCTACCGGCAAGAAATCCAAAGCCACTCCACCTGTAACAAGGAAGGTGCCGGCAAGGGAGGATGGGACTGATGGTACCTTCACCACTAGTGCCACCCTAGACAGCAAATAGGAAAGCACGCTCAGTACCTTCCTACGGGCGAATGTAGATGTGTTTGCATCGCAACCATCTGACATCCCTGGGGTTCCCAAGGAGGTAATTGAGCACCACCATGCTATCTGCCCAGATGCTCGGCCCATCGAGCAGAGGGTTAGAAAGCAAGCTTTGGAACAGCAGCAATTCATAGCAGAAGAGATCAAGAAACTCGAGGCAGCCGACCCGGTCAGGGGAGTGCTACATCCAACCTGGTTGGCGAATACAGTCGTTCTACATAAGTCAAATGGGAAATGGAGACTTTGTATTGATTACACTGATCTCAATAAAGCATTCCCAAAGGATCCTTTCCCTTTACCGTGCATTGACCAGATTGTGGACTCCACCGCTGGTTGTGATCTGATCTCGTTCCTTGATGCCTACATTGGATACCACCAGATATTTATGTCTAAGGAAGACGAAGAGAAAACCACATTCACTACTCCTTGTGGAATGCAGTACTTCGTACTAATGCCTTTTGGACTAAAGAGTGCGGGTTCAACATTCGCATGAGCAGTTTAGATTGGTTTTGAACCATAATTTCTTAGAAACATAGAAGCCTGCATGGATGATATTGTAGTCAAGACCAAAAACAAGTCCACCCTGATTTAAGATTTGAAAGAAACTTTCTCTAATTTGCAGAAGATTAGCATGATGCTCAACCCCGAGAAACATGTATTCGGTGTCCCATCCGCCAAGCTCCTTGGGTTCTTCATATCTAAGTGTGGGATCGAAGCCCGACAAGATTAAGGCTATGGATCAGATCCAAGCACCCAGGACCATCAAGGATGTGCGACATCTTGTCGGTTGTGCCGCAGCTCTGAGTAGGCTTATTTCAAGGTCTACTGAATGCGCCATTCCTTTCTTCAAGATATTGACAAAGGCGGGTCTAGTAAAATGGACTCCGGAAGCAGAGGCTGCGCTGCATGACCTAAAAAAGTACTTGTCTTATGCGCCAACTCTAGGTGGGCCTAGGCCACAAGAACCGTTGTTGCTCTACTTGGTGGCGATGAATCAAGTGGTTAGTGCTTCACTAGTTGTGCAGAGGGAAGCTGACGATGAGCAAACAACAGCGTCAGAGCCAACCTTTGGCGAGATAGCATCTTCCACGGCAAGGCTAGATACCGTGAAGAAAAAGGTGATGCAAGTTACGTCGAAGAACAAAATGGTGCAACGGCCAGTATACTTTGTTAGATCCCTATTACAGGGGGCTAGGTCAAGGTATACGGGCATGCAAAACTTGCTTTTTGGCCTACCCATGGCCTAAAGGAAGCTGCGCCATTATTTTCAAGCACATGAGATCATGGTGGTCACTCGCTTTCCGTTGTAGCGTATCCTGAGGAATCCCGAGGCAACTAGCAGAATAGTAGAGTGGGCATGGAACTATCAAGCTTTGCGCTCAAGTTTGAGAGTACATCAACTATTCAGAGCAGGGCATTGCTTGAATTCATTGTAGAATGGACACGACACTAGACGACGAGATCCTGGAATCAGCCCTCCCCGATAGGGTAACCCAAGGGAATTGGATCATGTACTTTGATGATGCATTCTCGCTGCAAGGCACTGGTGTCGGGGTGCTGCTTTTCGCACCCACTAGAGAGCACCTCAAGGTCATGGTTGAAATGCAATTCCCCTATGAGGAAGCCACCAACAATACTGCTGAATATGAGGGAATGCTTGCCAGCCTCAGAATTGCGGTAGAATTAAGAATCAAAAAGCTGATTGTCCATGGGGATTCACAATTTGTGGTAAAACAAGTAAACAAGGATTACGAGAGCCCATCGATGGAATCATACATGGACGAAGTGAGGAAATTGGAAGAACACTTTGATGGCTTGCAAATAGAGCACGTCCCTTCTGCGCAAAACAGCATTGTTGACCAATTGTCAAAGTGTGCTGCCCAAAAGCTACCTGTGGAACCAGGAACTTTTGTGCTCCACTTGACTCGACCCATGGTTACCCTGCCAACAAGAGCCAAGAAGAGAAGGAAGATAAGTACTGGCAACTACTTTCTGGCAGATCTCCCACAAACCACCGACAAAGCAGCTACCGGGGACATTGATGTGCCTGCCGGTAGGCAGCGATCTCAGACAAAATCCTAGATTTTAGCCAATGAGACCAGCGCTCCCGTGGCCGAAGAGATGTCTTTAGTCCTTGTCATCGATCCCCAAGCTCCGACATGGGCGCAACAAATAGTCTAGTTTCTCCAAATAGGAGAACTTCTCAAAGAGCAAGAGCAAGCTGAGAAAGTAGCCTGCCAATCAAGGATGCACCAGTTTGTGGATAACATTATGTGCAATAAGAGACCAAACGGGGTTAAATTGAAGTGCATTACCTGGGAAGATGGGCTAAAGCTGTTGGCAGAGGTACCTGGAGGTGTATGTGGATCCCACGTTGGAGAAAGAACCCTTGTCGGGAAAGCTTTTTGACAAGGTTTTTATTGGCCCACTACCCTCTAGGATGCAACTCAGCTATTAACAAGATGTGAGCACACTAGTGCTATTCAAATAACATACACCAACCAGCTCAAGCCCTCCAAATGATTCCTCTATCCTGGACGTTTTCGGTCTAGGGGCTCAATATTTTATGCCCCTTCCCCCATGCTACCTAGGGCTTTGAGTTCTTGTAAGTTGTCATCGACAAGTTCACAAAGTGGCCTTAGGTGGAGCCAGTGAGAAAGTTAATAGCATAGTCAGTCGTCAAGTTCTTCAAATGATTGGTTTAACGGTTTGGGTTCCTGAACAGGATCATCACTGATAATGGCACACAATTCATGAGCCACGCCTTCATGCAATACACTCAGAACCTTGGAAGTAAGGTATGCTTTGCATCCATTTCCCACCCAAGGATCAATGGGCAAGTGGAAAGAACAATTGCTGAAGTATTTCATGGGCTCAAGACAAATTTTTTTGATAGGATGCACAAGTGCGGGAGGCGTTGGATTGACAAGTTTCCAGTGGTTCTCTAGTCACTCAGGACGACAGCAAATCGAGCCACTGGTTAGACACCCTTCTCCCTAGTCTATGGTGTAGAAGCGGTGCTCCCCATGAAACTCATATACGGGTCACCACGAGTACTTGCCTACGATGAAGTAGTGCAAGAGCAGCTGCAGCATGACTATGTCGTGCTCCTCAAGGAAGATCGTCTCCGGGCAGCTGTGTGTGCCGCACGCTTCCAGCAAGCTTTGTGTCGCTATCATAGCCGCAAGGTTCATGCCCGGGACCATGAGGAAGGCGACCTTGTCCTTTGGTATGTTCAGTCCGCCAAGGGTACAAACAAGTTGACACCAAAGTGGGACGGCCCTTACCGGGTAGTACGAGTTACCAGACCTGGTGCAGTCCGTATGGAGACCGAAGATGGCATTCGCGTGCAAAACTCATGGAATATTGAGCATCTTCACGAGTTCCACCCATAAGGAGTGCTTTTCCGGGCCTTGCCCCGGCAATCCGTTTTGTACAAGCATAGCCTCAGAGGGTTGTAACCCTTTGTATGGAACCAGGCGCAGACCCTGTGCATATCTAAATAAAACCAAGTGTTTTTTGAAACTTGCATGCATGTTTTATCCATATGTTATAACATGATTTACATGTGATTACAATTGTTTAAGTAAAATGATAAATGTGCTGCTAAGGGCCTTCTGCCATCTTTCCCCTTCTTTTTGTTTGGTATCAAAGGCTGAAGGGTTCCTCGCGAGCAGCTTTCCTTGGGGAAGGATGGTGGTCCACATGCTTGTGACCTGTGATAGCACCTTTTCATCCAGACGATATGAAGCACAACAAAGAAAAAAAACATAACTTAGAAGTTTGTTTCATTTGGTATTTCCTTTCATCCCATATTGCATCCATGTATGAGAAATGCACGTGAGGAGACCTTACCACATCTTTCATTGGTGCTCCTGTCCTTGCCTCGAGTCTACTCAATAGGACTAGTTGCAGCTGTGTTTAAAGCCGACAAGAGGCAACCTCCATCCACGCTTTTATCCTTGCCTCGAGTCTGCTTGACAGGATTAGTTGGGGCCGTGTTTGAGATTGGCAAGAGGCTATCCCGAATATTAGACTTCTAAAAGACTACTGGAGGATAGCCCTTCTTAGAAACGTCTAAGGAAAGCATGCATCTCCGGCAAGTATATATCTTTCTCAAAATTGCATAGGACGACAAGTACATATCATACAAATGCGAATATTGATGGGAAATATTTATATTTGATTCAAACACGATGGCAGCATACATCTTTTTTGTTGAAAAAGAAAAGTTCTCCATAATGCCTTTCTTGTCCCTCTCCTACTAGGGTTTACATCAAGAGCATGGAAGACAAAAGGAGCGCCTGGGCAACGCCCTGGTCACCCCCGCAAGGACTAGAGGGACGCAACCCGACA